>NC_142618.1:41901131-42204161 GCF_059453375.1 Lepisosteus platostomus
TCATTTCTGTTATTTTAGATACAGATGAATACAATGACTTACTTATTACTCTGCTGTTTAATGTGAGGGATTGGGGGTGGAGGTCTCACTGCAGCTTCTCGCTCTATCAGTGCCGTTAGTGTAATGTTAGGACAGGCAGACTTTCCCCTGGAAAGACAATCGCATCAGATGGTTAAAAGTCACGTCTAGCTTGAAGAACGACACCTTCAGATAGGAGGTTTTCCGGTACTGAAAAGGAAATGTTTGAAGAAAACTCTCCTACAACTGGCATTTTACAGCTACAAATCAAGCTGAATTATTTGAGAACAAAAAATCTAGATTAAATGATATCATTGCAATACAACAGAGATCAAAACGGGGAAAAGAGGGAACTCGCAACAGAACTAAAATGAAGCCTACTGAAGGGGTGTATTTAAATAAAGCTTGCAAATTAATAACCGTCTATACAAGATTACAGTTTGTGGAGCTGAACCATGTAATTTAGCTGTAGCTCTCTGTATAAATCCTACAAATTAATCCAACCATGCGAGTCCTTCCAGATATACTGTATGTTTTGATTGTAATGAGGCACACAACTGCAAGACATGGTCTGTATGAGGAAACAAAGGACTGTCACGAGCACCACAATGTTTCAATACCTGTATATCACTGGGAACAAAGCTGCTATGCTCTCTAATAGACAGCCAGGTGAAAGTGGACATCCCTGTTGAGTGCCCAATCAGATACAAACTGAAGGGATATTACTCTACGTTCCTAGTCTGAACACATGTTACAGAGGTAAAGTCTAGATTATGGACGAAATTACTAAATGAGTCACCAAACCCAGATTGTTCAAGGACAAGTGAAACAGCTTCATTCTAAATGATCAAATGCCACTTCTGAATCTAAGCAAAGCCACATAAAAAACTGACTGGTGAGAGGTTTGCTCTTCAATATAGAAAAGTAGCATTATGTTATCAGAAGTCAATGCGCCCTTTCATAAATCCTGTCTAATCGTAATATACTGTATTAGATGCCTTATGCAAGCTTTTAGTTTATTCAAATTATGATAAAAGCAATACAACAGCACCCAATTAAGCATTTGTTGACCTTCCAAAAGGAATCAGTGTTTGCTTTTTGCCTGTGAAATGTTTTCAAAACCACAGTGGTCTACACAGAGCATTTAAAAAGTCTTATTGCCATGTCATGTTATTTGCCAAACCGCTTTACCATATGGTGTTGAGGGAAGCCGGAGCCTACCTGGCAAGCAACGAGCGTAAGGCAGGGTACACCCTGGACAGGGTGCCAGTCCATCGCAGGGCAAGTGCAAGCCAATCATACATGGGGACAATTTGGAGGCCATGGTAAAGGCCAAGGGGGGAAATTTGGCACTGACACTGGGATAGATCCCTACTCTTATTGGGAAATGCACGGGGATCTTTAATGACTCCTGAGAGTCAGGACCTCGGTTTAATGTCTCATCCAAAAGACGGCGCCCACTACAGTATGGTGTCCCCGCTACTATACCGGGGCATTAGGACCCACACAGACTGCAGGGTGGGTGCCCCCCGCTGGTCCACTAACACCACTTCCAGCAGCAACCATAGCTTCCCAGCAGGTACTGGTACGGAGCAGGCTCAACCCTGCTTAGCTTCAGTGGGTAGCCAGTTGAGAGCTGCAGGGTGACATGGCTGCTGGCAGTCTGACTTATTATTGCAACACATTCATGTCACAAAAATGACAATCTATTTTCTAGCAGGTACACTACAATTGAATAGATTCGATTATGCCAATTAACATTTGTCCTCAAAAGCGTCTCCTCTGAAAGTCACAGGCTAGCAGTAAATGTGGCCACTGCTGGAAGCCATACAAGCTGTACATCTGCGACACGTTTGCAACAGATTGCTGATGCTTGTCTTCTGGGATTCTGCCCTATTGCTCATAAGACTGGACAAATATATGCTTTTTCACTGGTCTCTGAGCCCTAGAGGATGTATATGGTCACAACAATTCCCATAGACATTCAGCGGGACTCCTTATCTGGTGATAAGGGCATCCATGGCATAACTCTCTCTTCCCATTATGCAATTAATCAACTGTTAAGCAAGCAGCATGAAGACTCAACATGAGAATTATTGTGCTTGAAGGCTGTCATTTCAGGTAAGCCCATGGGAAGGCAGCCAAAGACTTCATCAATCATGAATCACTGCACACTTCTATATTAACTAGCACCTGTGTCTTCTAGTAGGGCCAGTATTCAACAATTAACAATTTCTCTCCTGCAATAGCTTGATGGTCCAATGACTCTTGATGTTGACTGAGAAGAAAACAGTTGCAATCTTTTCCCCCAGTTTTTTGTGCAAAAACAAATTGAAAAAGGATAAGGCTAACTGAATAAAAAAACAATTTTCTTTCAAACTAGTTAAGGTATTACAGTTTACAGAGTTACTGGAGGATGCCAAAAATGATGGCATTTTAAAGCACAATGTGAATTTGGGGGCAACCCACTTACTCAGTCTCATCCTGACAGAGCGCTGGATAAAAGATTACATCAAGGCATTCTTTGGGACAAACTGTGCTTAACCATTTCATTCCTACATACTATATTGTAGTTCAGATAAAGGATGAAACACAGATGTTATGAAAAACACTGCTCTGCTACTATAAATTTGGGTTTCTTTTGAAGATACAGTAGGCATACGCTACAGATAAGATCATTTTATTGGCGATATACAATTTCTTGCATTAGGAATTTGTCTTTTTCGCATACCCCAACTTGCTCTCCATGAGACACACAGACAGAGGGTCAGAGCGCAGGGTCAGCCATTGTACAGTACCCCTGGAGCAGTTGGGGTTAAGGGCCTTGCTCAGGAGCCCAACGGAGTAGGATTCCTCTGCCGGCCATGGGATTTGTACCGGCAACCTTCCAGCCACAGGCGCAGATCCTTAATCACAGAGCCACCTCTCCGCTCAGAGAATGAGAATGGCGAAGGAATATTGGACTCCCTAGAGCAGGGAGAGATCACTATTTTCTTGAAAGTGTTAAATGGACTGATGCACTGAAGTCTCACCTCACTGCTGTAATAACTACATTGCGCTTTGGTTCACTGTCATAGCTCACACTCTCAATCCCATAGACTTCCGCCAATTCATGGATGATCTTGCGATGCTCTCTGTTCATTGGAGGGAAGCAATGGCTCCTTTTTGTTTGCTTTCCCTAAAACATATGAATTACATTCATATTAAACGTATAACTTTAATATTAAAACCTTACAACGTTCATTTAATTATAGCCTTTGAAGTCAAGTTAAGATTGCTGAATGGTCAAGCAATGTGCAAACGTCTTAGAAATCTCAAGTACAAAAAGGAGTTATTAAAATCTGAGAGATTAAATCTTATGAGCAGACAGAAAAATTAATTTGAAAAGGGTATTACAAAACAATCAGGATGACCTGTAAGAAGTGTTAAAATGATTATTACTTGATCAGAAGCATTTTTCTAATTTAAATATCTAAAAAATGAAGATGCTTTCTGACATTTTATCTGTCACCTGATGATTTAAGGCCACAATTTAACATTTCTGGTTAAGGAACTACAATTATCCTTTGTAATGAGGAATTCCAACACTTGCATATTTTATATTTCTACTGCAAAGTGGGAGTCACATGAAAAAGTAAGTTTTCTTTTTACTGAGAAAAGCGAATAGAAAACTATGACTGATTCCTACACAAGTGTATGTTACCTCTTAAACATTTACCCAGATTCAACACATTCTTGAATTTTTTACTGACAACACATTTAAGTTATGGATGGGAACAATAAAAATCTTACTGTAGAAACGAAAGCTTTATAAATATATTAGACCACTTAGGCAAAGGTATCAAAAGTTTTTTTGTTACTTACTTTACTTGCCAGTTCTACTAAGTTTTTCATTTCCTCCTCCACTTCACTTACAAACTTTAAGTCCTTCCTGTATTGACAAAGCAAAAAAATATCACAATAGGGAGAAGAGCTCAGTGAATAAACTGTGGAAATCATAAAAAAAATAATTTATATTAGTCTTACGTATGCATCTGCCAAGATTGACCGTGATTAACAGTTATACATAATATATAAAGGTCAGCAGTCCACAATAATATCATTAATTATAACTAATATATTCTTTCGTTTATTAATTTGTTCAGCACAAAGTTATCAAAATGAATAGATCTGTTTGTAGATTTATCACATGCTGTAGATGGTTGAGAAAAGGTCTCAAGTATTACCTTGACCATTCTCTATGATGTTAAAGAAAACTAAACTTGTTGATGTTAAAACCATCTTACTTAAATTTTGATGCTGCTTCCAGGCCTGTTAATACATGATATTAAAAACTGCTTTATCATAGCTGCTGGGTATAACAAGGAGAGCAATGAACTGAAGAACAGAAGTAAGAATATCAGGGTGTTACTGTATTGTTCAACCAGAATCTACGGTTTTGAAATGGGCATCAAGCAAGCAAGTCACACCCTGTATCTGTAAACTGGCAGGAGTCTGGGATTTGAAACTAGGAAATACTGGAAGGAGGAGAACGGCAATTACGTTTGGATTGAACAGCCTGGAAATCTGAGATGGTTAGATCATGCACAATACTAGAAATCTGCAGGCCACCATTGATGCAATAATATATAGACCCAGCATACATTAGATGACATGCTGACAACAATCCAGCAGAACGAGAAAAACTGCAACAAAATTGGAGTGCAGAAATGTTGAAATTCCTTAAAAGCTAAAGACTAGACAACAACTACTTTGAACACTTTTGCAAGTTTAAAGATTATATTAAAAAACAGTGGTTTGGTATACTGCGTACTGATCAAAGCAAAAAGCAGACCAGCCAGGGATTCCAATTCTCAAAGTACGGTGTAGGCAGAAGTCACAGATGAAAACAGGATTTGTGAAAAACTGCTAACCTGTCTCTACCATCTGAAGAGCAGGACTTTTCTACAAAGCAAATATCGGGGTAGGCTAGTGCCAAATTTAATTTGGCACTAGCCCGCATAAGAAACTCAACATCAGGGTTGAACTCATTTTACAGCAAAGCCTTGTGTGTTAAAGAACAGGTTAAGGGTTAAGGTTCTGTGCGCAGACAAGACAGAATAATATCAATACCTGTATTAGCATGGGGAGAGAGGTAAAGAAATGGCAGGTAGTCACAACACCAGGATCACAATTCAAAGCAGCTCTTCACCAGAACCGTTATACATTTCACTGGCGAACAATGCATTTTAACTTCATCTGCTGTCTGACGTTCTGGCTTTTCTGCACTTTTTAGAGTCTTTTCTCATTGGCTTCAAGGACAAGTATGACAGCTCATAAATGTGAGGTAGAAGAAAATGTTCCTAAACAAAATTACAATTTGTGAACTGGCATGAAGTGTGGATTTTATTTCCATTAGCATTGGTATGTTAAAAAATATGGAGTTTATTTTTTACAAAAATGGTACAGTATTTACAGTCACTTCTCACCTTGCATCATCCTTCAGGCTGTCACTATACTTGGTGGAAGAGTTGCGGATGTTGAAAGGATCTGCACTCTGGTCTATCTGCAGAGCCTCAGCAAAGCGCCTTGCAGGAAGAAGGAGAAAGTCAGGAAGTCACACCACAGTTGAACATAAAACGTCACATTTAAAGCACAGCTTGCCATGTGCAAGGATAGGGTCATTTCTAGCTCTGACCCATGGTGAGAGCATGTTTACTCTGTTTCTGTACTAGGAAGACTTAAAATCTAGAAATCTAGCCCAGACATGTGACCATGACAGAACTGCACAGCCAGGTATCGCCATTAACAACCTATTTAACCAGCTAGAAAGTGTGAAGATCCTGTTGGTCAAAGAGGCAGTCAGAGGTTGGTAGTCAGTAATGCAGCAGGAACACAATAGAAATATGTATATATGACAGCACGGTCACTGAGCAAAACAACAAATCAAGAAACAGACCAGTGTAGCTTGCTGCAGCAATAACACTTCTTTGCATCTGACTGGAATTGAGGGGGATTTATTGTCTTTCACTTCATATTTGTGCCACGCATTCACGATCTTTGCAAAATGTAGCCATGTCCTTGATTACTGAAATTGTATTCAGAGACATTAAAATGTAAAAAAATGATACTGGTTCCAATACTCATTTGTTTAATCTTTAAAGCTGTGTAGTACAGTATATCAATGTACTGTAGCTTGTCACTTGCACAAAACACTACATCCTTTAACTTTAACCAATGCGGGAGAAATGAAAGGCAAACATACTTCAAACCTTTTGCTTCTTTTTGCATTGCAAACCCTAAATGCAAGCATTTGTGGTTTTGATGTCTCAAAAAGGATAGACATAGCCACTGAGATGGATGACACACAAACACAAAGATCCTCAACAACACCAATAAGTGGTCAGGTATTTAACAACATCCAAATCTTGGATAATTTGCCTTGGACAGTGGTATTTCCCTTCTTCCAGTACAGCTGATGAGTAACACTATCTGGATCTGAAAGGGGGACATCAATCTTTTAGGCCTCAGCCAAAACAACATTTTTGTTGGCTTTTGACTGCATGACCTACCTGACTCTTTCGAGAGATGCACACTCCTCATCACATTCCAACCTACAACATAGAACAGGAGACACATTTACAGGTTTCAGATGCATGTGCTTTTATGTGACCTTTAAAAAAGGTCAATAACAAAACAAATGAAAGATGAATTACATGCAAAATTAGGAAGATGCTGCAATATTTAAATTATAATAGATTTTGCATGATACGATACATATAACATATACCAAGAGGCATTAATAAAACAACACTGGATCACGCTATTCATGACGAATGCCCAGTATTCATTTGATGCATTTTTCTATTTCTTATGCCCTAAACGCCTCTCAGTAAATTGGTTGAACTTCAGGCACACATCAAAATACATTTAATGGGCTTGGATGGAAATCTGAACCTAAAAAGCACAGAGGCCCTGCTTAGGATGGACAATCCTAAATCTCAGGGCCAGCAACTGGCTACTAACTTAAAGGACCATAAGGATCAGCATCATTTTTATTTTGTGTTGGCAATTCAATTATTTCAGATTACAAGTCTCCCAAGAAACATTCACTGGCAGAAATATAATGCAATACCTGGCTTTTTTCATTTCCTTCTTTGTAACCAGCTGTCCAATTTCTACAGAGTCTCCAGGCTGCAGGTCAGAAAGGCGGCTGGCCATGGCTATAGCAGTTATTCTACAATAAGAAAAAAGAAAAAAAGTCAGCAGTTCAAAGTAATAAATTGTCTTACAGTTTCTGTGCAGTTCCCATCTACAACAAGCCTGCATGCATGGAAAAGTACAGATTTCAATTGAACGGTTAGCATAATCTACATTTAGAGAAGGTTTGGAAAGGGTAATCTGAAAACACATTGATAATATTCGCAGTTTTTCTGTTGCGGAAACATGTGTAATACCAAGCATTACCATAATCTACAATAAGACATCAAAATGTAATTAATTCCTTCCAGGATTTTTCTGGTGTTCATGTGATGGACACAGGGTTTACAGACCATATGATATTTGCTGGTTAAAGGACAAAGCACAGCAACAGCTAACACAAACAACTTTTAACTTAAATGTAGTTTGCATGGGGTGATTTAAGCTTTCCAATGCTTTCTGCAACAGCACCTTATTGTATTTGGAGATGGGTTTTAGAGCGTGATTGTGACAATTGTAATGATTCACCACATAAGAGCAGCAGACTCTCAGTGCACTCTGTCATATTACCTTAAACACACCATACTGTGCCAGAGGGCTCCAGGGAATAAAGAAAGTCTCTCCAGTGACTCTCTCTCCAGCCACATTAAATATGTCTCCTAATTATAGAGGAGGTTAATAAAATGCTCAGAAAAGATGACAATCAGTGAGGAAGTCATTTTTAATCCATACCTCTGGTATGAGCTTGAGGCCTCAGAGCAAATCATGGTCTCCTTTCTGCGCCCACAATCGCACTGAAGCGCCACCTGAGGATGATGCCAAAGAAGGATTAAGGGCAAAGGTTTGTAGTCAGGAACTTACACAAAATAGACATATACAGTATTTATGGCTTTACAGTAAGAAAACGGTAAGACTTCTTTAACTCTACTAAAGGATAGTTCTGTCATCTGATTTCACGAGCTTCCAGTCTTTCCCAGTACATTAATATAGTGGGTTAGGTTACCTGACACCCTCTGTCCAAATGCTTTCTAAAAAATTGAAGAAAATCAAGCAAAGCAATACAGTACAGGAATTTGTCTAAATAGCCTAAAGGACTTAGTCTAAATTGTTAAAGAGTTTTATAACAGCTCCTAATGAGAGAAGAGAAATTCAGCAGAAGGAATGCTAGGAAAATAGGAAACTAAAACTCGCAAATGTGAGCAAAAAAACTATTCCATAAAACAGCACACTCCAAAAATGTAATACCCACTAATTAAAGGGATGTTAAACAAAGATACTCCCTAACCCAGCAATAAGCAATGTATTTAATCTCTGCTCACAAGACCAGTCTGAAAATATTTTTCCCAAGGTTTACACCCCTTTCCAGGCTCCACTGCAGAAATACCTTGGCAGGGCAGGGTGTCCGTGGACAGGGAGAGTCTGGGTGGCACGGTGCAGCACATGGGTGACCACACTCCTGCCTCGCGGTAGAACAGGGCTGTTTACAGAGCTCCTCCGTCACGCACTCCCCTCTGTGGCAGATCCTTCGACACTTGTGCATCCCACATGGCAAAGCTTTGTTACAGGTCAGGCCGCAGGAAATGTCGGTTAGGTGACAGGGAATATTGCTCCTTTGCTGTAAAAATGCAGATGAAGATCCAGTCAATGATTTTCACAAGTAAGCTAACTGCAAGTGCACAACTAGGAACTTGCCAGACAAGCAAAGCAATATTTTGTAGTGTTATAGCACCACCACATGCATCTTAAAAGTAACAGTAGCAATAACAGCAGTGCAGTGGCTCTGTGGCTAAGGATCTGCGCCTGTGGCTGGAAGGTTGCTAGTTCAAATCCTGTGGGCGGCAGAGGAATCCTACTCCGTTGGGCTCCTGAGCAAAGGCCCTTAACCCCAACTGCTCCAAGGGCAGTATAAATTGCTGACCCTGCGCTCTGACCCCAAGCTTCTCTCCCTGTCTGTGCGTCTCATGGAGAGCAAGTTGGGGCATGCAAAAAGACAAAGTCCTAATACAAGAAATTGTATATGGCCAAAAAAGTGATCCTATCTTATCTTAACAGTGCTAGCTCTCTCAGGACACAGCACTGATATTGCTGCATCAATCATCTTTGATGGTACTACTGCA
The DNA here is from genome assembly GCF_059453375.1 of Lepisosteus platostomus. Taxonomy (NCBI): domain Eukaryota; kingdom Metazoa; phylum Chordata; class Actinopteri; order Semionotiformes; family Lepisosteidae; genus Lepisosteus; species Lepisosteus platostomus. Next base: position 41,910,446 of record NC_142618.1, read on the forward strand.
TCACAGCACTATTCAAGGGATTATGTTTCATTTTTGGTATGTTTTAATTTATTGTATATTATTCTATTAACAAAGCCTATTTTTAAGGATAAAGTCTATTTTATAAGGATCACTGGCTATAAATATATGCACAATTCAAAAATATTCATCAGTGCATTTTTCTATAGGTGAGAGGGGGGTTATATTCATAAGAGTCTGCTAAAAGGAAGTCAGCTTTGTGTCATTACAGTTTGTGTTGTATTACCCAAGATGTGTTGAGATAAAACAGGTTTCTAAAAAACAAAGCACTACCGTACACTGCATTCATCTACTCACTTCATGGTTTCCCATACACCATTTCTGGGTGAGGTAGGTACAAGGAGGGCATGTCTCCTCGCTGTGACAGTTATGAAACACTAATGGAAGAACAAAAAAGAACAGTCATATCTTCTTAAAGTACATCTGAAACAACCTTAGACCCAGTTGATGAAGGACAGTTACAGTACCTGGACACAGTTAAGGTCCTATTATGTAACAGCACAATACAGTCTACATTTAAAATACCCACGGGCTCTTATACAAAGTAAGAGGTGCTGGATACTGCAAGTCTTCACATAAGAAAATTATCACATAGAAAACTCATCTGGTGATCTGATAGGGCCCTGCTGGCCTGAAGTCACTCTTCTGAACATGGACTATTGCTATGACCCCAGGCTCTCTCCCTATCTGTGTGCCTGTGTGTCTCATAGAGAGCAAGCTGGGGTATGTGAAAAGTCAAATTCCTAATGCAAGAAATTGTATAGGGTTAATAAAGTGATGTTATTATGTTGTTATTATTATATTACGTGTTCTAGGGAACATGGAACTGTATGGTTACCCTATTTAAACATAAACCGGAGAAGACGGCACAAGTACTTATTCACTGTTCGCATAATCAGGTAACTTCCTCTGGGTTGCAACAAGTCATTAGCTTAACTACTAATAACTTCTAATATAGTGCCATGATACCACTGTAATACAATCTCAATAGTACAAAGCATAAAGGATGTTTTAGTTCAGTATAAAACAATGCAAAAGCATCAGTATATCTTTGTATTTGCTAGATCATTAAAATACCTCAGTAATCTTAATATTATTGTTTTGCAAACATTCAATACACTCAACTCTACCTAAGGTCGGAAAAAAAAGATACGCTTAAATCAATTTTAAAATAATTACAACAATTATAACCATTAGGGGAGCTATAAGATTGGTTCAGACGGTATTGCGCTACTCAAAAGGCTAAACGGAGAGGGATGTGTTGTAAGTAAATTTCCGATAATATGCTTGTACTATAAACATTTGTTAATGTTTTCTTAATTGTATCTGCTTTGGAACAACTGTAATTCACTGGTCATGCCAATAAACCTTTTTGAACTTGAGTCTTAGAATGATTAATGTTGTGCGAGTTATTTACCTAGCTGTGGATAAGCATACACCCAAGTAAAAACTATAATCAAAGAGGATTTTCTAGTAATATACTCTGGTTAATTAACTTCTTGGCAAACCACCTGACCCTTCAAGAGCTATAGAATGTAGCATAAAAGACAGGGAAGAGACAGCAAGGAGGAAACAGAAAGAAGACAGGGAAACTGAGGGCACAGGGAGAAAGAGGAACACTATCACTCTCCTCTTCCTCTAAGCTTGTGGCCTACATTCTTTCTTTCTAGGTAATCTCAACCTTATTATTCAGACCTTACTCCCCCTTTTATGGAGCAAATCTGCCATATTGTAGGATCCTCAGACAGATTCCCATTCACTTTAAGGCATCTACTGTATGTTGTAGAAAGGGTGTTTTAGGGTTATATTTTTCATTTAGGGCACAGAGTTCTTCTCTTGTTGGCCTGTTAAGGTGCCTGTTGCAGTGTTTCAGGTAACAGGGGGAGGATTCCAGGAGAATAGGCCTCTGAAGCACATAGTTTTGCATGTTGTATAATGTTTTCTGTTGTCTGGTTGTGTTATCTTATTGTTACTATACATATTTGTTTGAACTCAGTTTTGACTTGATTTATTGCTCTTCCAGCAGAGCTATAGTAGAGAGTATAAAGACCTCACATGCCTCGAATTGTTTTCTTACCCCTCAACTTTATTTCCCTTTCCTCTGTTCCCTACATAGTAACACTATAATATAGAACTAATGAATAAGATTGATTGGTCTTACCTGGATGATCACATTCATGCTTTCTGGTGCAAAGGTTTTTGCATTCAGGTGGTTTTGTACCACAGGAGATTGGTGGGTAGATTACCGTTTCTCCACAATAACATGTCAGTTCATCAAAGCCTGAGAGTAAAATAACATTTTTCTTAGAGATGGCATTTGTTGCAACAGAAGCAGGGGTTGATTTTGAGCACACCACAGACCCCCAACCCATTAGAGAGGCACTGAACTGAATGAGTAGGACAGCATGTCATTTAAGAAGCTCAAGGACTTGCCAGATCTGATGGCTTAATTTACATTCTGCACATAAAAGCTGTTTTAGCAAGATCAAATTTCTTGGATTGCATCCGTCACAAGTCACTTAATTTCAATGCATTATTTAAGCTAATAAGAGTTGTCTAATGGTCGTTTTTGGCTAACCTCAATATGGTGTGCATTCAAGGTATCTTTGGGAAACAGTTGCCATATTTCAATGCAACCTAAAACTGTAATTTTCTTCATTGAAGTCATCACTTTCCTGAAATGTTACTTTGCTAAACAAAAAGTGGTAACCTGTCATTATGGTTAAACATAATGCAGAGAAAACACACAAAAAATCACAAAAAAACAACAACTTATGAGCACAACACCAAGAGTAGTGTATGTACTGTATGGACTGGGATGCACTTAGCATCAAAATGCCCCCAGGATCAGTGTTCAGGGAAAATAGATATCAGAAATGCTACTAGATTTTGCGAAGATATTTCAGGGATCGCCCATGTTGTAGTGAAATGTCAGTGCTTCAGGAATTTTTCGGCATATTGGTTTTATGTTTTATTAAAAACTTCGCTGAGGGGGGAACTGCATTGGTGGAGGAAGCTTACTGTATTCTCACTATTTACCGTTACAATTTCGAATTGTGAAAATACAGTAAGCTTCCTCCACCAATCACATCACTACATCTGTCTCTTGATTCATCTCGGGGCACAGCAGTAGAGAAATACGTGTCTTTACGGTCCTGGTTTTGCACTGTGCCACTGTTTAAGCTTGGCAACTGGTTGCTTTTAAGTGACAGAAGAGAAGAGGGCCGAGTACTTACTGGTTTGCCAGCAGGGCTGGCAGTTTCCCCGGTGGCAAGGCTCCTGGCACCGGTGCAGACCGCAGTTCAGTTTATACCCACAGATCAGAGAGCACTTGTGCTCCCTGTCCTGTCAGGGGAAAACAATGGTGTTAGAGGTGTTTAGCAAAACCTAAACCACTGATCCCCCAATCTTGTCAGTGTCAGGAAAAAAAAAATCAACTTTAATTCCATTCCCATAAAGACGTCACAGAAAAAACAGTCACTTAATTATTCCAATTGTATTTTCAAGTGCTAATATCAAATAATGAATCTACAGTCAAAACACAATGTATTTTATGCCGTCACAGCTTCACAAGCTTCATAGGGTAAGAAGTAGAGGAGAGCTGTCTCAACAAAACCAAAAAGCTTATTACCACTAGGACTTTATGTTTATGACTAAAAAGGAACTATTACCGTCTAGAAAACTAAAGATGTACAGATGGACAATGAGCAATGATAGTTGGCTGCATTGTTCAGAGTTTGGCTATACAAGATTTTCTGTGAAAGGCAGATGTGATGATGGTGTCTCAAATGGTGATGATTAAGCATCTTTGAAAAGAAGAGGGGGAAGCCTGCGTTTTTTAGCACTCCCTTTTCCCAGTGCTTCCAAGTTTCTACAACACAACTCATTTATCACAAACTCTCAGATCTCTATCTGAGATAAAAACAGAAGAGGTTACACATTGTACCTTGGCACACAATGTAATCAGTAAATCTGCAGGGCAGTTAACTGAAACCATTCCTATAAGAGGACAGCGAGTACGTTGAGGAGATTATCTCTGTGTTTTATGTTCATTTCAGGTCAAGATCTGGGATTAAAAACATGATATCGTAATGACACAATCATGCTTTCACACTCACCACACAGCAAAGTTCATTACACTTGTGTCGGCCACAAGAACGCTTTTTGTTGCACCGCTTCTCACAAGTAAACACAAGCTCACCTGCAATGAGAGATAAGGGGTGTCTGGGTAATCACTTACAGTAATGGAAAGCAATCCGGAGACCTTCAAAATACACAAAAATGATTTATCCACCCCCCCCATTCTAATAAAGCTGCTTATTTCTAAGGGTTGCAGCAATACAAATGCACTCTTATAAGCACAAGGCACACTTCGTGATCCGCATGCAGAGTTAACAAGAAAGTAGTATTTGTTCACAAAATCATCACAAAGTTGAGATCAATATTTCTATTGGATTAAAAGAGATTTACTCACAATACTGCTTCTTTACAATGTAATAAGGCCACATCATGTCACCGGACTTTTGTTGCCTTGTTCTGAATCACAGAACATGGTGCTGTAAATACTTGGAAATTTCGTCTATTTTGTGATGTAATTTGTAGGTTTTAAAAGTTACTGTACATCTTAGTTTTAATGTGGTTTGAAATGCGCTCATCAATGCTCTTTCTAACCCCAAAATATAAAAAAATAGCATTGCAGTTCCCCTTTAATCTAGTCTATGCCTTTGGAAGGTGGGAAACTGAAGAAGCAAGTGAGGACTTATACAAACACATGGAGACGTGCAGGCTCCACACACAGAGACCCAGGCTAGAATCAAATCGAGTAACCAAGAACTGAGAAGCAGCAGAGATAAATACCACACCACTGTGTCACTTAGAAAACATTATATCTTTATTACAGCATTTAATAGTTAAACATGTTAAAGGCTCCACAGAGTGAAGAGATAAAGCACTTTTTTTTGTGTTTGATTTCATTATAACCAAAGTTTTTATCCTGCTCGTATGAGAAACGGATACGAATTTTGACAAAAAAATCTAATGGATTATTAAGTCTACTCTATGATGGTTGCAGAAGACGGAGAGCTAAGAAACATTACTCAGAGAGCGGTGCAGGTAATACTGTGACTGCACAGGCCAGTCGATGATAAGTGATGTTCATTTAAGAATGACTCGAAGGTATCAGTGACTAGTAAGGATTTATAAAGTTAAAACAGATAATATATTAGGTGATTAGTTTTCTTCAATTCTTCATCATTTCTTAAATTTTTTATAGTGTTATTATATTTAAATACATCTTATACTGATGCTGTTTGTTTTGAGGGTGATGAGCAATATTGGGTAATTTTAATGGATGAATATCTGCTTATTTTCAGCTCCAAAATAAATTAGATATATAAAGTAACAAAATCAATGCAAGAGCCCTAGCTTACTTAATATTTTACAAAGCAGTGAATTATCATTTCATAACCATTCATTCCATAACATGCAAAGAACTACCAATTTGAAAAATTTATCGCGCGGCTCCTTATTTGAACAAAAAAGCAGGCAACCTAATTATGTAGATCTCCGGGGCTAAAGAAATGGGCAGAGAGAATTGCTGAGATCTGAGCCAGAATTCTATGTACAGTATTTTTCCAAGGCTGTCATAACAAGGTCGTTCACATTGCCAGGGGAAACGCGTTTCCATCTTTTTCGTGCCTAAATGAGATTGACACCACATCCACCTCTTTGAGCATTTCTTTAGCTACAACCCGAAGAAATGATTCTCACAAACATGTGTACACATTGACACATGTATTTAATATTAATAATAATAATATTTAAACTGCCCCTTTGTCCCCCATACTCAAAAAAGCCGAAAAAAAATACATCAATTGTCAGTTATACATCATAAAGACTTGTAAATCAAAACGCCTATTATTTCTTTATCCACTGGACAAAAGCTTACCTTCACTTTGGATGGTGGAGCACGGAACTTCCTGGAGATTAAAGGAAACCGTGTTACTGAATATCTGTGCTTTACAGTTGGTGAAGCAAGCTCAGAGTTCTTCATGGACATACATCCTAGTAACATTCTTCAGCCATTTAATCCCACATAAGAAAACATAAAGACTATTTTTACTTTTTGGAGCTTCCAAAATATATTAAAAGAAACTTGCCACTTATAACTGCAATGGGGTCATTATGTTATTATCAGCAAAAATACAGCAATGTTACAGGTTTAGTTGACTGAGAAGTGTCTCTCAGATTTCAGATAAAGTTTGTGACACTTGAAGAGTCAACACTTCTCACTTAAAAGCAGAAAGGATGTTTGCTGAGGTCTAGGGGGTCCCTTGAGCAGAAACAATTGTAAAGTGTACCTTAGTATACCTAAGTAAGTTGTGGTGTAATGACTGTTAATGGGGAGTACAGAAACATACAATATAAGATCATATTAAGGAACAAGAAGAGGAGAGAAGGACAGAAAGCAGGGAAGAAGGAGAGGAGAGACGAGAGTCCAGAGGAGTTGGAACTTGAAGTTTGCACCAGGCGAGAGCCCCCACTTCATGATCATCCAAACAAAACCTGACTAGAGCTACAGTAAGTATTTGAACCTTGTTAGAGAAAGCTTGCTATTCTGTGTTTTTAGAGAACCTGGGTTTCCTAGGTAAAAGGTACCGGAGTTAGAAATGTCTTTGCTGCGTAGGGTGTATTTTTATGGATAGGGATATAGGCTCCCATTTATTTTGTGGCAATCCGGGGTGGAGAAAGAGACATTTAACTGCAGGTTGCTTTGTGTTTAGTTAGAAGGCAGATTATTTCTTATTATTTCATGGGTAGGCATTAAGAGTTTCATGCTTAGTACTAGTAGCAGTCTGGGGTTTTCTGGATGACAAAAATGTTAGGCCTCTGAAATGCCTTGTTTGTAAATATTGTACATAGACTAGATAGATACTTTATTAATCCCGTAGGGAAATTGATGTGTTACAGCAGTCCAGCCCAAGACAAGCAAAACAGACATCAGAATAGTTATAAAACAAAAGACAACAAAATAAATAAAAATAAATAGTGTAATAAATAGTAGACTACATAGTGTGTTGTATGTTTTGGTGTGTGTAGTGTAGTTTGTCTCCTCAATATAATAAATATTTGTTTAACTAAGTGTACCTGGATTATTACTCTTCTCAACAAAGCTCTGGCAGAGAAATAATTTACGTGCCTCCTACTATACCAACCGCCCGGGTATATTCTGGTGAAATCACTTACAAGTTGGGGTTTATGAAGAATTTTTTCACTTATTGACTAAACCGCTCAGACAATCTCTTTTCACCATTTTAGTAACCCTCCCTCCCCCATTTGTAACAATAACATATAATAAAAATAATCTTTTATAGCCAATGCACTAACATTTTACTAGACAGAGATCACATCAACATAATGCCTTTAACGTTTGTCATCAACAGTGTTCATTAACAGAGGCTCTACTGATCTACAAAAGTTAATAGTACATGTGGGCACCTTTAGAAGCAACACAAGCACTGAGGTGCAGATGCTGTCTTGTGGGATTCTGTCCCATTGCTTTTGGAACCCCTAAACGAACATTTGACTTATACAAACAGGATGAGGATGCTGTCATGTTGGGAAGACTCTGGAAGTGAAACAAGCCAGGGCACAGGACTATATCAATGTACAGGAGCCCTGTGAAGTGAGGTTGCCATCAATAATTAAGTTGTGTTCTGTAGATATTCGACAGTCCTGTCCAGACCACCACACTTTGACCTGCCTATCAATTGGTCTGTTGTATACAGCCATTTATGTATTGTTCTGCTGACGTGCATGAGCGTGGTCTACACAAAAACTTAATATAATGCTGAAGAGGACTTGGTTCCACTGCTTGTAAGCACACGTGAGATGTTGCTCCAGTATATCATGGCATAAAGGTACTGTTCTCTTGACAAACAAGGCACACATTGCTTTTCTTTGTTTTGTTTTTCTTTCATCAGATTTGACATTCAAAAAGTCAAATAACTGTCACCGTTGACCAATCAACTCTCATTGAAGATGCAAATGAGTGCTTATATAACAGTCAAAGTCACTCAAGTATGAAGGTTAGTCATGAACGTACAATTAATCATGACACAAAATGAAATCAATATGTAGAATACAAATACATTATTCTTCTAAACGTATTCAAGCATAAACGGAGTAATAGGTTTCTTCTGATGTTCAGTGCACAAAAAAATGCTAAACTTACTATCTTTAGCCCTGAAGCTAACAGAAACTAACTTGAGGAAACTGTTTCAGATAAAGAAGATGGAAACAAATCCTAAGTTTCATAACATTTTAGTGTTATTATTCTACAATTGTTGAGGGGAATATTCTTACATTTTGCAAAAAGAAAAGGAAGTTTACTCATTTATCTGTAAGAAATATTTTTTTCCCCAAAACAATATGGGGCATTATTTTCGGGGAGAGCCTTGTAGTTTATACTTGGATGTGTTCACTTACTTTGGTTTTAAAGCCACATCTGCATTTGATGATGGAAGTCAGAGAACAAGGACCACAGCTATCTTCATGGCAAAGTTTTTCACAGAAATGAATGGAATCTACAATCCAGAAGAGAAAAGGATTGTGGTTTAAAGCTGAAGCAAGGATTAAGTGTTAAATAAGCCATTACGTGCATACTCAGATAAAACGTAAGGAAAATAGGTGGACTGCAGTCTCCACATAAAAATGATCATATATTTTCTTATAAAGAGAAATACTGTATTCCAAATATTTTATTGCATGAACTACCAATTTATGCATCCGAGACAAAACTTCAGTTTGAATTGTACAGCATCAGGAAGTGAAAACTTAAATTATTTAAACTGTTTCTTCAAAGTCAAACTAAAGGCAATCAAGGCTTTCGGTTTCTTTTTGCTCAGCATCAAGACCCATTCAGTTCTCTTCCACCACACGAGAGCGAATCGGGAAGACTAACCCGATATCAAGACCGGACCGGCGGGGAGAGAGCTGATCCGGACGAGCCGCGAGAGCGCTCACCTGCAGAGCCGCAGGGCAGTGGCCTGCCACAGGTCTTCCCGCAAGAAGGGATTGCGTCTGTGCAGCTCCTGCGCTCAGAGTAGCCCAGCTCCATCAACTTAAGCAGTGGAGTCTGCCCGCAAGGACAGGTCCGTACAGCCTGGGGGAGACGAGGGCAGGACTCGCAGGGCTGCGGGTGGCAGAGCTGGCTGCACCAGTGGATCTCACAGTCCAGCTTTCTAGGAGAAAAAGAAAGATCTGCTGTTAAAATATAGCATATAAATGCTTTAAATACAATAAAGGGAAAAATACCAATGGCTCTGTGAAATAGTCAATATACAAGGAAACTGTATTGTTATACAGTAGACGGTTGTTTTTGTTTTCTTATAGACTCCCTTAAGGTAGAATTTTTCTTCTTGTTTTTAAAGGGGGACGGGGTTAGCAATAGTCCACAGAGGCACAGATGTGCAAAGCGCAACTCCAGCTAGCAAACCCAGCAGTACGCTTACAGAAAAGAAAAAGAAAACCAAACATCCGTTCTCTTCCAGCACCTTTTTTTGATTAAAATCTAATTCCATTGAAAGGTCACATACAAACGGGCCAGAGACATAAAAGTATTTATTTAACATTTAGTGCCTTTTGAATAACACTTTCCATCTGATTGTGCAATTCTTGCTTTCTTTCTACTTCTGCTCATTTAGATGTTGCGTTTGTCTGTATGATATTTCTTCAGTACGCGGCACAGTGGTGGAGTGTATAGCTTTGCTGCCTCACAGCGCTGGGGCCCTGGGTTCAGTTCTGGACCTGAGGTGCTATCTGTGTGGAGTTTGTATGTTCTCCTCGTGTTCACACACTCCAACAACATACTGGTAGGTTAACAGGCTTCTGGGAAAATTGACTCTGGTGAGAGTGTGTCTGTGTTTGTGTGTACCCTGTGATGAACCGGCATCTCATTCAGGATGTATCCTACCTTGCGCCTGTTGTCAACCTTGAACTGGATAAAACAGTTAGAAAATGGATGGATGGCTACCTTCATTGCTTCATTGCCATTTGAGCATTTTAGAAGCAGATACACTATATGAGTAAGGCTATTCCCCAGTGTTGAACTATTTGATGCACACAATAAGGAAGCATATCAGCACGATGCTTACTTTCCACATAATTTCTGACAAGAAAAGTGTCCAGACCCATCAAAGTTATCCTTATCTGTTCCACACAGCACCTCCCGAGAAACAGCTCCACAATAGCAGACTGAAAAAACAAAAACAGAAAGTCATTAACACTGCTCATCTGAATAAGAATGCCAGCCGCAAAGCAATGACCATTTCTGCATAAGAGGTTGCATCGAATTCATCCCAAACAACCAGATTGAAGGATATCTTACATTTTACTGCTCATTTATATAGTTCATTCGAACTGAAACAAAACGGACAATACATATCAAACCTAAAATCTTTTGCGATCTGCCATTTAGCTTCCCGATCTGTGAAAACCACGAGTAGCTCCCAGGAACACTGCCCGCTTACCTTGTGTGACCTGAAGCTGGCATGGAGGGCAGTTCCCAGCATGGCATACTTGGGTGCAGGTGTGCTTCCCACAGTTCAGTAGTTCTTCACACACCTCAGAACAGAGCACTGCAGAGGACTGGCCACAGCGCACAGGCTGACTGGGGAAGAAAGAGGGGTTAGACTCATTCCAGAACGTTTCCTTGGATACAAGTAATGCTTGTAGCCAAGGGTTTGTGAGATAATGTATCTTTTGCTCATTTTTTTAATTGGGTGAGAATTGCAACAACAAAAGAGTGTTAGTAAATCAACATTATAGTACAAAATGTTTCCTTACAAGTTTTGCGTGTTCATACGGAAGCCTGAAAACTGACTCAAAGAATTCCTTTGTGCGTGTTGCCAACTGGAAATACACAGTCAATGAAAGAATGCCTTTTACCTTGTTCTTCCACAGACACAAGATTTGGTTATAAAAGCAGGACATAACGGGCATGGTCCTGGGTGGCACAAACTGTAGAAAAAAGACAACATCAAGGCACAGTTCACAATTCTAAAATGGCGGGGTATACAGAAAAAATAACTAACAATTGTAAATTCATAGAAACAATATATTTTGTTACTCACATGTTGCAGGGGTGGGGGCAGTCCAAAGCAGATCGCTTTTTACCACACAGCTCTCCACAACTGTGTGGAATCTCATTTCTGTGCCATTCAGGGTTATTAACCTTGCCTTAAAAATTAAATTGAAAGCATATAAATTATTTTTTCTGTTAATGAAACACAAATCATTATAAGGAGCAATACAATCCTCTGCACATCTCCTGATCGACTTTACAATACAATATCTCCCAAAATGCAGGAGTGGTTCTACAACCTAAAGCTCTTTAAGTAGTTCAGGTAGCTGCGTCAGCATGCATAAGCTGCAAAGGAACAAGTAAAGGTTTATTCTATGCTAAAAGGAGAAGAAAAACAATTTTTCGGTTGTGGAGCCTTCTCTGGGTGTGGCTCATTAATGTTCAATCCAGAAAGCAAGTTTCAGACTTTGGCCCTAATTCCCCAGAACAACATGGAAAAATAAATATTTGTGACATTTGTCTAGATTTTGACCACCAGGTGATCCTCAGCTTTCTGGCAGTGACCCTTGTTGCTGAATGCTTCTATCGCTGTCCCCCGTTTGACACTTCAGCTTTTATTTTAAAGGTGGAATTTCACTGTAATAACAATCAAACAACAGTATAATGCATGTAAAACGCAATGGCCAATTTGGGAAAGAAAGTCACAAAAACAAGAAGATTGTGCATCCACTACCATGAAAAATAATCCTGAAGAAACATGCACAATTATGCACAATGTAGAATGGTTATTTATGAGGTATTTTAGAAGATAACAGAAAATTTCACTTACCACAAAAGCAGGCGTAAGAGTTTGGTACACGAGATGCTACATTTTGGCAGGCAGGACACCTCCACCCTTCATTCCCATCTGGAAATAGAGCCACACAAGGTTTACTCAATCACATCATTAAGTACACTGAGAATTATGTTAGTAAAATATGGCACATGCAATACAGTGAAGGCAAGCACATAATGCACACTGATTAGTGTGGGTTTAAAAAAGGAAAACAAAAAAAGTTGCAACTACTTGATAAATTGCACATCTTGATTTTTTTTAAAAAGAAGTTATGAAGTCCAATCATGTTACTTATTGTAAACGGAACCAAAACTGGTGAGAAATAAAGTATGATCATCGTACGGCTATACTCTCTTCATTTTATCTGTCAACCTCAATCAACTGACGCCCACAGAAGAAAGACTACAGGTAGGGCCGTTTCTACATGACCTTGCTAAATACTGTACATGCTCTCGGATGGAGAGACTGGGACCCCGGCAGATGAATTAATCCTAGCTAACCATTCCCCGCCCACTGTCACTGTTCTCGAAACTGCCAATCTAGAACCCTCCACAGACAGTGAAAATCAGGTTAAGAAATCAATGGGAAAATGTCAATGGGGAAAAAATACAATTTACAAAGGCTGTCATTTGTGCTTTTTTGGTTTTTACATGATTGAAACACAGAACACTTTTAAAAATCTGCTATTCTAACGTCTAATTAAATTGATGTGATCTTAATTGAATGTTTCAATAAACATGACTCCACAGAAATCAATACAATACATTCAGGAGGGTGTATTGTGAGATCATGTTTTACTAAAATGTTTAGTCATGGGATCTGATGTCCTTCCTTAAAGCCATCTGAATAATATTTGTATGAAATCTGCACAACACTTCCCAAGGCAGTGTAATTGAAATGTAGCAGGCAGGGTATGATTTTACACTGGAAGATACAAAAAATTAGTCCCCTAGCCCCAGGACCAAACTTACCCTCTGCCTGAGAGGCTGGGGACCTGGCCCACTTTTTAATACAGTTGAGATGGAAGACGTGGTAGCAGCTCTGGCAGCTCCACACTGGAGCCATCAACCGGATCACCTCACAGCAGACCATGCATTCGTACTTCTCCTCCGTGAGCTGTTCGATCAGGCAGCCTGCCCCAAGAGGGAGAGGGAAAGCACAATGATCCACAGAACTCAAATACCATCTTAAAAACTTGGATAACGCCACCTGTCGAACTCGGTTCCTTTGAGCTAATGCTGAGAAGTCATCTGATCAGGGTCAGACAATGCCACAGCTGATGAATACGGTTTATTAAAGGGATCACTCTCAAATACATATGCAGTAGCTTTCCAGACATCACCTGCCTGACACCCAAACTGACTTTTGAACACATTCATTTGCATCGCTTTATTCTCCAAAATGCTAAGGGTCATAGAGAAAGTGGTCAGGAGGACTCTATTTCATCCGCTCTTTTGATTTTGTAAGCAAACAGATGCTTCGCATTTTAATGGAATAAAAAAAAAAAGCATTTCTTCTCATTTTAGAACTGTTGTCTGCATCTGACAATATGGATACGTAGCTTCAAGTATCCCAACCAAACACTGGCAGGGCAGTTAAACACATGTAGTGAAATACTTCATGATAAGAGGCTTATTTTCATGTTATCAGTTCATGTTATCAGATATCAGATATGGAAAATGAAATAAACACAAATGACCATAGTGGCACACCTGTCTGCGTTTCCTTGCTCTTGGGCATGTCCACCTGCGTTTTATAAACAGGCCTCCTGTCCGCCTTTTGAGGTTTCTTCGGACCACGGTCTTGAAGTGGAAAACGCTTGCCGTGTCCCCTCTCACTCCTAAAGCTGGGCTCCTCTGGACACTGGGAAGCGCTCAACCCCTCTGATGTGCTGAAGGAAGCCGCGTGGGGTTTGCCTGCCAGGCTCCTGTAGGAGGCTGGTCTTCTAAAGGTCTCCTCCTCATGCTCTCGTCTGTGCCTCGGGGAGTTCTTCTTCATGCTGTGGTCCCGATACCTTTCCCCCGTCCTCTGACCCTTCCCATCAACTTCTTTACCAGCATCTGTGGACACCGTGCTGGACCAGTCCTCCACAGTCCAGGTCTCCCTGACAAAAGCCCGTCTTCCCCTCTCGCTTGCCCCCCTCCTGGGCTCACCAGCAGCAAACTTTTTTGTCTTTTTGGGCCTTACATCTCTCATCTCCTCTTGGGAAAGAGGGCCATTGTAGAAATAATTGTCCCTCTGGTTCTCCGTCTTCCAGTTTGACCCACCAATTCCAGACACTTCAGTGGAAGACTCTGTCCTGTTGCCCCCAGAGGGGTCAGGGTTATCTGCTGGAAGATTCCTTGCACTTCCGGACTTTTGCCATCTCTGTGCCTGAAAGCTGTGGCTTCTAGCTCCTCTATTGCTTTCTCCCCCCTCCGCATGGTCCTGAAAAGGACTGTGGCTCTTCCGGGAGTCATGTTCATGCCAAGGCCTGTTACTGTGATACGGCCTGTTATAATGCTGCGATCGAGGACCTGCGTAGTGACCACTCCTGTTTCTGTTGTGCTCTGACTTTGGGTTCTCCCTCCTTGACTTCTGCTTGTGTCTTTCTTCCGGCACAAAATCAGCTGCATCTGGATTCAAATCCAGTTCCCCTGGGGGAACAAAAATGGAAACTTAAGCACAGATCAGCATTTTTCTAAAAGCACATCACAATCTTATACAGGGACAGCTGAGAGAAACATCTTCTGTACTTCTGTAATAATCTGCAGTAGGGTTATGTCTGCAAAAAGTGCTGACGTAAGTTTAAAAATTGGGAATATACTGCATTGTGTGTAGAGCACAAACGTGGATTTCCAAGGTTTATTTATAAGGTACCTCATCTCTCAGCGTTTATATAAAACGAATGTGTCATTTTTTCCTTCAGTACAAAGTTAGTAGGTTTGACTTTTCAGTGTAACTATGAACCAAATATGTTTCTGGACTCTGACCCAGCTATGATAATGTTTAGACACTTGGTAATATATCTACAAACGAAGCAGGCTTTTCAGAATCTTGCAGTTAAATAAATCACACAAAAAAAAACTGAATTAATTTTAAAAGATAATTTATTCTTGGGGGGGAAAAAGGTTTTGTCACCGTGTTTTACGAGGTCACACAGGCAACCATGTGGTGAGCTGACCAACAGCATGATCTGTCACATCGCTGACTTGGTCCTACGACAACAAGTCGACATGTACACATCCCGTTTGGGTCTACATGTCAAATCGGACATTATTACTATAAGTAGTAGCAATAATACCTCAAAAGCATTACTGATAGCTCTGAAGCCACTATAGTAAAGACTAAATTTGATTATAAAAAATAACCTAGCATAGAGTAACATGGTAGCTAATAAAAAGTTTAAATGAAATACCTTCTAGAGATTCAGCCATTTAAAGCCCAATGGAGCGTAAAGTATGTTTTTTTCTGCTGATATGTAACAACGTCTTCTTTTCTTGAGGTTTTACATAATAGATGAACCCGGCCTACAAACTTCCTATCCCCGCAACACAACAAACCTCTGCGCATGCTCACTGTGATTGCATCAACCTAAACTTTATTGATAGGACTGGGGCCTCTGACAGCTTTTAAATACTGTAGGCTTCTTGGACTCTTTCCGAGGAGTGTTAACGTAATTCTGTTTAAGACAGACGTGGATATGGATAGCGGCAGCAGTAAGTGATGCAGTTACACAACCTGCAGTTATATCGATCATACAGGAAACGGATTTCTACCCTGAAGGAATGAAGTCTGTGCTTTGACAATAAAAAAAGGATGCGACGTGCATAACCTGACATTAGAGAGAGTTATGTAGTGTAAAAATGAGAAAGCCTTTGCTCAACGGGTTATTAAACATGCAATAAAAGACATAAAATAAAATAAATTATTGTGATTCTTCAGGAAAATACTGTGGTTGATGTTTTGGGGTTTAAATTAAGATAATAAATGGTGTTAAATTACGAATTAAGAAAATTAAGAGTAAGAGAAAATTAACTAAAAGGTTTAGATATTGATAAAACAAATTTAGAAAAAGCTAACTCATTAACAAAATTATTAAGTAAGGTTAACAGTTGTAGTTAATACTAAATTATATCTTAGATCTATAAATTATTATTTCTAAAAACATCTCCTAGTAAGGATCAAGATCATACAAAATGTTTTCACATGGAAGATGAGATGGTGTACTATATACGTTTTGTCAGTTTAATATAGTATGGAAATCGGTGTGTTATAGTCAAATCAACTGTCCTATTGCATTGGCAACAAATGCATGCAAGTTAATAGGAAAAATGGTGATTAGGAGGTCTTATTTTTTTGTAAAGTCAACATTTTTTTCACATTAAAGTGGGTTTGGGAAAAGGAGAACATTTTAGATTAAAGGGCTGAATAAAAAAAACTTTTCTTAGGTGGCAGTTCTTTTATCAATAAAGACTTATGACACTTTAATGAGAAGAGGAACTTCTAATGAAATTGCACAATTTAGGAATAAAAGCATACTGTATACTGTATAATCAAATGGATCAAGGAATTTCTGGTTGAATGGACTGTTCATGTAAGAACAGGAATGGAATATTCAAAGAAAATAGATCTCTTCTGGGGAGTGTGTCATCTGGGTTCTGAGTTTGAAGCATTTGAAAGACTGGGACTGGGTTACAGTTAAAAGTGATGTAGAGCTTCAGATGAAGTCATAGAATGATGTAATGGGTGTGCCTGGATTGTTACAGACTGATATTATACAGTACTGCTCCCCCTCATATTTGTTCACAGCAAGCATTTAACTCACTTTCTGAATAGGGTAACAGAGACAAGGTTGGATTAGAAGAATGATCCACTGATACTTACACCTGTATACTGAAGTCCAAGACCACCATTATTCAAATGTACTCGATACACATGTAATTGTTTGTTTAATTGAACCCTAAAGCTTTGGAAAAAAAACACTGCTTTTCTATGTGTAGACCTCCATTAGGGAGAGATTTAAAGTTAGCTGATCTAGGGATAGTTGAAGTCTCTAAAGCCCAGATAAACTGACATAGGGATACGTTAGGTAATATTTTGCTTCTTAAAATAACATTTTGGACAAAAGATAAATTCAGTTTTGAAATGGTATTTTGATAAGGGTTATGATTAATCTAGGGATTACAGTTAGTCAGTATAATCATTACAATTTTAAAAGTGTTTAAACAAGCCACAAATTAAAAACTAAACAGAATTCCAGTTGTATTTTTAAGGTGAAGAAAAAGATTTTTGAATATGGCTGAAAAAAAGGGGAACATGTATTATTCTCCAAGAAACACAGCAATGCTGCTTGGAGATTTCATTGACAAAAATCTAGGTCAAGTATGGAGGCTGGAATGTCATTTTGTGTTCTTAGTCCTCCAGCTTAAAAAAACTCTAGACATATAGGGAATCCACACACAAGCCTAAACCTAACTTTAGACACAACCATAGTCCTTTCTCCCAACCATATTTTTTTATCCAGACACTGATCGCACTCTTAAGACTCAGCTGGTGGGTACAAACAACATAGGAGCTAAGTGTGTTCAGACATCAGCTGGAAGAAGAGTTTGGCTATTCCAAAACATGACACAAGTGGAGCTGAATACCTATGTATTAACAATATAAGATGAGAAACCGGCCATATCAGTCACAATTAAGCCACAATGTCTGTAACAGATAAGCCCTAAGATTTTCATTTCTACATTTGATAGGGACTCTGTATTTATACTGTATGATATGTATATGATATGATATTCTTTGCAGATTAAGAATGTCAGAACTCCTGAGTGGGTGATGTACAATTTGGCTGTATGTATTGGGCCTGTGCACCAGGGGGCACCATTATCTAGTAATAATATAAAAGATGCTACTTACATTTTCAAGATGGTGATAAGGCTTCCAAAAATTAAAACCATGTTGCAGGACCAAAATATCAGATTAACAAACACACTGTGTTAAATTTATTAAATGTAGGTCACACAGACAAATTGAGGATGAGATGAGGCCTACAGATAAAGGGATGCTGCTGGTCATCTAATAACTCCTGTGTTCCTGTCTGGACCGCTGTCAATACTTTCTGCTGAATACTACTCAACTTTCTGCTGAATACTATTTGCAGGTTTCAAAACCCAGTCGTGAGAAATGGACTTGGTACTGTAGTGCTCTCAGGTTCATGTGGGTATGCACCCTCACCGCTGCCACCTCAGGCCAGCCCCCCACCACTGGGGACTCAAACCCAGGCCTCCGGTGTCACTCAACAAGGACCCAGCCACTTGAACTAATGGGAAATCTCCCTTCAGTCCGACGGCTGCGGTCCCTGCTATTCACAGGGAAGGGCGGTGACGTCACCACGCTGGTAAGCCGGCTGGAACCACCTGCAATGGTGGCCATATGCGTTCCAGTACCAAGCAGTGTGAATACCGTCTGTGACATCTGATACAATCTTGAATCATTTTAAAGTCTCTTCTCCTAGCCATCCAAACCCAACAAAGAAACAGCCATGTGTATCTTTTGAGGAGCTGGCTCCATTATTTCTTTCCCATGGAATATCTAAACACGCCTGTATATGTAAGGGCAACACCAGGGCGATACCCCCTCTGGCACATTACAGCTTTACTATTGAACACTGAGCGCAGTTCCCGCAGACCGTTTGTTATCCCTGCCATTGGTTTTAAATGGTAATAAAGAAATCAATTTTCTTATTCTGCAAACTGTGGTTTAATTCCTTTATTCATGTTGTTGTTTTTTTTATTTCTAGCCCCTTTACACCCACGTTATGCTTTTGAAAAGTGATTTCAAAAATACGCTCAACATTTTATCTCCAGTTGCTTTGCAATTAGAGAGGAATGTGTAAAGGCATTTAATGCATTATTCACAAGCTGCCCGTTTATGCATGAATTAGATCTGATTAATTTATATTGTGAGAATCCTCCTGCTTCCTGCTCCACTAAAATTAGAACCCAAATGCGGCTGTGGATACTTAATGGTATGTCTTACAGTTTTTGCCATGCGTACTGTAGCTTGTTCCTATCCTGATTGACCTGGTCAATAATGGAGATATAGTGTTAATTTTCTTAGAATAAATTCTAATCCTCTATATCTCTGTCTAGTGAGAGTTTTCAATATGAAATGCTCAGACTAATTAAGTTTCTATCGCATTAAGGATTTACTTTGGGTAAACTAGCACATTTCACCCATTCACACATAATACACAAAAGAAACATACTGTAGCAATCAAAGTGTCATTTCCCTTCCTTTTACGTCATCTTAAAAAGAGTCAAAGTGGTGGAAAGGCTATATTCCCTATCAGGTCCTAGACTTAATTGTCAAATCACCTTTTTAAAATCCCCAGAATCTGCTGCTATTACACGTTTTCTATCCATGGTGAACTAGTATCATCAATCTGAATGTTTGCCAACTGGCCTAAGAGAACAGCTGCTTAGAAGGTATTGCTCTAATTCGGTGGCATGAATTTACCTTATTTATTCCATAAGGCATGGAACTGAGGGTGGTTTTCCTTGAAAGGCATATAAAATAAATTTGGATTGATAGAAACACAATTTCTTCTTTGTCTACTACACCTGGGTAGCTTCAGTGAAGTACCTAATTATGTACAAGAAGGGAAATTGCCACAATAAAAAAGATGATCACATATGGTACATGCAGGACTGTGCTATTGCCAGTATCAGCAAATGGGTGGTTGTTAAGTGCACACATGTGCCAACAAAACATTGGGAGAATAAATGGTTAGCTTTTTGATAGCATGTGCTGCCAACAGGCTGTTTCAGTTAACAAAGATGTTGACTGTTACATCATAATCTCTAGGAGCAACTCTAAGTCAGTCAGTGAAGGATTTCCCCAAGTACAATTCAGACTAAATAATTGTATCTGCAACACTTACTTGTTGGATGCAACATTTCAGTAATCCTGCTTCTCAAACTACAATTGTATTAAAAACCTTGTTGCATTATGGGAATCTGAATTTAGAAATAAAGCAGAATAGTACGAGACAGAAATAGGAAGGTAGAAGTCTTTGGAAAGATTTTATCTTTCAGAATGTACCAGGGAGCATATCAAAGATACAATAATTATATTTGTTTATTCATCCATTTTCTTAAAAATGTTTATTAAATGTTAAATGTTCATTAAGTGTAGCATAAAGGAAACCAATTAGCATGACATATTTACCTTGGTTGTTAGCCATATTGATATAGTTATCTCACAATAAAAATTGAAATAATCAGTTTTCCTGAGAAAAGTATTCTACAAACCCATATTTTTTCCACTACATAGTAACATTACACGTCAGTAGTTTTGGATATCACCTCAATTCAGCTTCCTGGAATGTTCTTAACCGTGAACTTTAAACTCTCTGGTTTAGAACCTTGCAATGTAGGGTCCGATGTGAAAATGATGGGGGAGATGTGAAACATGTAGGAAGCCGTTTAAGTAGTGTATAGCAAATATTGTCTGTGCAGAAAATCTCTAACTTCACCCAAAGATCGAATGCAAAACTTCTTTAAAAGCATGAAGAGAGTCAATACTTCGTATCGAACACATGAAGGAATTCTTGTACAGTATGCTCAATAAAAATGTCCTCGCCTCTGACCTCCTAATTGCCAAATGTAGAATTGAGGCTTGTATTGCAGACTGTTCTGGTTCCTACTGATCACATATACTGTATGTGGGAATTTTTATACAGTTCCTTGCACAAGTATTCAGGCCTTTGCCGTGCTTAATAACTTGCCATCGTGACACTTTAAACAGCAGCTACTGTCCCAGTAAGGACAATCTTGACCTGTCCTAGACATGCCAGTCCATACGTTCAAAGCAAAAAAACAACAAAAAGAAAAAATAAACAGATAATCAATTTGTAACAGAAATTGAAGTTATGATTGCATAAGTATTCATTGCTGTGGCAAATCTAAATTAATTTAGGTGTACAAAATTACTTTAATGAACCACACATTTAGCTGAGGGGCCTCTGTCTGTGTGCAATGATGGAATTTTCTCATCATTTCAGAATCTACCTCTGGGAGGTTCTTTAATCAGGTAGTGAATTTCAAGTGAAGACTCCACCATGAATGAAATATTTACTACTTCAGAAATTACTCAATATTTGCTTAGAATAAATTTTAATTTGATTTTTTTTAATTTACCCTAAAAATGTCCCAGCATGTCTTTGGACTGAATTTCTCATGACAAATGGACTTATTACTCCTTAGATAGTGCAATAGTGTATATGGAACACATATAGAAACCCCAAATTACTATTGTTTTTGCAATTTTAAACATTTCCATAAAAATAACTGCATTTTCTGAAAATACATGAAAGTGCACAGGGAAGTTTTGTCAGAAATATGATTGAAGTTGTAGCTTGCACATGGCTTGGCAACAATATTGGATTTTATGTGAATTGTGCATACCATTTCAAAAATCACTAGAATGAACAGCTGGGCTGAAATTATAAATGCCTTTGTGGAATTTAAATACTTGCATCAGGTCTCCTGTAGTCTCCTCTGTTTCATCCTGTCAGCGTAGGGCATTCCCTTAAACCCTGGAATGTACTGTATCTGGTTGCTTGTCCAGAGAAGAGATTCCAGAGCAGCATAAACTTTCATATAATGTGACCAAAATTGTACACAGTATTCCCAATGAGACATTACTAGTGCATTATACAGTACGTGCTTTTCATAACATCCATTGACTTAAATTCTATGGTTCTAACTCTATATATTAACATTTTGTTTGCTTTTTTAATTGCTTCCCCTTTGTCTAGGAGATGTACAGTAAATTATCTGTATTACCATAAACACCACTGAGAGTCTTGTTTACCTTTATTAAAGAAGGGATCTTTCTCAAACTATAATGTTGTTTGACATGATGCTTTGCAGAAATAACCTTAACAAGGTTGTGTTCCACGTTTATTCAAGGCCAGTACTAGCCAATCAGATTTAATCTCTGATCAAATTTGATACAACATATTGTCATATTTAGAAACCTTCACAGACTAGTAAAGATCATAACAATGTATACCAGGGTGGCCTCTGGACATTGAATCTTTCAGTTGTATTTTTGTTTTAAAATCCAAGAAAAAAAAAGTTGTTGTTTTTTATTCTACCTGACCTGTTTTCTATGCAAACTGCCTTCAGAAAATAATACATACGCTCATGAATGGTAAGTCTTTTTATGATTGTGTGTTTACACTTTCCTTTCTAAATTTAGAGCCAAAATTGTACTGTACTGTATGTTAAAAGTAAATGTTGTTCCTCCAGCTGCATGCCATTGTCAGTGTCAATGTTTTATAGTCCTCATCCTCTGAGACTCATGAGTTGAGAAGGCTATTACATTTCATCTTCCTGTTTTCTGTTCTGTTGACGTTATCTACCCACTGTCTTGGACAAAAGGGAAACACCACCAAGAGGAATGATTCAGCCTACATTCCTAAGAGGCACAGTTTCAAAGCAAAGGCTTTGCAAAAGACAGATAATTCTTGAGGGCGAGCAAACATTCTAGGCACAAAGTCAGCAGACCCACTGGGTCATTGAAAATATATATATTTTCTTAATCATCAACCAGAGACATTACAGGGCTTTTCTTGGACTTTCACTGGACTACTGAATGAGTTATGATTTTAACAAAGCAAAATGTTAGGCCAGAGAAAAGGAAACTGCAAATAACAAAGCAAAATTCTGTAGAAGAATTCTCTAGTCTAGAGTATTTGTCTATACCTTTAAAACTTCAAATTTACTTTGTTAAACTTAGGAGAACAACTGTGACATATAAATCAAAGTAATAAAGATTTCATATTGTGTCTTGTCAAGTTCAGGTTTTGAGATGGCTCAATCAGGAACAGCTATTTTGCCCATTTTATTCACTTTGCTGAAACTGGACTGATGCAAGGATCTCATCCAGACATTCTAGAAAGATCCTAGGCAATCTGCTTCAACAGTATGGCTGAGTAGCATCACCCTGACTCTCAGAACCTTTTGTGAAAATAAATGGTCTCTGATTTCTGTCCTAAATGTCCATTTTCTTGTGTCTTTGTGTGTGTATTTTTCTGTGATTTGTTTTTTTGACCTGGCTGTGTATAACACTGCTTTAAGATCAGCTTTGGTCATTATTTCAGTGTGTACAGATAAAGAATTAAAAATCAATACAGGGAGGATATCTTAAATGAGATGATGAGATGATGAATGTGTTACTAAATTGTAAAATCAATTTTGATTTGAATGTTTGTTAAATCAATCTTGCACCATTGTTGAATTTTACATGTGGCAATTGCATCTCAAATAAAACTTAATCAATCCATCCATTTTCTCACAACTTCATCCAATACAGGGTTGCAGGGGATCCTGAGGATAGCCTGGCATTCAACAAACACAAGGCAGGATCCATCCCGGATGGCACGCTAGTCCAGTGCATTGCACACACAAACACAAACACAGAGACGCACACACTCGCTCATTTTCCCAGAAGCCAATTAACCTACCAGTATGTTTTAGGACTGTTGGAGAAAACCAGACAACATAGAGGAAACTCATGCAAACATGGGGAGAACATCCAAACTCAGCAGCACTTCTCTCTGATTTTGTCTGGTTTACAGTAGGATGTGCAGATTTACCCCTGGCTTACACAGAAATCTGAGTTCCAGCTCTACCTTTTCTATTGTTAATTTGATTTCTTGTGAAAAGTTTAAATCGTTGATTATCAGCCCCTTGGTTCCATGTGTCCTGTACTCATTTATGTCCTCTGACTCTGGTAATAACATCTGATAAGTGTTCCAAAAATGTTTAAGTCTTTTTAAGCAGTACATTAAAATCTGGGTTATTCCTGAAGATTTCAATGTCATCTTTTTGGTAGAACACATACAGTATGTATATTGCATATATATTATGAATGTGTACATCTGGACAATTCCATGACTAGGAATCCCCATGCAAAATCAAGCAATTGCCAGGATTGTGTGGTTTTGACCTGGCCTTGATACATGCCTGACTGCTTGGGGCCCTGTAATGTTGCTACTGAAAACTGCAACATTTCTCTCTTGAAGTGTCCAGCTACCCTGGATGGCTGTGGGTCTACTACAGTAGGTGCCAATGAATTGGTGCCATTTTAAAAGCTTGGTCTTTACCCATCCAGGAATGTTGTGATGCCTGAACTGGTAAAGTTAGGTTATGCCTAACTGGAACAGTATAAAAATAATAATTGGTGATTGCATACATAAATCTAGAAAATGTTCAGCATTTTTGAAAGCTTCCAAGCAAATCCTTATTGACTAACTTTAAAAGTGTGAGTGAACTGGGAGAAAACCCAGAGGGAAATTAGAATAACACTGTCAGGTTTGGATGCCCGCTGCCTGCTGTGGATGTGAAAAGTGTCCCTACCTACAACATGTGAGAAGCAAGTCTGAACCCGGTTTTAGAGTGATAAACCTGAAGCATACTTTAAGAGTACTTTTTCAACAGCAGTAGTTTGAAGCTTGATAATAATAGTGGTCAGGCAAGCTATCCTGATTCAGGAGCCCCATTTTGACAAATGTCCATCAGATTGCCACTGGAATGATACTTGCCAAGTTTGCAGTTAAGTAGTTTAACAGTTTTGTTCAAAGGAGCAGTTTGTAGTATAGGATGTGTATTAAGAAGAAAACAAAATGGCAGTCAGGCTGTCACCTGGGTAGTACAGAAATCCTATTTCATTATACTATAATTGCATTGTTGCTACTGTATATTTAAAAGTTGGAGTTAAATGACCAAACCAAACAGATTTGGCAAAGAATAAATCATGTTTTGGGGTGTATTTTGCAAAGCGCTTGATTACATGTGCGGTGTATATAAAGTACCATTGCAATCAATGAGGCACAATTAGGAAGCAATATATAGGTGTGATGAAACCTGCTGTTTCAAATCAATCAGTGTGTAATGGCTCCTTAAATTATGACAATTTGAATTTTGAGAACGTATCACAGCTATGCATGACAGACGCGGCTTTTGATGCTCATGAAATCTACCAGGTTTTAATCCAATCAGTGTAGCAGTTCACAAAACAGACACAGAGTTTCAAGAACAAAATGGTACTTGTGTATGGTACTGTATGTGGTACAGTATATCCAAGGATGACAGTAACAGTCAACTGTTAATGGTATTCTCACTAGAATGGCACTTACCACTCTCAGATTTAATTGCCCAAGAGGTTTTTAAACAGCATTAGCATGAGTACAAAGAAAAAGATAGTCAGACTAGCATTGTGGTTTATGCATTCATCCTGTTGAAGCTAGAGATGTACAATTTAGAGTTAATTGCCCAAACAGATTTTGAGCAAGAGTAGTTTGCATGATGGGTCATGTTTTTCAAAATAGTGTGTGATTTCTTGCAGGCATAAAAAATTACTGTAACAACATCTTAGTTACAAATGATAAAAAGCTTTGGATGTTGATGAAACCTGTAAAGTCCAATTTGATAGATTCAGTAGTTCAAGAGGCGACATTCAAAAGGGTTTCTGAGCGTACAGGCCAGCCTACCATCCTGGTTGACACAGTTCTGGTCACACATTCAATGGTTTGTCTATTCTGGTAAATCTGACTAGTATGAACTTGCTAATCTGTCTGTCTGAGGAGTTTCAAAAGTTCGGAAGAAAAAATATTGCTATTATCTTCCAATATCTGTCTTCAAAGTAGAAACTTGATCACAGTAAATGTTTAAGTGAAACAATCTGCTGTACAACATGTTTAAAAAAGATATTTCATTCGAAGATCTAACAGTTGTGACTAGGAAGTGTAAGAAAATTCCACAGAATTGCTGAATCTGTCTTTTGTCTGTCTGAAACCTTTTATCAATGTATGGTGCGGTACAGAAATGCTGAGTAAGATATTCAGGAACCTGGGATAAGCTGAAGACTGCCAGCTTGTACTCATTTACGGATGTGACAGGCATTAGTGTTATGTCTGTAGATAGGCGTTTCACTGCCTGATTGAAGGGTGTGGGCATACTTGAAATTTGTCTAATATCTGGGGGATTAATTAGCCAATCTACAACATAATGGTGACTAATTCAACTATGCTGCTGTACAGAAAAAGGATTTCAAACATACAGACTTTCACAATCAGGAAACGTTGTCCTTTCAAAACATTTATGTTACAAAAATTATACAATGAGTATAGGTGCATTATTTCTTGCTTGTCTCCTTTACTTTCAAGGCTATAAGATTTTCAGTCAGTCAGAATAAGTAAATACACTTACAGTGTAATGATATTATTGGCTGTATTTCAGCCGGTCTGGGCAGGATATAATAAATTGTGCAGGATATCATGATAGTTTCCGTTGAGCAAAACAGCAAATACTCGTGCAAAATACTAATAAGTATTATCCTTAACAATAAAAGGAAAAAACATAATATATAATGCTTCTGAATTTGCTTTATTTCTGTAGTTGTTGATTAATGAAACATCTAGAGATGTATCATAGAGTATACAGGCTTGTGGAATTACACACCTGAAAACATCATTGTTTATTTTTTATAATTATAAAATTGTTTCTTTCAGTAATATTGAAATGGAATTATTTTGGGGTGACAGGTTGAATGTATTTCTAAAAAAAAATTGATGATTAACACTTCTGCCTCAAAGCTCTCACATCCTGGGTTCGATTCTTGACCGGGTCACCTTCTGTGTGGAGTTAGGATGTTCTCCTTTTGATCATGTAGGTTTTTGGTGGGGTTTCTTCTGACCTTACGAAGAAATAATGGCCAGGTTAATTTAGACAAAACATCTAAATTGTCTATGTGCTTGTATGTGGCTTATTGATATTGTATGGATGAACAGTAAAAATATTCTAATTATTTCCTCTATTTTTAACATTACAAAACCTCTCTGATTTAAAAGCTTCGCGTTAGGTCCTACAAACAAGTAGACTTGGGGTACCCATGTCCAGACCAATAAAAAGCTGCTGTATCTGGAGGTTATAAGGTCAGCTTATAAGGAAACAATTGAACTAATTATTGTCTTAATTGGAACTATTAGCAACAATTTCCAGCTCTTAAGGTGCTTCTGATTTAATTATATGCTCAACAAAAGCGATTTCATTTACAGCCTTATCAAATCTGTTATATAGAATAAGTTTAACCTTGCAAAACATGCATTAGACTTGCTTTGTGCTTCTCAATGGCTAGGTTATGAGGTTATGTACTGTAAGCTTCAACTGACAAACAACAGGAGGATCTCTGGCTTCATAAAGGCCACACACTGATAACGTGTCCTTAAGGATATTCCTGTCATGCCAACATGTGCAGGAGGTCATTAAAGGAAATGGAAAGTACAGAGAGTACTGGTGAATGGCGAATGCATCCCATAAAGCCCTGTGTTGTGAAGAGCAATACAAATCCCAAATCACCTGCTTTATGCCGATTTCCTCACTGTTCCCTGCCCCTTCTCACGTACTCTGTTCTTTTGTTCTCCTATTCCTTATTTATTTGCTACTTCCCCACTCTTCCTCACACCTGGAAAAGGCTCCACAGTCGAAACGTTGAGCGGCTTTTCTATACCTTTCAGCATGGGATTAATCTTTGCCTGTTCCTTTGCAGCCTATGCGTGTTGATGCAGCTCCCTGCTCAATCGTCTTCAAATAAACCTGAACTATGAAAGTCTGTTCATGACAGATACAGTATGCTCTACTGCACGTAC
This sequence comes from Lepisosteus platostomus, assembly GCF_059453375.1. NCBI lineage: Eukaryota > Metazoa > Chordata > Actinopteri > Semionotiformes > Lepisosteidae > Lepisosteus > Lepisosteus platostomus. The sequence continues at coordinate 41,938,082 of NC_142618.1, forward strand.
AGTACCTGTAAGAATAACATTTCATGTCCATGTTTCATTTTCACGTTTTAAAGTGTTGGGGTAAAAGAAAGACAGACCAGAGGCCAGGCGGTGTTCCTACTGTACATTTACCTAGCTTGGTAAAAGGTCGGAAGTCCTGAAACCATTAAACTGACGGGCACAAGCAGTCACGGGCTACGTTCCACATGTGCAGAGGCAGAAGGCACGTTCAGTGACACCAATGAAAATCCGTCGAGCTAGACCCTATTCACACCCGCTTTGAAGCCAAGCTGTGACAATGGCATCCGAGGTGGGTGGTGAAGCGGAAGAACCTTGAACACCTTCCCATGGCATTGGGGTACCCAGAAGTAGCAATCGCTAAAAAACAGAAATATCCAATCCGGAAAAAATGCATCTGAAACCAGCCATTAAGATTTCACAGAAAACGGGATAATACAAATGCGTTCTTTTCAAGATTATAAAACACATATTTGATTTAGTTTTTGAAATACTATGTTGCCTTTTTTTTTTTACTGATGGGTCTTTTACGTGCATCTTCACAAAACATTTTATGAGCTTATACTGTATGACACTCGAGTAATATTAATACTCCTCATGATAATTATTACATTTTGACGTTTTTTACAGTCATTTTCCGAAATGACTACAAAATATGCGTACAAAACGCACACAGTGAGTAGCCTGATTTATTTAAAATTCCCGGATAACGTTCCAATACTCCGACATCTTAACATTTAAACCGGAGCTAAATGCCAATAAACGCCGAGGAAACACTGCATCACTCCATAGAGTGTGTTTACATGGATCTCAGATTTCCTGTTGAAGAGTTTTGGATTTCCTGAGTTCCTGTGCTGTTAGCTCCCAGATCCTGTCCATTGTAACTGGCCATGTAACCATGCTCACATGGTAGATTTTCCTTCCTGCCCCTGCGTAGCTGCTGATCTATTCTCGGGACCCACATGAAGACAAATCGCTGCTCTTTATTCGAACCCTTTCTACAGTAAATGGATACAATCTTCCCTGTCGCTGGATTAAGTTACATGTACAAAATGAACGAAATATGATGGCATTTGGAGATATTTTGTCTTCTTTGCAGGAACTACTGGCTTTCGATTTGCCGTACAAAGTAAGGGTTGTGATTGGAATTGCAGCAGTCTTGGTAAGTTAGTGATTAAATTAGGCGTGGCTGTTGTTACATTGTTCAAATATTTATTTTCCATACATTTAGATGCATTGTGGTCATCTCGTTTAGATGGGAACGTGCCCACCGAAAACTTTTTTGCTGAGGTACTAGAGCCTTTTTTAACGCCCTGTTTTTTTCTTGCCTTGTTCATTATCATATCGCCATATATGTGAACATTATTACCGTTATCTCTGCTACTGTCCCTGCCTTTGTGTGATGGGCATTAAGACTTATTTGGCTAACAGTTATTCTGATCATGATAGTACATATGCTTAACAAATTATATTCTAAATATATTTTTTAATTAATAGAACTTTTTTTTAGGATTTAACTATTTCCAGACGATTATTAAAACTGTTGGGCAGTTTTCAGTGTTCGTTGTGCGTATATGAGAACAAAAATCATATATTTAATGGTATCTCAAGTGACTTTCGTTTATTTTATTCAGGTAATTTTGTTAAGGTGACTGTAAAGTCATGCGGTCCTCATCATCCCGATTATCGAGTTTCTCATCAAAAGATTCTCTATGGAACCGGTAAGAGAGGATTAACTTATTGGACACATTTTGCTTACATTCTGGTTAATGTCTTTTTTTTTTGCTTATTTTTCTTTCGCCTTTTGCGAATTAAAACAACTTATACTCGAAAGCCCCGGCATAACACATTTAAAATGCTAAAGGTGCACAGGCCGTGAGCTCATTTTAAGTTAATTAAATCAGAGTGCACGCTGTAACAGACCGTAACAGAGTATTTGTAAATTTGACTCAATATTTTTCAGCAATGGTATATTTTCAACAGATCGTTGGAACCGTGGCTTTAACACTTCAGCTGCTCAATTACAGTTGTTGCACATTCTCTGCTACAGATCGCCTGTAGGCTGCGCTAGTGCATCATTGCGCCCACCGAGTTTGACAGAGGGTCGGGGCACGATATCACAGAATGAAAAGTGTTACGTCGACAGAAGTAGACACACAGGGATACTTAGTAACTCGTGTTTAACTGTTCGCCTGCGCTGCTTTATCCGTAGAATTTGTTTGTTTGGAAAAAAAACTGCTTTAATGTGAAATTGAAAGGAAATTACAGGTTGTAGAAGAAACAGTATGTTACGACACAACGTGATAATTCCCATATTAAATTGTTTGATTTTAATGCAACACTTAATGCGAAAATATGCTCACGGAATGCAATGTATTACCATAGTATAATACTGTAAATGTATAATCCCCCATGCGGGCCTCCAAAAATAGCAATAAATCAGTATTACTTGTAGGGATATATGGGGCACTGCGGTTTTTCTGCACAGCAGAGGGTTAGACCCTGGCGTGTTTCTTAACGATGAGCCCGAACGAAAGCGAAGGCGGGTGGGTTTTAGTAGTCGGAGGTAAAGCACCTTCTGGGCTAGTACGGTTAGAAATATAACGTCGTAGCGGTAGCCTGTGCTTTTTGAAGGGGGCATGCTCCACCCTTATTGTCCTTTTTCAACTTAATTTTTGTCCTGTAAACAACGCAGGGCCATCACTAAATTTGCATCGTAGTCTGCAATGGAGATTTCAACGACGAAGACGGGATTCAAAGCATTTTGTGAATGCGTGCAATTCTAAGGACCGGTTCTGGCCTGGACGGCTACAGATGTCTAGCTTTTCAGGGCGGCTGTATTGTTTGTGATATTCAGGCATGCGCAGAGTTCTTCCTTGTTTGTCCCTGTGGTTCGCGGTGGGTGGGTGAAAGGAAGAGAGAGAGAGAGAAAGAGTGCGTGTATGTATGTGTGTGTGTGAGTGTCAGAGAGCAGAGATCGTCAGGGAGAAAAAAAAATAGTGGGAAGAGAAAAGGGGGAAAAGAAAATCTCAAAACAGACCGTTACAGCTGCTGGATCTACCCAATAAGTGGAATTGCAGGCGCAAACACCTACATTTGCGGAGAACGTAATGAGGACATCTGTTATGCTCCGATTTACAGCTTGTGTTGGTGGAAGCAAAGAAAATAATTAAAACTGTTGTGGACAGTGTTGCAATAGAAGCAGAGGATACGGAAAAGACTGGAGGGGAGAAGGGAGAAATTACTTGGAATCCCCTGTAACCAAGGGGACTGAAATCAGCTAATTGCATAATTTCAAACAAGGCATCTGTTCTTATTTTTGCAGCTTTTTTGTTTCTGATATTTTAGTAAAAAGACACACATTTCCTCTCCTTGGCAAGTTTGCTCTTTAATGATTTAGGTTTTCCGTTTTTTCCCCCCATATCCCCTTTTCGCGTTTCCTTGCTGAAGGATGCCGGATCAGATTTCGGTGTCCGAGTTTCTCTCGGAGACTACGGAGGATTATAATTCCCCGACCACGTCCAGCTTTACCACCCGCCTGCAGAGCTGCCGGAATACCGTCAACGTGCTGGAAGAGGTAGGGGAGAGAATCACATCGCTGGGCGGCGGGGCTTCCAAATAATACGATTCGTTAAAAATGACTGGTGCAAGCTACGACTGGCAGTCGCTATATACTTAACTGATGAAAGCGTGCCATTTTAAAACGGTACCTACAGAACAGTATTTTCATATACATAAATTGCAATGCACGGTTGCGATCATTTCCCCCCAGAAAATGAATGCCAAACACCAGCACCATAGATCTGCTTGCTTTTTAATGCTCACAAACCGATGCATTTCAGTGCAACTGTTTGAGACCCTTGTTTATAAACAATTTTTACTAACAATTCAGGCACGTAACATTGTATTTGGACACAATTCATTTTGTATTAACTCATTCAACGGTGTGTGTCATTAAGGGAAACGGTATAGAATCATTAAAAAACACTGCTATAACATGTTTTATTTTTTATTTGTACTTTCAGAATATTAGACATGCAAATAACGGGGTGTCACACTAGCCATTTGATATTGTGACTTTCATCTATCTTGGAATGAACGTGGTTCTTGCCAAATAATAAGAATGGCGATTTCTGGGTAGCTATCCACTCAAGTCTTGGCGAGCGAAGAAGAGCCAATAATTCATTGCGTATATACAGTACACTGAATAAAAGCTTATGAATGTGACTGTGCTTGTTACAAATGACTTGCGTAGCCCGGGTAAATTAGGTGTATAACAAATCGGTAATATTACGCCAAGGTCAGTTTAAGGTTGGGCTCCTGAGTGATGGGGGTATTGTGTTATGAAATATTGTTGTTCTGAACTGAAAATATTGCTAGTATTGTAACGGAGATTAATTTATTTGGAAAATAGTGATACAGATTTGTGTTGAAGTAGCCGTCTGATGGGATCAAGACATCAGATTGTAGTGCAGCGTTTTTAAAAACCTGAATCAAAAATGTTACATCATAACATTACAACATACCATACAAAAATAGTTTGGAAGGCTAACATTTAGAACGTTTAAATTTTTAAAGAGGTGCAAAAATGGCAAATCAGCTGCATTAATTGTAATTGTTCTTTTAATATTATTACTGTTTTACACCGAGCAATGGTTGTCGCCCATAGTTCTCTTCTAAGGTACCCTTTTATGTTGGGTTTTTGTTCTGCCCTTTATGCTCTTTATAAACCCATTCTGGATATGTTGTGTAAGTAGTTCCTGAAAGGATACTCGGGCCTGGCCTGTTCAATCCAACATTAATCAGCTGGAAGTTCACATGGACCATGAAGTGTTACATCCCTTACAAGGGTGAGATTTTGAAGTGCTACAAGAATTGGCAGCTTTTTTAAATATTTCCTAGTCTTTTATTGTTGCCATTTTGGAACTTAGGGGTGAAGCTGGCTCAGCACAGGACAATAATTGTAGTGTCCCACTGATACTGATACAATGCCCGTGAAGATTGGTGTGTGAACGATGCCATCTGTTGTAGGCCTAAAAAGCATCTTTGAGGGTGACAGTCTATGGATTCAGACCATTAACTGTCCAACTACTTGGTTAAAAAAAACTTATCAAAGCTAAAATAAGGATTTTGCACTTCATTAATATAGAGCATTGTGCTCTAATTAATGAGCCTTGAGTCCTTGATCAAAAATACAGCTTCAAAAAACATAGTAATAATTAAGAACAATAAACATGGATGCCAGAAAAGACAACAGAGAGTATCTCTGGCAGAACATGACTGTTTCTTGATGGAATGCTCCATTTTTTATTTAGAGAACACAGCATAGAACTGTGGATGTGAGTTTATGCACCCTTTATCTGAAATAAGTTTCTTCATGTGCAAGTAAATGTGAATGGTGTGTTAGTTAAACTCGACCTTTCTGAGAGCATTTTGGGTTTATGTATCCTAACAAGCAAGGGGGTTAGGATGAAGAGGGTTCATAGAGAATCAGCCAGGGTTGTAGAGAATCAGCCAATTTAGGATACAGGGTGCTTCTCAATACATCAGTTGAAAAGCACATGCAGTGAGGTCTCTCATATGGGAAAAAAAGCTTGCACCCTCTTTGAACTTTAGGTTGAAAACAGATACCAGACATCATAAGGGGGACATAGAGTCAGTTCTCCAGCCCATTCCCAGAGCTTGTTCTTGTTGAGCTAATGCTGATGTCCTGCCAGACAGGACCACAAGGTGCCGTGTTAACATCCTAGGTAATCCACCAAGGAATGTTTTTTAAATGCATTTTCATCACCCTAGTCAAAAGTCTGTTTATACAAAAGATCCCAGTTCTGACCAAAATGAATAATTTATAGTTCAACCTTATCAGATACTAATATATAGTATGTACAGTATATACTGTGTATGTAACAGCCTTGTTTATTAGATGTTCATTTTGAATCTGGCACAGAATTGAAATGCTTTCATATCAGGTACAGTGGTGGAATTTGTGTCTCATGATTGATTATTATTTTTATTCTCCCAGGCCCCTTTATATACAGTACCTGTGGTTTTTTGTCACTCCTAGTTTGAGGAACCACTATTTAAAATAATGGTTTGAAAGCTTCTCAAGAAGCTTGAATAACTACCTTTAATGTGCAGTATGTGCATGCCTTTGGGTGCATTGATGTGGTTTTGAAATGAACGATAATCTTGACTAGGAAGGGATATAGTTGTAGTTTTAGTGCAATTCCCTAGCAAAATATATACACCGGGGTTTTCAGAGTTCATAGTGTTATTATTAAAGTCGCCTGCTGTTACACTGCCATATACAGTTGGTCAAAATGCCCACCTATGCCAGAATTTGGTGCAGTGGTTTACCCTGATACCTGCTTCTGCACTGCTATTCAGATTAAGAATATGGTGCTCCGCTACTGGCAGCTTTGTGACAAGTGATCAGATGCTTATGTAGTGCTTTCCTTTTACAGAAGAACCTTGTTAGGTGTCTGGGGATTTTGGAAAGGTATAGTGTGTCAGGTTTTACTGTAAAAGGTGTCTTCAGTGTGCATATCAAATCCAAATGTTCCTGACAATTTATGGAAGAAACATTTAATCTGCAACCATACAGAAGTACACCTCAGTGTAGATGATGAAAGTGAAGTACACAGCCTATATGCAGCACTTGCTATTTTCATTCTCACCAAATAAGAGCTGTTATTCTCAGGAAGGCCTTGAAATATATTTTAGAAAACCCCCTAAGGAAATAAGAACATAAATAAGGTTGAGAATGAGAGGAGGCCATTTGTTCCTTCTTGTATATGTGGTTGCGATTGATCTGAAGATCTTGTCCAGCTGTCTTGAGGAAAGCTGAAGTGCTGCTGTTTCAGTAAGGTGGTTGGCTAGCTTGTTCCCAGTTTCAGTCTTTAATGTCCCCCCCCCCGTAACTTTCACTGGACTCCTCTGGTTCGTGTTTGAACATCGATCATGAAGAAGTGCACTGTGTTGACTTTGTGAATGCTTTAAAGGATTTTAATTCACTGATTCATCCCTGTCACGGAGCTTTCATTTCCTTCAAGAAAAAATAGAAAAAGATAAATCCGATAAATCATTGCTTCTTTAAAATATTTTTTTTGGTAAACAAAACACCAGCTGCACAAGCTTGTAGTTCTCTTGTTTTTATGTGCTGTGATTGTGTTTCCTATAATCCACTTCAACCATGCCCAGTTCTTGATGTTTAGAAAAAAACAAAGAAATTATTATAATAATGAAAATAATTTGTGTTTAGTAAAATATTTCTCTTTAAAAATCACTGGATACTATATGTTTCTAATACCATAGGACATATTTTGTTCCTTGAAAGAGAGCATAGGAACATCTAATGAAAAAGCAATAGAAATAGCCAGGAGTCTAACATTTGAAGAGTGTTTTTACTGTAGCTTAGCTAGCTTGTTTGAACCTGTCTTACAAAGCCTGGAGCACCTCTCTTTCTTAGTGCACTGTGCATAGGAATTTCAATTGCACACACACAACACATTCTCCCAGTCTCCCACCTGGGTAGGCTGTTATGTGGTAATGCTTATTCCAAATGGATTTCAGGAAAACAAATTAATTCAGTAATTCTTGCAGGCAGTGTTTGTTAGTAGGGTTTCACTGCTCTGCCCATAGTAACCGAAGGCTCTGTGATTTGTCATTTTGGTGGGATTGATGGAACTGTGAAGGTTTGGAGTAACTCAATCCCAAAACAAGAACATCGTTCTGCTTGCTGATGTGATTAAATAGGGACTGCAGTCCTGGGCTGTTGTTATAAGGCTCAATTAAAGTCACAGCACAATTTACTTCTCACTTTTTTAAATTATGGTTCTAAACAAATTGAGCAAGTGCACATTTTTAAGTCTGTAATTAAGTATTAGAATACTGAAAAAGTAAACAATGCTTGATTTTAGCTTACGGAAACGTCCTTCAACAGTGTTAATTAATGAGCTTGTAATTTTTCCTGGGCACAAATTCCTCTCTTTGGTTTAGTGTCACTCATCCAGGTGTGGCAATCTGCATACCTGTATATGTATATGCTCAGAGAGGCAATAAAAGTGCACTCGGTTCTAATACTCAATTTTAATATCTCTCAGTGTTTGTTTACTGTACATATGTCACAGATGTTTACTGGTATTGTCTGCCATAGGTTTCACAGGGTGGGTTGGACAGGGGTGTGAGTGATTTCCTGAGTAGTTTCTCACAGGATTTGAGTTCAGTTCACTTTCGATGACCACTTACAGTACCACCTCATTTACTATTACTGTGGATGAGGCTGGTGGTGTTGGCCTGCTGCTGGCTTTTCCATGCTGTAGCTCATAATGGACTGTCTCACCGGCTGCAACTGCAGGGTCAGCAGTGGCATGAGCCCTCCAGCACAGGAGAGCATCGAGCAGCTGGATCCTTATTTCAAATGACCGAAAACATCACTTTGAAAGCATCCTGTCATGGTTCAGTAAAGTCGCAAGGCCCAGACATGAAATCACGCAGGCCTTTTGTTTGTTGCTGCCTCACCCTTTTAATTCTAATTGACAAAGTGGTTTGATTCTCATAGAGTGTCTAAGGTGAGCTAATTGACCTGTGCTCAATGTAATCTAGGCCACATGATGCCGAAGGTTTCAAAACGGAGATAAACTTTTACATACATGTGCAATATGACAACAGCACCTTGCAAAAGATTTCAGCCCTTTCTTGTGGTCTCCCATTTTGTGAAATTACAAAATGATGCTTCAGCATTTTTTTAAGATGTAATATTTACTTCAAAAAGTGAATGTACAAACTGAAGACTTCTGAGGGTAGAATACTTTAGAGCAAAGGTCAGCAAAACTTAAGAGAAAAAACTGCAGTACTGTATGTTGATTGTATAAAGAGTCAAATTCGTTATCTTCGGACTTTGTGGAAGCACCTCCAGAAGCAAGTACAGCCGTAATTCTTTCTTGGTAAGTCTAGCAACTGTGCATACCAGCTTTGTGCATTTTGTGCCCATTCTTCTTGGCAATCTTGCTCTAGGTTTCTCACTTTGGTTGAGGATTGTTTATGGACAGTGGTTTTCAAGTCTTTCCACCGATTTCTTAATAGACTCAATAGTCATGCACTTTGGCTGGGCCACTCAAGGGCAATCACTGTCTTGTTCTTAATCCACTTTAGTGTAGCTTTGGATCGTTGTCATGCTAAAAGGTAAATTTGGAGTTGTAGGTCTGAAGCGAGTGTTCTTCTGAGGTTTAACCTGTGGCCTCATGGTGGAATCTCAAACCTGCTTTGTCCTTGGAACTTCCTGATCTAATCGTTGATTGGCTAATGATCGACATTGCTTAATGATCGACTTCACTATACTTAAAGTGGTATTAAGAGTCTCTGAAATGTTTAAATAGCTTCTTCTTATCACTGCCTTTATACAACTTTTTCTGAGGTGTTTTGAAACCTCCTTGGTCTCCGTGGTTGAATCTGTGCTTGAATTTCATTACCTAACTGAGAAACTTTACAGAAACTGGTGGATTTACTTTGAAATCAGGTGAACCACTATCATTGCACACAGACGGAATCTAATTGTGTGACATTTTAAGGCTCTTTATTGCATTTGAATGAAGGTGTGTCCCAGCAAATGGTTTGAATACTCTATAATCATCACTATTGCATTTTTCGTATTATTTAATTGTTTAGAGTAGGTTGCGAATATAACAGATATTAAACAGATCAAAAGTGTCTTAATTGCAAGCTTTAAAGCAGCATGTTTTTGTGCAAGGGCCTGAATACTTTTCACGGTGTAGTATGTACACTCAATGTCCAAAATACTTGGATCCTTACTAAGATCAGAAAGTCCGAACAGCTTGTAATGTGTGATTGGGTATGAGGACAGACTTCCATCCTCTTTGCTCTGAACAATCCCTAGATCTCAATCCTGTTGAGTAGTGGTGGACAAGGACAGGACTGGGCTGTGGATAATTAAGACTGGTATGTTTGCCGTATCCTATTCGAGCTCATCTTGGTGTTTGAATGGGCACATCATGTGTTTGGCTTGTAAATGTATTTGAATCATGTTTCATATTGAGTACAGAGTTTGGGTTTATATAACAATGGTAGCAGGAAAAAGAGGTGGAGAGGAGAATAAAAAGGAGTCATTAGTGGTTCAGAACATGTAGCTGTTGGTAATAAGGGTTGTAAGGAGGACCTTTAAATAGGGTAATATAGAGGACCTTTAAATAGGGTAATATAGAGGACCTTTAATAGCTGTAGGTTTCCCAATAAGTCAGCCTGTTCTTGCTCATAGAGGGCAAACATTGTATTTAATTTGAAGTTCGTAATACTTTGGCAAGCAAGTTCATAGCATATTGAAGACTTAGAACATGTTCTTATTCATGCTTGTGACATGGTGTACCTGGTAATTTTCTAAATTTTTACTTAATGAGACATTTGGAAATACATGGCAATCATACAGCATCCTTATTACTGCTGCATTACTTTCTGTGTTGTGTTCAAGAATAGCTTTTGAGAAATGTCAGCCAAAGTTATGTAGGCTTGCGTTGCTGTAAATGCTCTGTTTCTGTTTTGAATTGATTGAAATCAAGTGCAGCTGCTTATGAAATGTAATTTTTTTTTTTGCTGCCAGTGTGTTACAGCTGTGAAATATTAAGATGACCCTTACTCCTAAATTTACACCCTTGTCAATGCTAAATGTTCAGCGGGTCAATTGCAGATGACAAAGTAGTATGAAAAAAAGAATCATTTGAGATTGTAATATAGAGCTTTCTTATCCCAAAGGAACCCAGTACTCTTTATGTGCAGGAGGGGACCCACTTCATCCACTCCTCTTGGGTGTTGGAAAGAAGCTCCACTGCACAGCTGCTCGGGTAGAGAAGTGAGAAGATGCCTCATCAGATGCATTAAGAGAGCTGTAAAGGAACAGCTGTGCCTCTAAGCTGTCTGTGATGGTTTGCATTATGGATGTGCGACGTAAGAGACCGGTTAGAAAGACAAAAAAAGTAACAGGCAATCGCACAGGGCAGGGAGAGCATAAAATAAGATCACTTTATTTTTATTATCCACATACAATTCCTTGCATTAGGAATTTGTCTTTTCGCAAATCCCCAGCTTGCTCTCCATGAGACACTCAGGCACACACACGGGGAGAGAGAAGCTTGGGGTCAGAGCGCAGGGTTAGCCATTTATACGGCACCCCTGGAGCAGTTGGGGTTAAGGGCCTTGCTCAGGGGCCTAACGGAGTGGGATTCCTCTGCCGGCCGCGGGTTTTGAACCGGCAGCCTTCCAGCCACAGGCGCAGATCCTTAGCCACAGAGCCACCGCTCTGCTGCTTCTCTATGAAAAGGTTCAGCACGCAGGTCATAAAGTCTAATTGGCAAGTTGTTATGGTAGACTAGTTAAGGGTTAGAGTTAAACCGAGTTAAAGATTAATATTTCTTGGATGTTAAAAGGGAGAAGTGGGATTGTTGTGCCATCAGTTTGGAGAGGGGTAAGAAGGGGTTCCCTTAAAGTTGGGGTTAGAAGGGAGAAGCTCAGCCTCAGCTCTCTTATTATTTAAAAAATAGGTGTACTGTACAGGCAAACCTGGGGAGGCCGAAGCAGATTATGGACCAAGATAGGATGGGAAGGTTTTATACCAGGGGTGGTTTCACAATCCTTCAGTGTTAAGAGTGATGGCTTTACTATAAAGGTTACAGCAAATAGAGTTCAGATACCCTACAGTCCTTCAAGAGATTTATGTGGCACAGGAGGCCAGATTTCACAAGCCCACAGAGGAAGTAAGCCAGGACACCAGGAGTAGCCACACTTCTCTTACAACAATACCATAAGAGTTTTACTAACCAAGTATCCGGACCTCAGTTAAATGTCGCATTCAATGGATGACATCTCCTCCAGCCCAGTGACTCCTGTCATCATCATCATCATCATCATAATAATAGCAAATGGTTATACTTATATAGAGCTTTTCTGGACACTCCACTCACTGCTTTACAGGTAATGGGGACTCCCCTCCACTACCACTAATGTGTTGCCCCACCTGGATGATGCGATGGCAGCCATAGTGCGCCAGAACGCTCACCACACACCAGCTATCAGTGGGGAGGAGAACAGAGTGATGAAGCAAATTCATAAATGGGGATTATTAGGAGGCCGTGGTTGGTAAGGGCCAATGGGAAATTTGGCCAGGGTGCTGGGGGGTTACACCGGGATTTTTAATGACCACAGAGAGTCAGGACGTCGGTTTTGTGTCTCATCCGAAGGACAGTGCCTTTTTACAGTATGGTGTCCCCGTCACTATACTAGGCCATTAGGACCCACATGGACCGCAGGGTGAGCGCCTCCTGCTGGCCGCACTAACACCTCTTCCAGCAGAAACTTAGTTTAGATAAGCTTAGATTAGCTTCAGTGGGTTGCCAGTTGTGAGTTGCAGGGTGATATGGCTGCTAGCATTAATATACTGGGGGATTGGTATAAATAGTCCCTCCAATTGGTTAACTAACACCACTTACAGCTCCAGAGATCTCCCATCAAAGTACTGAGCAGACCAACCTTACCAGCTGGGGAGCTTTTGCTAACTTTTCCATCACTTCACTATCACATCTAGGCATGCTTGATGCAATTTCACTTTTAACTTGTAGCAAGCATGAATTACATCTACAGAGGAATTTGTATCTTATTTAATTGAAAACAGGGTTGTAATAACCTGTGTTAGATGACTTGTTTTCATTGCTTTGTAATTAGGCACCATTCATACGTGGGGTAATATATAATAGAAGAGTATTAAATTTAGTGCTGTCTCTTGTAAGTGCAGGGCCATTTACTTTTGAAGGATATTACAAGCTTGGCTGTCATCTCCCTTGTGTGTTTTTCACTGGCAGCCCTCGAGAAATCTCCTTCCTCACCTCTGTGAGTTTCTGGGACTGGACAGGATTGGTCTTTACAGTAGATGTGAGCTGTACTGGAAGTTAACTATACCAACGGATCCCACATGACCCAGCGTCATCATTGTGTGACCAACATGTCAAGTGATGACTACAGTCTGCTGAGAGAAGATTTGGGAGGGGAACTGGAGCTCTTATTTTCTAACATACTTCAGGGCGTCATCAGAGTTATAGGTGTCTCGCTCGCATCTTTGCACCTGACCGTGCTGTATGCAACAAGAAAGCTTGTCTGATGTAACTGTTGCTTTCCATCTGTGCTGGTTTTGGAATTGTTTCCATTGTCCATCCATTTTCTAACTGCTTTTTCCAATTCTGGGTCGTTGGGAAGCTGAAGCCTATCCTGGCAAACAACAGGTGCAGGGAAGGGTACACCCTGGAAGGGACACCAGTCAAACAAGAGAACATACAAACTCCACACAGATGGCACCCTATTGGATTTAAACCCCAGGCCCCAGGGCTGGAAGGCACAGTGCTAACTACTGCACTGTCAGTGTTCTAAACTGATTTTGTGTTCAGAAAAGTAATAACAAGAGATGAAACCTTCTCTGAAATAAAAGGCTGGAGGTGTTGTTTATCTTCTACAGTGATTTTTTTAAAATGAACTTTTAAAGAAATTCTCAGGTTCATGAATCACCTATTGGACTTTCTGTTTTAGAATTTAGGAACCAAAGCATAAACTGAAAACATCTGTTGGAGAGGTGCCCTCTGCACAAGGCTGCAGTAGCTCTTTTGGAATTCCAGCACAAGGGATCACATGACTTATTCCATTACATGAGTAACAGGGAAGCAGAGCTCTTTTCACACAATCGGGGATCCGATCCTCATAGCCACTGAAGCTGAAATTTCCATCTTTCTGTGGGGACATAAAAATGCACAAACACAATAAGGAAAGTTTTGAGCTGTAGTCAGCTTAGTTTTTTGAGTGTTTTGTTTTGTAAAGAGTAGTAATGTAGCTTCTGTGCTTTTCTAGAGCAGATTCATTTTAAAATAACTGATTCTTTTGAAAGCTACTCAGCAGAGCAACGTTACTGGACCATGCAGATTTAGCTCCCTTGTTGTTTTTTGTTGTTTCCATATCTCAGTTTGATACTGGTATGACTTTAAGGATTTTGTTTTGTTTGTGCTTTTTGTTTCAGCTGCCATTTTTGACAATCCAAATCATTGCATTTTTATTTTGCTGGAGGGGGTAATGATGAAAATGATTAGTTTTTTTATCAGGATGTGCTGAGCAATAGAATGACAATCAAACATTAAGCATTTAAGCAACATAGCAAGCTGAAATCAGCTCTAAGATGTATAGTACGTTTCTGAATCTGTGCACTTTTACTGGCATTGAAGCAATACATTTACAAAGAAACCAATAGTGTGAACTCACCTTTCTGACCAGCAGTGAATGGTTTGCTGTGCACTTCTATTGTAAAAGTGGTTTGACCCCTTTTCAGTGTGCATAATTGGTTTAACATCCTGTTCCAAAGACCTGCTTTCATTTGTAATGTTTTTTTTTCTTGGCTTCAAAGCAGTGAATGTTTAAGTCATTCCAATGTTATCAGTCCCTGGGTTTTAAACTTGTGTTTGCAGATATGATTTTCGCAGCTACCAGTTAACCTTGGGTAAACCTATTTTGTAGAAGGCAGCAGTCTTTTCAGGAACAGTATTTTTGAGGATGTTAAATCAGTGGTGCCTTTTCCTTTACAATATATCTGCTCCTTTCTAATGGTTGTCTCATAGCTCACAGGACTGTGAGTTTGACTTTATAGCTGGTGCATTGCTTTCCCATTTCTACAAAGCTACACTGTTTTTAATTCTAACATTAAACTCTAGACAAAAGTGCAAGGTATGTAGTTATAACAGGTGTAAAGTTCCATTCATTCTTGTGTTCTTTATTTGTTCACACGACCTTTGTAATGTTACACTGGGAAGCAAGACCTTTATAATGTAGCAATTTGATGCATTCCTACTTGAGCCTCAAGCACTAGCAGTACTAAGTGCTGGACATAACATATTTGTTACCTAATTTTCAGTGCATAAAGTGCATAAAAACATGTTAAGTAAAAAATGCACTGTTTTTCTGTTTTATAAATACAATATGTATTAAAGCCTGAAGCTTTTCTGTTTTCCTACTTCTAATCTTCTAATACATGACAGAGTTGTTTCTGAGGATACTTTTTGCACAGACACGAGTAGCTATTAGCATGAAGACCTGGTGACCTGTAAGAAATTGTACATTTTGAAATAAAATGAAAGAGCTCTGTTGTCAGAAGTTGCCATTTTGTAGGGCGTTCCCCATAAAGATTCGTTGCTTTTGAATCTCAGTCATGTGGAAAGGATCGATCTGGGGAGCAGTTTTTCTTTTTCAATGGGAGTCTTTAACCTGTGTTTGTGTCCTATTTTCTGGGCTCTTCTCCACTGTAATCCTTTATTAGCTGATTACTTTATCTCTCGTTACCTTGGTGCTAGCCTGCAGGGCTTCCATGGGGTTTTACACCAGTGTACCTGCAGATCATTGTCAGGCCCTACGGTATGTTCCTGCGAGGCGCAGACATCCGCTTCAGCAGGCTGGATGGTAAGGTCAGTGCTGTGGGGGACACGCATCCCATGCCTGACTTTTTCTCTTTCCTGGCCCCCCTAATGGTGGAAAGACCTGTCAGCCACAGTTGGAAGTTCACACTCACACGCCATTGTCCAGAAGAGGCTCAAAACTCATCTCTTCAGGGTGTGTCCATCTCCAGAGGATCATGACTCACCCTTACTTGCAGTTTATGCTCTTATGCTGCTACTTCCTGCCTGTAAGTTTAGGATCCTACTGGTAGCTGTGCTTAATGTTTTCTGTGGTTTCATTGTTATTTTTATGCTACTGTTTTAATGCAGCTTGACCGGATGCAATTTGAAGTTGCTTTGGATAAAAATGTCTGCTAGATGAATATATTAAAAGTAATATATAGTCTTGCAAGTTTTTCTTGAAAAGCTTGAAAACAGTTACTTCAGTTTATTAATGCCTTAGGAAGGGCAAGAAAAGCCAAAGAAGGTGCTGAAGCTCGAAACTGCCATTCTTAACTGGGGTAGTTTTTGTTGTTTCTGCTTCGAGAGCTGTTTTCAGAATCTAGGTTTCCATTGCTATACTGTAGTAGTGTCCATGGTTATACTGTAGATAAAGATAAAGAGAAGCCACCAGAGGGAATAGGGCAAACAAAACTACTTAATAGGATATGCTAGATATCAGATGTTAGAAGCTAGATAGGAAGGAAACATTATATGCACTGCTCTAGTAAGTGGGTGTCCATCATATGGTGAAGGCTTTGCTTTATCATCACATACAGTACCTCTCTGCATAACACTGCTTAACGAGGACCTGCAGTCCCGTTTTCTCAAACCGGTTATTAAATCTTGGTAACAAAATAAATGTATTGATGGTATAGAAAAATGTTACGAATTTCAAATTAAGCACTTGTGAAACTACTGTAAACTGCCATGTTGTCGCAAACCCCTCCTCGTCTCGCCATGTGCAAGAGTGAAAGTTCCCACAATTGGATGCAGCCCTTCCTGCTCACAAGTCACTGTAATGACTAATGTAAAGTGATGTACGAGTGAATAATTACAGGTTGTGCAGCAGGTTTGGATTAAAAGAGATGTATTTAAAGGCTATTTGTTTAACATGTCAGAGGGCTGCACATGTCACCAGACGTTGTGTTTTCTCATTCTGAATCGCAGAATATGGCACAGCGCATACCTATAAATTTAATTTATTTTGTTCTACCTCCAGTTCTTGTGTACATTTTACTTTTATTGTGGTTTGAAATGCACTCATTAATGGTGATTCTTTCTAAGTTCCCCTTTAAAGAGAGCTGGTGAAGGCCTGCAAGGTGATATTTTAGATGCAGTGCATGCTATTCTATAACACTAGAAAAAATCTTGTTGTGGTTTGAAATGCACTCATCAATGCTGTTTTTTTCTAAACCTGAAACATAAAAATAACATTGCAGTTCCCCTTTAAATGATTAGGAATCATTACAGGTTGCCACACACATGACCTCTACGTAGGCGCTTGCAGAATAGAAACCATGGATTACCAACTGCACTTGAGACATTTTGTTTTATCAAAACAGTTTGTAAATCAATAGGGGAGGGGTAGTGAAGAGTAGTTTTGAGGCTCTGGACTCCGGAACCGTGCTCTGGAGGGGTTCGATTTCTGGTTTTGTCGACGGCTGGTGTCCAACCGTGTGACATACTGTACAGTACTTTACCCCAATCGCTTTATTTCATATGGATGTGTGAATTCGTACCCTTATTGCTGGGGGTATCCCTACTTAACACTACAGAGACCAAGGTAAGCTCTGGCCTGTCGAGCTTTTAGGCTTGCCCTTTTCACTGTGTCATAAGCAACTGGTAGTATACATTTAAACTATGTAATAAAAACAGTTCCATTCCACTTTTGCAATAACATATCTTTGAAGAAGGTCATAATAATTGGCTTGTCTTGAAAGCAAGGGACTGTACTTGCTCAATATGCAGACTTTTCTATTTGGCCAGGCCAGACTCACCATCTGTAAGACTTGGAAGAATATGGCCTCAGGTCTGTGGAGGTGGTGAGGATGTTTTTAGAGGTTGGTGAAGAGCAGGATCATCTTAGAATTCATGTATCATAAATAAGTGAAAGGTCTGAGTGTGTCTAAAGATGTTTTTAAAATGTTTTCTGTAAAGTTGTAAATGAAGAGTTGATTTTTCAAATATAAATATTATACATAAGGTTGTTGTGAAGGTGTGCTTTAACCATTTTTGTGTTTTGTTTTTCATAAATAAAGGTGGGGGGTAGAAATTATTTTGGATTATAATGTATTTTCTGTGATTTTTTTTTATCAATTTACAATAAAGTCTAAAATTCAGGACACTTCAGTAGTCCTGCAGGGGTCACATCAGTGCAACAGCATCTGGGTTGCACACTGGCTACTGACGGACAGATGTGTTTGGGGTTAAGAAGTATAAGGTCATAGTGGACGCTAGGGCTATCGTTTCTGCACTCCATTTTAAATTGATCACAATTTGTTAAAAAATCCAGCTAATGCAGTATAATCTGTGATCGAAGGAAATACTTGCTTTCCGGCATTTATTATTTTTAATGAGGGGAGAGGTTTTGAGTAGAGGTGTAATGGATCGGTAATATCCATGTTTGTGTTTCAAATCTACACTCAGTGGCCCTGAGGCTGGGAAATATAAAGCCCTTATACTGTACTATATGTCACATGGAACAGAAACAGTTATCAGAAAGAAACAATCCAGACAATATAAGATGCTCTGACTACAGCAAGTTTTGCTTAATATATTTTGTGATCCAAGCTAAAGTTGCATGTGATTCTGAGTTTTCATTCCGAATGAAAAAGTGATGCAGTCGCACCCCAGAGGAAGTTAGCCACAGCTACCTAATTTCCATGGTTTTCTGTACGTGAAGTGGTTTCTTATGCTATAGGAGGAGAGCACATAGTGGATCAATAATTTCCTTGCCTGGAATTGTTTTCTTTTCTCCGCCAGAAAGTAAATCAAAATCATATCGTCTTCAAATGCGCTCGTCACTGCAGGAATCAACCCATGCCCCAAGCAAGCAGCTGTTCATTTTTTGTAGTTATGAAGGGAAAATAGTTTTGCATAAAATGTAACCCTCTCACTGTAGGAAGTCTGAAATGGTTTGTCTTGAGCAGCTGTTGTTCGGTACATTAGAAAGTTAGGGATAATCAAGATTAGGTCTTGTTAAAGAGGAACTGCAATCCCAATTTCTCCAACTGGTAATTGAATCTCTGTCAGTAAATAATTTAAATGACAAATTTCGAGTTAAGTTCAAAATCGTTAACTTTGTGAAAGTACTGTATGTACAGTACGTTGCCATGTTGCCGCAAACCCATGGTTTCACCATGGGCGAGGGCAAGAGTTTGCAAGAATTGTGACGTGATGCAGCTCTTCCTCCTTGCTAGTCACCGTAATGACTAATGTAATGTGATATACGAGTTAAGTTCCATTTATTGGCAAAACTGTCACAAAGTCTAAATCAATATTTCTCTGGATTAAAAGAGATGTATTCACAAGTCTTCTAAGTAATGTTTTAATAGGGCACCGGACATTTTGTTGTCTCCTTTGGAATCATAGAATATGATGCAGTGTGTACCTGGAAATTTCAGCTATTTTGTGATGCAAATTGGAGGTTTTACAAGTCACTGTGTACTTTTTTCTTTTATTGTGGTTTAAATGCATTCTTCAATGCTAATTCTTTCTAAGTTCCCCTTTAAAGAGAGCTGGTGAAAGCCTGGAAGATGGTATTTAAAAGTAGTGCTATTCTCTCTTATCACGAGAGAAAAAAAAAGAGATAGGCTCTATTCAAAGAGTAACATTTATTGTAACGACTTAATCAAATGGGTCAGATGGGCCAGATGATCTCCCCTCATTTGTAAACTTTCTTATGTTGTGACGGTACACACACAATTGCTTGGGAGTTGGTGTGGGGTGTGTGCAGTGTTTATTTGGGTGCATGTCTAGATTCATACAAAATGTATTTGCAAATCTAATAAACTCAACTGGACTGAGAAAAAAAGAGCATGAGATACTCAGTTTGCAGGCTGATAATATTGTAGGCACTATTGGGTGCTCCTCTAGGCAAAGTAGCACTGTGTAATGAGTATGGTTAGTATCGTAGTAATTCTTAACTGAACTTGCTTGAATCTGGATTTCTTAAAATAAAAAAGCTCAGTTTCTGGTAGTGGATTAATTGTACAGTGTGACTGGACTTTTTTGAAAAAGAAAAGTTGTTGAAACAGTTAATGATGTCATATCTGTATGAAAAGAGCACTTGAGACTCAGCCTTCTCTCCTGCAGGACTTTGGTACCTACTGTGGGAATACTTTGATTTACTTTTTTGGTCCCCAGTGCTTTCTGTTCCAGTTCTTACTTCCACAGTTCTTTTCTTTTGGGCAAAATTGGCAGACCAGTACACCACACCAGTAACATCCAGTAAACCTTACTGCAGCCTCTATACAGTGATGGGCTGGGACTCTGTTGCTGCAATGTGCTTTATCTGTGACAAATAAGGAAGTGACTCTTGCAGTACAGGTTTGTATTTTGGATGTGGTACCGAGTGTTGCAGTGTCATTTTTATAGCACGACAACCTAAAAGCTTTGCTCTGTTGGAACAAAGATGCAATTACACCTTTCTTTAAAGGATTAATACTGCAGAAGTCAGAGGGCAAGCAGAGGAAACAGGTCATACATTGTATCCAGCCCCAGGAGTGCTGTGGTTTATGCTTAAAGCTTAACATATGGACTTTCTATTACTGTACTTCTGTATTGTACTTCTCCCAACCCTTCTGTAGACTCTGTAGCATGGAGGTTAATACAGTGATATTGAGTCCAGAGCTTGTAGGATTTATAGGAAACTTAAGTCAATATATCTGAACTGCTTTCAAAAAGAATAAATAATTTACTCAAGCTAAAAAATCCAGAAACCCATATGGTTCAGTCTAAGACTGAGCATCCCTGCTTTAATTTCGCTGTATGTAGTAATGCTTTCAATCATGTCCTAGATATTTGAGACAGTGCTAAGATATTGCTTGTGAACTTCTGGTCTATCCCTTTATGGCTTGGATTTTTGTTTTTGTGTAAAAAAAGTTAAAAGTGCTCATATGTTGTAGACTGCCATACACATCTGGCTCTTCAGGGGTTAAACTTTGGCCAGTGGCCAGACCAGTGTTAACTGACCTTGATTCTGCTGTCTAATGTCTCACTGAAAATCTTCCCTTCCTCCAACAAAAAAATGTTCTAGCCATTTTCTACTGACTGGACTTTCAAGTCCCAACAGGCCGTAAAGGGTTAATCTTTAAACACATGGTCCTTTTGTGTACGTTTAGGAAATGCCTGCCTGCACAAAATGTGGTTGCTGGTGGAAATGGTGATGCAAGCATGTGACATGCGCTGCATTGCAAAACGGTGGTTGCAGGGAATGGTGTGCTTAGCTCTCTCTGTACTGGGTGTTGGAAAAAAAAACCTGCTTTGTCAGGATCTAGAAACCAGCACTGCAGAACAACAATGTACAGCTGCACAGTGAAAGACTCGGCTGTAATTTGAAAAAAAAAATGAGCTCACTGAAGTTCAAGCTAGACCACAGCAAAGAACGTTTTCTCATCTATTGTATTCAGTGTGTGGGCTGTTACTTTTTTATGGTTTGTTTCTGTCAATACTGAAGATCATACATGGAAAGGATGTGTTACCATGGTGACATGACAGAGAAAGGAGCATGGCCCTGTGTCTAGTGTCCCAATCTTGTTTTCGGTTTGATTTGTTTCAACATCTAACTTCTAAAGAGTTTTTCATGCAGCTCTACCAGGATAATTCAAGGTGTTGAGGTATCTGTCCTCTTCACAGAAATAATTAAATAGTCATTTCAGTTGGATGCAAGGGAAGCATTTTCCTATGTAATAGATCACTCTTGGGCCCTTCAGTTTGCTAGGCCTGTGACAGGACAACCCTCTTAAAGTTCTACCTTTGATAAATTGGTCGTTTTTTTCTTGTAATGAGTTTCATTGCAAGAAACTTTTCCTTGAAAGTTCTAATAGAGTAACAATGTTGCACCTGATTCATAGGCATCCAATCAGATATATGAGCTATGTCGATGTATTCTATCGTTCTATCGTTGTTTGTTTTAAAATTATTTTTTTCTTTAGAAAAACATGGAGGTGGGGTTGAGAATTTGTCACAATAAATTCCTCTGATTATGTTAAAGGGATTCTTCTGTCTTACTCAGCTAGAGGTGAGTCTGTGATAAATATCCCCAACATATTTAGAACCAGTTCATGAATATTTACTATGTCAATTCCTTATATTCAGATCTGTGGAATTATCTGAAAAATAAGTTTACAAAATGTAATATTACCGCAGTCTATTGTATAAGGTGTTACTGTGTTGATCTTAATGTTTTGCAAGGCAGGTGACTTTATTCATGGTGACTTATAGTAGTGCACAATTGTAAGGCAGAAGGGTTGGTACAGCTGTTGTTAAGTACTCTAATGTTTGATCAAATCATTCAAGTTTTACTAACTAGAATATGCCCTTTTCATTTCCTAGATCATTTTAGATAGTTATCTGGTAAGTTAAAAAAAAAACCTTTTCAAGGAGTAAACACTCCTGAAAACTGATGATAATTAGCACTGATTCTCTGTTACATTCCCACGCAAACATGAAGGAGCTGCAAGTATTTCTGATTGTTAACACATTCGTCAATCACCCCTAATTCGAAAATCAGATTAACACAATTTCTCCGTGACAAAATAGATGTGACCTAATGAAAATGCCAAATTAATGATTTGTTAATTAACACTGGCATGAAAATCCCTCTCTTCCTGTGTTGTGAAACTGGCTGCAGAAATAAAGCTGTCTTATAAACACACATATGGCCATTTTCTATGAAGCCATTTACTTTTCTTTTTCAGTTTTCTCCCCCAGATTTTCTAAGATGATGTTTTTTGTGGAACATTTGGGCTCGCAGATGATCATCTGTAGCAAAAAGACAACCTTTCTCAAAGTGGCACCTCTCAGATGTTACATTAAATGCTCATTGAAAAGGATGACAGCAGTGGTGAGGTTCTGTAGTTATTTGCCTGACCTCAGAACAGTTAAGAACTAGACAAGGAAATTGATCAAATTAATAAAAAAAATACCAGAATGAAAGTATGTTGATCAGATACAGTGTGTTGTTTAACTTACTGCACGTGGTCAATGATGTGGTGACTTTGCTGTCACCTGAAAGGCTGCTGTTCAGTGAAGTCAGAAAGCTGCTTGAGTCACGTTGTAACTGCTCTTTGGACAGTGGAGAGAGCCTCATCTGCTGACTACTTTTCTTTTTTTTTGTTTCCTCGGAGGCCGAGCGAGTTTTTTCTGCACCACTTCGACCAAGTAACACACACTGCTGTGCCTTCTGAGCGCGAGTAGGCTCTGCAACCACGTGAATAAAAATAACAATTGAAATGCTAGTGTTTCAGGAGAAAGTCCGACTTTCTCATTTGGTCTTGATTTTCTTGAGAGTTTTTTTACTGCTTTCTAATGGCATATATTAAACCAACAGTTCTGTGTTTGCTGTGAATGAACATTTTTCATTTCGAAGAGTTTAACATGACAGAAAGAGGATCATGGTCCAGTACTACTGGACTGAACAGTACATACAGAGATATACAAGATATTATGTATATCACTAATGTATAGGTCTTGGACAACCACAATGGTCAATTCATAATTCATGGTCACACAGAGGGAATTATTTCTCAGTATGTGGCATGGTTGTTAGCAGAAAGGGCACATCTTTTAGAAACTGACTAAATGTTAGAAATTATTCCTTTCTCTGATAAGGACCAAAAACAAATCTTTAAAAGCTGTTATACCGTTGCTATAAACAACTTCAGGGATCTATAGACTGAAAAACCAGCATGACATTTTCTTAACTTAGCCTATTCAGAACTGGAAGGACCAAATCCATTGAATTACAAGATTTCCCACAAACCTTTCTTTTTTTACTTGACTTGATCTATACGAAATCAAGCCTCTTTTCATGCTTTGCAGTACATCTTCTCTAATAGTTCCTGGAAGTCTTATGTTGTTGATTTTTTTCCTCAAGTGCAATGAATGACATTTTGGTCAAGTTTGGTTTTCTTTTGCAAACTGTACTGCATTTTTTAAAGAAAGCTGAGGAATATGCATGATTAACTCAGGGCAGTTATTGATTGTTCTAAGAAGTGGCTAGTTAGCATAGGCTTTACTACAAGACTGAAGAATAATAACAGGGTTCATGCAGTTGTTTTTACATTGTGTATCTTTAGGTTTCTCATTTCCTTGATTTTACTTCCCTTTCATGATAATCATGAATATGAAGGTGTAAAGCTTGACAGAACAGAAGATTGTTACCACATCATCACATCTCGGGTTTGCAGTTATTCAGTGATCAGAGATATTTTTATAGTAATTCAATAAATTATACGTAGTAGGCAGGGGTATTCTTTAAACATAGAGCAGCAGTTCTGCTTAAGGTAACAACAGAAGGTTGTTTCTGGTAAATGCTGCTTCGTAAAATAACGTTCAACTTTTTTGAGCTTGTGTAATGTGAAAAGGTCATGCTCAAGATTTTCAAGACTGCAGCATTTCTTTTTCTGTAAGATCTGAAAACAGGCGTGATGTAATGAATAAATGAGCTTAAAAGTGGTTTCTTCCCACCCTACTTGCTTATCTGACAAGACACAGCAGTCCTTGAGGCATGACATCATTAATGTAGATTATCATACAGTACATCCCAGTTTAGAGGTAATTAAGTGTAATGCAATGAGGATTACAGTACATTTTAATTACGGCAACATTGTATTGCAGAAGCACACCCTAATGCAAACATAAAATGGATCCAGCATTGACTAATCTGAGTTATTAAGAACTTAATTCTTGCTTTAAGTTTTTAGAAATTATTTTTTCTTGTGTGGTACAGTGTATTTTAAAAACCTGGAAACAGCAGGGCAAAGATATTCATAAGTACCAAATTAATGAAGCAGCTAGAGAGTGTCTTGAGAAAGTATTCACTCTCTCACAATCATGTCCCATTTTGTTGCATTTAGAGGTGTTAGTTTTTCCACTGTTTCACCCATATAAGTATTCAGTTACAGTATTCATGTTTTGATTAAAAATAGTCAGAAAATGTGTATACTTCATATGAAATTCAGCAGAATGGGACATAATTGGGAAGGAGCAAGAACTTTTGTAAGACCATGTAAGTAAAGGATCACTGGGGAATTGTGTTGCTTACGGTTACTTAAGATTTGTTTGTGTGATGAACACCACTATTTTTTATTTATTTATTTGCAGACCAGTAGCATAAAAAGTTACAAATGAGACCATTTTGCTTCATCTAATCTATTTAAGGTTGTTAAGAGCTCATCTCATCTGTCTGTTCATTGAAACAAACCAGGGTATCGACTTCAGCTACGTACGTGGCTGGGTAGGTGATTCCAGACTTGACCCTTTTAGGTTAAGGGTGCTTTTTTTTTTTAACTCTCCACTTGTTTCCTCTGGTTGATGTTTCACTGATGATTCTGAAAGAAGTCCACTGGGTTGACTTTGTCAAAGCCTTTGAAGGTTTTGAATATATAGACCAGGTCCACTCATAATAATCTCTGTTAAAGATCACGAGGGTTCAGATCAAGAAAAAGGTTCAGAAATTATGTGGAGCCGCCATTATTGATATAGACAGGGTTACAGAATCACCAATATTTTTATCTGACTCTTATAAAACCTTTGATGTTGATCAATACATACAGCAGTATATAAAGAGAATAGAATACAAGGATGTGTGTGTTAATGAAGTGTATGTGCATATAGGTTTATGCAACAGCAAATAGGGGGTCTGTTTTTTCTCATGGGTTTTGGCGGGTTAGGTGTGATATATTAAATATATAATATAAAAAAATCTTTTTTATCCTCATATGCTTCTTTAACCTGTATTGTGTATGTGTTTTCAAAGGTTCTAAAGTCCTGATTTTAGGGTTTCTCAGTTTAATAGGTGATTTACGGAGTAGTTGATATGGTGTTTTTTCAGTTTGCTTGAGCAGCTCACACAACACGGAGATTCATGAAGAAGTCTTGCTCTCCTTTAGCTAGAAAAATGGTTTGCCGTGGCAACAGAAGGACACTATCATGCTGGAAAGACTATGGCTTTAGTAAAGACATCATATTAAACAGACTAACAACTGCACCTCGTGCCATTTTGAGCAGGTGGTGTGATTTGAAAGGTGGACCGACGAAGCCGCTTCATTAAACTTCCTCATGTTGACATGAGAACAGTAATTCTGTTCTGTGATGCATGGGACCAAAAAATTAAAGCTGCTTAAAATTCCACATTGATCCTATAGACAAGTTACACATTAAAACTATGAGGTTATTGGCTGGAAGAACAGAGTCAATGAAATTATTTTTCATGTGCCATACGCAATTGCAAGTGTTCATTTAAGAAAGTTCCTGTTGTGAAATTCATGTCACTCAAAGACAGCGACCAGTCAGTTTAGATCATTCTCATGTTGCTATTAGTTACTGATGCTCTCAAATTGAAACCTATGCAAGGTTTACACATCACAGCTGTATTTTTCAAAAGTACAGAAACTAACGGTGATTAACAAATCACAGATGATCTGTTTTAAACAGAACTGTTTAAAAAGCTTACCCTAAAAAAATCAGTCTTCAGTTAATAAAAAATATATACTGTATAATAATGAAAAGTTTTCTGTGTAGTCTGCTTTATATTTTTTATTACACTGGAAACATTTCCAGTGTGATACACACAAAAACACTTTCACTTTAGGAATAATATTTTAGGAAATTGCTTGATGAAGTCAAATGAATGCAGCTCTTTAGTGTCTGTTTGAAAGTGGAGTTAAAATAGTGCTGCTTAACAATTAGGTGGTTTTGTAGTAGTTAAATGTAATATTGAAAGAGAAATGAATTCCTATGGCTTTTGTGCCACCTGCAAGCCAAATTTCCTACAGATATTTTTTGTTCCTTCAAAAGCTCTGAAGTCACCCTGTTTTTTGTCTTGTTTTGGAATTTTGCCACTATGCCAAGCTGTCTAGAGCTGTACTAAGTGAAACATCTGCTGTCATTGTGAGTTTTATCAGACCACTATTTGTTAAAACCTGATTCCTGAATTGAGAGAGCCCGAAGGAGAGTACAGTAATGTCAGTAAGGATGTCTTTTGTATTCCTCGGAGTGTTTAAATCTGGCACTGTAACCTTTTCTGGTTCGCATTTTCCAGTCATAAAGCTTCTAGGATATGACACTTTTTTACTGTGGATATTTTGTTGTGTAACTGATGTCATGAACTGTGTCCAGCAGTTTACTTCAGAAAGCCACACATGAGCTTTGGGAAGGCAAGGCTGAAACAGTTGTATAAGGGGTAATGTGGAGGTTTACTGCTCGCAAACAGATTGTGGGAGGTGAAATTCAGTATATTATACAGGATGAACTACTCTTGTCCATCTTCTCTGGCATGGCGTGGTTAGCCAGTAGTTAGATGTCCACTTATTGTCCACTTCTTGTATATGGGACCGAGTTTCTTGAGGTCCAGTGAAGTTTTCTGACTGCCACCTGTCCTGGCTCTCAGTGTTCTCTGCCGTTATTTAGCTCTAATTATCCCTAAAATGTGTCTCCTAAGAGACCATCAAGCAGTGGAAGTGTTTGTTATTTTGCTAAGCATAAACATTTTAAAATCAGTACAGCAAAAGTGTAATGGATGAAGACAATGGTACAGTATGTGCCTTGCGTGTGCTTTACAAGGTAAGGACATCTGCAACGAGTGATTTGGCCTCACAACTTAAGCGTTTCACTGAAAATAAAAGTAAAAAAAGTGTGAGTGTTCGTAAGAGATTGAGGGAGGGAAAAAGCGGTGGTTAAAATGCTACAAATAAATACACAGATTGACCTCCAGTGGTCTGCCAAAAGTGTATGACTTGACGCTGGTCAGGCCCTGAGGGGGCCAGAGTAGTGAGGTTCAGCGTGTTCCAATGCACCAGCTTGTGCAGAGCTGAGCTCTAATCTCATCAGGAGGCTGCTCTGATTTAACCCACTATGGGATTCAGTCTGCTGTGCTGGGCTGATGTGACATCATCACAGTTCGACATAATTCTGACAAAAATTATGGAATTTAGCGTCAAACAAATAATGAATAAAATCTGAATGTAAGAAGAAGCTGCAGACATGAGGGGATTTTTTTGCCTTTTCTTTTTCACACAAGACGTTAACGTAAGTGTTCTGTTGTCTGTGGCTCACAGAAGGACTACTTTGGGGGATTACCAAATGCTGGCGGAACACAAGAAGCATTGTCTGACTGAAGGCCGAGCTGGTGATTGATACTATAGCAACTGATTTTTAAAAAAGTTTTACAGGCTTAAAGCACAGGTAAGGTGGAGATTTTAAAGCTTTACTGAAACTTCCAAAATAAGGGAATTGCTCAATTCAGAAGATTGATTCTTGATATAGAATTCACAAGGTTGTAATTATACAATAGAAACTGCTTTTAGGCAGAAAAAAGTACCTTTCATTTTCTCCTAGAATGGCAGTCTGGAGCTCAACTTTCTTTAGACAAAGGAGAACTTTAAGCCCTGGTTGAGTTTGTTGACATACTGTAAACATACACAATTGCACAATGATCTTGCTATTTCAGTATCTCTCCTTTTAATAACAAAATAATAATAATAAACTTTAACAGAGAGTGTCTTAAAAGGTGGCTTCTCAAAGGGCTTTACAGAATGACAACAACAGTAGATAAAAAGAATACACAAGATAAAACACAATTATAATACAAAGAGGAGACCGGGGATGGTCATACTAAGTAAATTAGGAGCAGAGGGGTAAAGAACAGAACCAGTTAAGTAAAGGCTCTTCTTAAGAAGAAGGTTTTGAGTCTGGTTTTGATGGAGTTTAGAGAAGGTGACTCTCTGATATCATTGGGGAGAGAGTTCCATAACAGGTGAGCATGGGGATTTTAAATTCTACACAAAATTTGACAAGAAGCCAGCGCAAGGACTCCAGGATAGGAGTAATGTAATCACTTGCACTAGACCTGGTCAGGATTCTGGCTGCTGAATTTTGGACATACTGCAGTTTGTTCAATGTAGATTTAGATACCCCGGTGAGTGGAGCATTACAGTAGTCAATTCAGCTTTTCAATAACGGTGATAACATACTGTAGGGTGTAGTCTAGCGATATCTCTGAGGTCAAAAAATAATGTTTTGACAATATGCTGCACATGTGGGTCGGATGTTAAGCCAGAATCGAATATAACCCCAAGGTTTTAAATTTAGACTGAATCTCAAGTACAGAACCATCAACAGATAGGGTTACAGGATTGGCTTTACAAAGTTGATGGAGGTGTGCCAGTAAGCATGACGTCAGTCAAGATGAAGGAAATTTTGAGTCATCCAAGTTTTTATGTCAGAGATGCAATTAGATACAGTAGAATAGAGACAGCCACATCAGTGTCAGGTTTGGTATGGATGTATATTTGAGTATCATCAGCATAGAAATAATAGCTGAGGCCATGTGATCTTAAAAGCTGACCAAGTGGAAACATGTAAATGCTGTAAACCAAGGGCCCAGTATTGAGCCCTGAGGAACACCAGACTTAACAAGACCAGTTTCAGACCTATACCCATTAAGAGAGACAAAGTGACAACGTTCAGTGATGTAAGACTAGAACCATTTGAGAGCAGTGTCAGAAACTCCAAAGAGTCTTAAGATGAGAAAGTACGATGTCATGGTCAACAGTGTCAAAAGCAGCACTGAGATCAAGAAGGATGAGTATAGAAAGTGAACCAGATTCAGAAACTATTAGAAGATCGTTAGTGACTTTGACTAGGGCAGTTTCTGTGCTGTGAAGTTGACGGAAGCCAGATTGGAGGCGTTCGAAAAGGTTATTTACAATGAGGTGGTTATGTAACTGAAATGTGACAGAACATTTTAGAATTTTTGCAAGGAAGGGTAAATTGGAAATGGGGTGAAAATTGTTTAGATTTGTTTAACATTGTCCAGAGCCATGTTAGGCTTTTTTGGCATGGGGGTAATGGCAGCAGTTTTGAGGACCGTTGGTACAACGCCAGTGCTCAAGGATTCATTTATAATATTGAGGACAATGGGACAGAGAGAAGAGAAACAGGGCTGAAATAAAGTGGTAGGAATGGGATCTAAAATAGATGCGGTGGGTTTCACGTGTGTAACTAGTTTATTGAGGGATGCTGGGTCAAGAAGAGAGACATTGGGGAGAAGGGAAGAGCCTATTCTGGCAGACAACAGTTGCAAGGCAGGATACACCCTGGATGAGACGTCAGACGTGCAAACACATTCAGCAGCACCGATATTCCCAGAAGTGTATTAACCTACCAGTATATCTTTGGACTATGTGAGGAAATTAGAGCACCCAGAGAAAACTACAAGAACATGGAGAGAACATGCAAACTCCATGCACATAGCACCCCGGTAATTGAATCCAGGACCCCAGAGCAGCGAGGCACCAATGTTAACCAATGTCTCGCTCCACTTAATGTATCATGGTTAATAATTGTCCCGTTTATGTTTTAAATGTTTTAAAGGGTCTTTAATGAGTGATTCCTTGTAATAGGGTCCTTCAGCCTGACAGTATAGAAAATCCTTGTCCCGAATTGGTAAGTTTGAACACTATTTTGAAACTCAGAATCTATGAACAGTTGCTTTCAAAAGACAAGACGTCAAAGGTTGTAGTGCCTCCTGTTAATTGCTTTTGAGTCCTCTTTAAGTACTTTCATTGTAGGCTGTTCTCAATTCCAGCAGTGACTGAGAATTTTAAGACAACACTAGTACGTGTTAACTGAAAAGCACTATATACTGTATATACTGTACAATATTACACCCAGAAAAAGCAGCCTTCATACACACTGACATCTTGTTGGCTTCGAATTTTGTTTTTTTTGTGAAAGACACATATTTCCCATCTACCTTTGACTTTATGCATCATCTTGCCGTTAAGCAGGATTTTAAGAACGATTCAGTATCTGCATCATTTTCTATTCTGGCTAGGACCCCTTGTATAAATGCATGAAGCTGTTTTGGTCTCTTAACCTTTAATGTGTATCTACATCCACATCTGTTGTGCTGTTCTTCAATTCTATCATTTTCCCTGCTCAGATGCACTAATTAGCTAATGAAATAACTCCCCAAAGCTTATTGCTTGATATTGTACAGATGAAGCACATAGGCTTTTTGTCTGTTGGTAAAGACATTTACTGCAATTACTGTAATACTTATGTCATATTGTCTTCTGTGTATGTAACCATATGTACATTGGGTACTGAGTGTAGTGATTTCATGTCCCTGAGCTCTCTGGAAAACATCCAGAACCTCTATGTCAGATTTGATGTTTTCTTGGCCTGTCCAGGGTAGGTGTTCAAGGTGCATTTAAGACACTGATTTGAATCTGAAGTCCAATCGCATGTTTTGCAGTGGTGCCATGATCCAGTTTGTATGAATTCAAGCTCATCACAAGTTGACGCTTTGACCGATTTTGCAGAGAAAGGGAACAGCAGAGCCCATAGAATATAGAGAGATTGCTGTGCAGTGATGTCCAGTCCTGACTCACCTGATTCAGATCCCTTGCGCCTGGGTACTGGTCTGCTGATGCAGTGGGCTTGACCGTCAATGGGACTGTGCTGCTCTTCTGTTGGGGTGTAGGCCTGGGACAATGACTTGAATCTTGAAGCCAATGTGATTGGACACTCTTGTGGAAAATGTGGACTGTCCTGTTTAGTATGAAGGAGGGTTGGGGACTGTTCGCTTTCATGAATAACCAGATTGTTGCCGGAAACTGTGTCATCCTTATGCTCGAATTAAAATGCTCAGAAGGACTTTATAAACAAAAGTTGTGGTGGGAAGACAGCCCCCGGGCTGTTCCACTGACCTAGTTTCGTTTTTTGTGTGCTTTTGTTTCTTTATAGTTTTGGCTAGTAGAAGTGGTGGGGGGAGGTCTTGCTGTGCCTGTCCAACGGTATTCCTCTTCCTAGTAATTTCCTCCAAGGAGCTGGTGTTTGTGACACAGCCAACAGTCGCATGCAGTTACAGTAGGAGGGATGTACAGCAGCAGTACAGTAAATTCAAAATATATCCAATGTCTTTTAGTGAGCTGTGTAGCCTTACAGCATGCATTTATTCTGTGGCCCTGTCAGATAATCCAGGCAATATCTGTGTCACTCCTGTTTTGTTTTTTGACTGAAGCAATTTATGCTGCAGTAATGAAATACGGATGGAATAGCCTTATCTCACAAGGATTATTGCTGTTATTTTAATAGATACAGTAGTGTTCTCCAATAGCTTCTTTCTTCCTAAGAGCGCTGTTTTAGAATTCTGCTTGCATTTGTGTATGATGCACACAATTCCAAGATGAGCATGGGAAAACAGTCTTTTAACATTTCGTCCAAACTCACTACTTTGTCTTATGAAGACACCTTTTTTTGCATCTGTCACTCTCTTTTCATTTTTTAGACTGCACTCTTCATCTCATCATGCTCAACTTGAAGTGTTTACTGTATATGATTTGTATGCCGCCCGGGGCAGAATTACAGATATTGATTCTCAGAAACTGTTTTTGAATTGCTTTAAAAAAGCTGTAGTGACGAGCAGTGAGATAGATTCTTACACATTTATTTCCTTGTCTGTGTAACATCTTAACAATGAGAGTCAATTAAGATGGAAACATGACCGTGCTCAAGTGAAACAGTTTCTTGTACATTACGAGTAACAAAACCACAATCACAGAAATAGTTTCAAAAAGGTCTGTGCACTGTTTAGTTGGCACTTGTTAGTAACCTTTTCAGATGCCGTTTGTTAAAAATGATATAACACTACTGTGTTCACAAGAGAACCTGGTAATATTGGAGGTTGAATAATGGGTTTCATGGCACTATTTTAACAGTAGGAAAAGGTTGCAATGGTGTGCTTTCTCAGAGTGTTATTTTGTAACACCAAACAAAGAAACGGAGTTTAGCCTGGTGGTTTTTGCTCATTTGATTTACGCATGGGTTGTTCAGCCTAGCAATACATAAATATTAGTTGTATAGAGTGCATAGTTCACTAGCGTGCTATTCAAAACTTGCATCTGAAACTACTGTGCTACAGCTCACGTAATAGGAGTGCAGTGTTTTCTGTTATGTGGTGTGCAGGAAAAGTGGGAGAATATCCAGTCGCTTTTGTGTGCAAGTACTGCAAGTACTTTTGTGTTCCAGTGTGCAGAGTACTGGAAAACATGTAACATTCCTGGTATCCCAGAAGATCTTGAGTTTTTTGTTAGTTTGGATTTTAAGCGGATTTCTTATTCTTGGAGAGCAATGTGACATTTTAAAATATCTTTCTTTAAATAGTTTTACCTTCAAGGAGAACGGTGCTGTATGGTTTGTGGTTATCTGTGTTCGGTAATGCATTCAAATTTTGCTTCAGGCATCAAGGGGGTAAGGAAAAGCATTTGCAATTCCGTTTTTTTTTCAGCTGACTGCTCATCTCTAAACATTACAGATACATGGAAATAGGCTGTTAGCATTTGTGTTGGAATGGCCATTCATATGAAGTTTAGCCATTGTAATAATGGTACAAAATAGTGGAATGAAGATGTTGTGGTTATTCAGCAAATGACAGCCCATGACATTGGTTCTTCTATAGAGGGCTTTATCAGTATTAGACAGGAGCCTGCAATGTTTTCATTATTCATTTTGCTTTCTATAAAAAGAAGGATGGATAAAACTGCCATTATTGAGGTTGTATGTCTGGGGCTCCAATGTGTTTTTAGCTAGAAATGTCACTGAGCCAAATATTCTAGCAATTATTATTCTAATGTTATTTTCAGGAATTTGCCCATTTCTGTTCAGCCTAGAAAATCTCCAGTGTCATCCTGTGTTTCACATGGAACCCAACAACACAACTGTGAAACACCATCATGTTTTCTCGTGTTTTAGAATGTTTTTTTTTTGGATCCGGCTCTGGTTCTCTGTTGACACTTCATAAGAACTTGTTAATTATGCAGAGAACTGCAGGGGCTTTGCTACTTAATGTGATACATTTCAATTAATTTCTTGCCAAGAGAAAGAGTGTCAGTTTGACACCTACTTTGCCTTCAGGCAAATAAGATACTGGTTCTTACAATCCTCTTCTGCTCTAGGAGCTGCCAGGAATCTGAATTGATGTCTAGATTCTTGATTATGCGATAGTGCGCAGAAAGCTTTTGTCATTTTTTTGTCATTCCACAATGATTCATTGAACTTGTGGCATGGGTGTGACCTTTTTCAACCTACCAGTTTTCCTTTAATTTCTTACATTTTAAAACCACTAATTGTAGAAATAAACGTATAGTGAACTATACTGAAGATAAGATAGGATCACTTCATTGGCCATATACAATTTCTTGCATGAGGAATTTGTCTTTTTGCATACCCCAACTTGCTCTCCATGAGACACACAGACAGGGAGAGAGAAGCTTGGGGTCAGAGCACAAGGTCAGCTATTTATATGGAGCAGCTTGGAGCAGCTGGAGTTAAGGGCCTTGCTCAGGGACCCAATGGAGTTGGATTTCTCTGCCGGCCGCAGGATTTGAACCAGCAACCTTCCAGCCAAAGGTGCAGTTCCTTCCATGTGCCCTGCCTCATGACTCTTTGCTGGTCAGTGATATGCTCCAACAGTTAGAAGATGGATGGATGAAACTAATGCTTTAATTTGTTGATAATCTAAAGGATATTTCATGACTGATAGAAATTGATGTAAATCATTGAATTGTTCCTTTAAACAAGATATGTATATATCTTGTAGTTTTATGTTTTCTCCTGATGTTAGTTGCCCTGTGTTAGGGTAGGTTCTGGAGTACATGTTTCTGTGTTTTTCATACATATTGATTTTGCAAAAGAGGACTGCATTACTGTTTTTGTTTTAGCGTAGTGCCATTGGGAAGGGGAACTGTGTTTACTATTTAGCCAACTCATTCTCTCCCAAGATGTGCTAGAATTCCATCAGTGAAGCTGAGTAATGTACAGTTAAGAATGTTGGAAAGGTATACAAATAATCTGTGACATATGAGTAAAAAACTGTTCCATCATAATTTTTTTCATAAATGACTTGAGGGTCAGGAGACTGCTATTTTTAAAAAAATTAAATATTAAGATGTGTCCGTTTCCCATATTATAATGTTGTATTGCAGATATATATTTGAATTGCATGACAGTATTGTGTTCAAGATTGCATTTCAAAGAATTTGGAAGTATGATGGAGTGTGTGATTGGAGAACTACAGTAAAGCATGATCTTCCATTTGTATTTTACTAAATCCATAAATGCAGTAAATCATTTGAAATTTGGCATACAGCTATACTGGAGAAGCAACACACTTGGAAACGAATGTATTTAAGTGTTAATATTCTAGCTTTTCCTGTTGAAAAGACATTTCATTCAAGATGACAGCTGAACATATGTGCTTTTTTTCTGTTGAATTCAAAACACTTTCCAGGAAGAATATCAAACTGAACCTATTCACAATTACCACATACATCTGTAAATAGCATTTTACTGAAGAAAACTATTTTTTGGAAGTGCGTTCTTGTGTTGAGTCATGCTCTTTCACCAGCAGTCTCTTATACTTTATTAATTGGAATACCAGTGGAGTACTGTTGTGTGGCACTGTGAACACCTACATTGTATGCATGTGCTGAACCAAGTTTGACTGTTCAAAATACTTGAAGATGCAGGGTGAGTCAGCTAGCCTCTAGGATGCAGAAGTAATCATCTGCAGACACGTAATAACAAGTATTGTTGTGAATAACAATTGTGGGGCTGGTAAATACATACCTGCCTTAACTAGATATTGGAAATGGTTCCCATACAATTGTAATCTTGGCACCAGGGTATCATCTTAGCATTTCAGAGAAGCAGTTTCATTATCTTTAAACTTGTAGCTGCTTTTAAGCTGATTCACTCGGAATAATGAAAGGAAGATCCTAGAAAAGGCTTACATCTTTTGATGTCCAGTGCAGTAATTGGCCACTTTTCCTGGCGAAACAGTGCTTTCACGGCCAGGAAACATTATGAGCATGAAAATGACAATAGCAGTGAATCTACTCTTCAAGAGCGAAAAATGATTGCTTTCACAGTTTCTTGTTTTTTGTTTAATTTTCTTGCCTTTGTATAATTCTGCAGTGATAGCTAATGTCATCATATATCTTAGTATTGATACAGATTGGCATGATGTAAGTGAACACAGATGGGAAAAAACTAAATCTGAATAACCCGACCCTAATAGGTTCTGACAGCTGTCTGTTTATACATAGTATAGTTTTGGAAAAAACACATGAAATAGTTGAAAGCTAATAGCTTTCAATTACAATTACTGTATATTCATCAAAATCCACACCCAGATAGATTGTTGCAGAATCTAAATGTTGTCGAATTGAAAGTATGATTGTAACCGTTTACTTTTTAATGAAAAAATGGGACTCAGTGGGTCATAAGATTGATTTGAACAATATTGCAAAAGTAATAAGAATATGGCACAGGAAGTGTCAACCGGACTTGCACATGAGTGATGACATTGATCTAACATTTTGGGATTTAAACAATTATGTATGTTTTAAGGATGTACCGTGTTCAGATATGGCTAAAGAAAGCAGTTTCTTGATAAAAATGAAAATATATTTTTAAACAATTCTGTTGTATGATTCCTAACTGATAACTCCCCAGGAATGAGTTCCTGACTAATTCCTGACTGCAGCTGTCTCAGCAGCTCTTCTCTTGCCTGTCTTAAGTCTCCTATACAACTTTCCATCTTGTCCATTCCACTCCAAGAGCCTGTTCACTGTCCACACTCACCCCTCAGAGATGGGTAGAAGGGAATGATATAGGAAAGAATTTCCTATATAATTCAGAGCTGCTCAGTCCCTGATAACCTCCTCAAGTCTCATCTGTTTAACACATGCAGTATGATCTCCGAGCTCCTCTAGTTTGTGCAAGACTCATTGATTTATTCTTTACTGTATAAAAATATTTCTATATATTAAAGTTGCTTTTGCTAACATTTTCATCTAAGGCTGAGACTATCACACAATGGTGGATTTAAATTGAATTAAATTCCAAAAAGAAGGACATTTTACCTCAGAAGAAGTAATATAGATATAGGTAACTATGGAAATCAAGAACCAGACTGAATCTGTGCTTTAGACTGGTCACATTTAGCTATGTTCTAACTCAATAAATATGCTACAGTAAAGGAAATGGTGATTTCTTTCTCCAGTTAAAAGCTCATTAAATAAAGCGTTTCTGAGCCAAGGAAAATGATCGTGCTAAAACAAGAACCAAAGTACTGTATGCAAAGTGTCAGTCCTTACCATTAAAATGAGCAGATTTCAGGAAGCATGTTTTATCTGTTTATTCCAAGCTTAGCCTGCTGTAATGGTCATCAGCAGGTTACAAAATGAGGTGATGGTGAATCCGACAGTCAGAATGATTCAGTTGTGGTTTGGAGATGCTAATTAATCTTAAATGAATGACTTTATTCACAAATGAAAAGAGTCTTTGTCGCAACTTCTCGGCGATACTTGTGTATACAATTAAAATTGCTCACCAGCTTTCTGGCCAACTAGAGCCCAGAGCTAACTTGGATTTTGTGATGTTATAAGACTTTCCCTAGGATGTTGGTCCTATACATGGCTGCCACCATACCTAGTTCATACCCAGTTATATGGCTAGGTGGATTGGAACAATTGAGGTTCAGCAGCTTAATCAAGGATACAGCAATGTTGTTTTTTTGGGATTTTGAATCAATTTTAAAATTGGACCTGAGCTCTCTAACCAGTAATTTCAGGGCACACAGGGTGGGCCAGAAGTCAAGCAGGCCTTCCCCGTGTTGAAAAGGTAGGAAGGACCTAAA
This sequence comes from Lepisosteus platostomus, assembly GCF_059453375.1. Classification (NCBI taxonomy): domain Eukaryota; kingdom Metazoa; phylum Chordata; class Actinopteri; order Semionotiformes; family Lepisosteidae; genus Lepisosteus; species Lepisosteus platostomus. The sequence continues at coordinate 41,975,477 of NC_142618.1, forward strand.
GTTCAAACTGAGAACAACTGGGAGAAGTGAAAGGAGAAAGGAGTGCTTGCTTTTTCTCTAAATTTAAATGTAAACCAAAATACAGGCATTTTGTATTTTGCATTCAGGCAAAAATTATTGCTGTGCAGCAGTTATATCGTTCCATCTCTGTCATCTGTGCTCAGCTGCTCCCAGTAAAAAACATTTGAATTGCAAATTTTTGTCGTGTCTGCTGCTGTTTGATGGTACTTTTATTTTGTTTCCTTCATGTAGTGGCTGCAGCCTGCAAGAGGTACAAAGGTCCACATGGGTGTAGAAGCTGGCCTAACGGTATAAGTCTCTTCCACCTAGATTGATGAGGAGGCTTTTTAAAGCAGTCTAACCCTTAGAACTCTTGACTTGAAAGCTGGCGTTTTAAATCTTTTGAAATCCTTGCTTCCAATTTTCGGTTTGTGGTAAAGGATGCTGTGGGATGACCTTTGGCCACGATTATTTTCATCACGGTTCTGACTTCCTCTACAAGGTGGTGCTTTTTTTTCTCTGTATAGCCCAAGTGCTTTTCTAGATCTCATTTTGATACATACATTGCAAGAAATGCAAGAAGTCTGAAACAACTTTGAGTTGTAAGCTTATATAATATTTTTGGCTTTGTTCTCAGAACCATTTTCAGAATGGTGGCTTGCCAAGAGCTGTTAAATATGTTTGTATATCTCTCTCTTCATCTCTCTCGATCTCAGGTTTTTTTGTGAAAAAACATGAAAGTTACGGTGTGTCTCCTGACGAACAATATCAAAACTAAGACACTTCACTGTGGCAAGTGTCATTGGATGCAAATTAACATTCTTTTCTGCAAAGAAAAGGAGATTTTCCAAGAAGCGGTCAAATTTCAAGTCCAAAATACTTCAGAACTGTAGATCAAACACTGAAGTCAGCCAGGGAGTTCAAGTGTTTTTTTTGCCTTACTTGGTGCACTTCACTGTCATTGGTCTGACAGGCTGGTTTGTGGAAGTGGAACTTGTCACAGACCTGCATTGTGTGTTGGTGTAGCTTGATTGATTTTTTTTGCCACTTTTGTTTCCTGTTTAGTTTGACTGGGTAGCTTTGCACTCAAGATTACAATTTTCGCAAAGGGCTGACCCTTGAAACCTTGCGTAATTCAAAGAGAATCAGTTGCGCTGTTTTGGGGGAATTTATTTTTGTGTGTGTGCGATGGTGGTCAGGAAGTGCATTTTCCTCTTCTACTTTAATGCCAATGCGAACAAAACCACAGTGCTGCAGTGTTTCTCTTGCCTGATGCCTTCAGCCAGAGAGTGAGAGCTCAGAACAGAAACCTGCGCAAAACTGCACATGCGTGTGTGGCACTGAAATTCTGGATTCTGTCGCTTGCAGCAATAGGGGTTTTTATTACTCGGCCTTGAAACCCCACTTGATACTTGGCTTTGGGGTAGTTCATGCAGCTTTGGGTCTTTTATTATTAATAATAATAATAACTGCTTATACTTATATAGCACTTTTCTGGACACTCCACTCAAAGCACTTTACAGGTAATGGGGACTCCCCTCCACCACCACCACTGTGCAGCCCCACCTGGATGATGCGACGGCAGCCATAGTGCGCAAGAATGTTCACCACACATCAGCTATCAGTGGGGAGGAGAAAAAAGTGATGAAGCCAATTTATAGATGGGGATTATTAGGAGGCCATGCTTGGTAAGGGCCAGTGGGAAATTTGGCCAGGACACCCCTACTCTTTTCGAGAATCAGGACCTCGGTTTTACGTCTCATCTGAAGGACAGTGCCTTTATGCAGTATAGTGTCCCCGTCACTATACTGGGGCATTAGGACCCACACAGACTGCAGAGTGAGCACCTCCTACTAGCCCCACTAACACCTCTTCCAGCAGCAACCTTCATTTTTCCCAGGAGGTCTCCCATCCAGGTACTGGCCAGGTTCACACCTGATTAGTTTTAGTGGGTTGCCAGCTGTGAGTTGCAGGGTGACATGAGTGCTTTTGCTCTGTCATTGGAAGCTGCCTAATGATGTGATTAAATAGTTAAGTTGCAGAGCTGCAGAGGATTCAGAAGGAGGGTGATTCCATGAAAGGTAAAAAGAAGGAAGCTGTAGCAGATGAGTACATCATGCGTCTTGACTTGTGAGATCAACCACATGAAAAGGCCTTGCTCACAGAAGAGTGCAGGCCAGCATGATTGAGAGTCATCATCACTTGGTGCCTGTCCTCCCAGTGGCATATGGCTGATGACGCATGGCTGATGACGTTTGCTGTGCTCATCTTCAGTGTGGGAGCATATAGGATTGAGTGACAGCAGCCTGTTTTGAATTGAGTTCTAAATAGCAAACATTTAGTACACAAGGTATAACCATGTAGTATGTATATATTTTTTATGTTGTGTTTACTGGTTGATTTTACATTTAAAAAAGAAAAACAAAATATCATAAATCATGCTTAAGTCATTACAAAAATTGTGGGGTTTCCGTGTTGTTGTCTGCTCCAGAAAATTAAAGGTCATACACAGAAACTGAGATCTGAGATCTGCCAGCAGAAAACACATAGGACTTTAATAGGGTGTTTTTTTCCCCCAAATTGCATGAATGAGGCATACAGCAATTGACTCTTTTATTTGCGATTCTAACTGAAGCAAGCCAGGTAACAAAGTGAAAACCATTTTAGTGCCGTATTTATCAAGTGTTTTCCACTATGCTGCACTGACGGCAATTTTGTTTTCGAAAAAAATCACTATACTCCTGCAGGATTGCATAAATGGATCGTTTACATTGAATATGAAGAACATTGTTTGGCATTTCCATTGTGGTGGTGTTCTCTTGCTGTTTTTCGGAAAACGAGTGGAAACTCTTGTACTGGTAAATGTTATAAATATATATAACTAGATCTTCGCACATTTGAGCAATAACGTCATCATCAGCCAGGGGCCTGACAGATGTCTGCTCCTCACAGCCAGGCAACAGATTACTCTGCGGGGATGAAAGTCTTACAGGATGTGGATGGTCTGGAGTTAAATGTCTCATTGGTAATGTCTCCTGATGATAGATGCCGCAGAGTTTATTATAGGGGGTAGCAGGAGGTGGGAATGAGGGGTTGTTTATTTCATTTTCACTCCAGACAGTGGGAAAAAAAAAGTCATTGACTGGGAGGGAGGCCAAATTATAAATGAGAAAGCACCAACCGTTTAGAAGAGAGGGCAACTGTGGGGAACTCATTGGTTGCATTTACGTGGATAATTGCAGAGGCTAAAAATAGGAAGTAGAAGCTTTTTGAGTTTTCACCCATGATGGTTTAATTACTGTTTTTTGCCCAAGAGTGAATGAATACACAGACACATTTGTTAAATATACACATAATGTACATCGGGGATAGCCAGCTCTGATGTTCTTCAACTGTAGAGGTTCCTGTTTTTAATTTAATCGAACATTTATTTTTATAGATTAATTGTAAATTTGTCTGGTTCTTAATTGATATAAGGGAAATGAGAAACTATAATGGTTGGACTATAATGGTTTTCACTGCTGTGTGCTTTCAGCTTTCGGTTTGCTGTTTCGGCCTTTTTAATAAAAAAAAAAATGAAATGGAGGTACTGTAGCAATTTACAGATTCTCGTCTTCTGCTCTTGTCCTGATGATGTCCCTTGGGGGATTCTTTTGAGCGGTGATGAATTACTTGCAGGTTTTCCTAGTCGTCTTTTTTGGGCCCTTTTGTTATTGCCCTAAAAAAAGACTTAAACATTCCTTCCAAACTTTTACATTTATTTGCAAAAGGAGAAGCAAGTCCAAATACCTTGCAGCTCAAATGGGTTTTAAGTAGACCCCCATTTATATTTCCACCTTAATGTTTTCCTCTTGAACGGTTTTGCTGTAACGTATAGTAGGTTATTCAAACAAATGTGTAGTGAAAAGTATACGCTGTGGAGCAATGACATGTGATGGATACTCCACTGTGGACTTTAACAGTACTCACCAGAGGACACTGTACTGGCTCAGTGCGACCATCATTAATGTTCCCAATGACTTGCCTCAATCCTGTTGTGGTCACTGGTGATGCAGGAACCTTTTATCACTTAACACATGGTGCAAAGTTTCCATGATCTAGATGTTTGAAACCAGCTACATTAATGAGCCGCCTTAACTGCCCCTTTACAAAACCACCTTTGCTTTATTGCCAGTGTCAATGTAAAGGAATATTGTGATAATACAGAAGTTTTGTATATTCTCAAGGCACATTTACAGCTGCACATCTCGACTTTTTTGAGCTAAGGAGATCTGGTGTTTTCCATTGTGTATGAGGAACATATTAGTCAGAGAATGCTAATTTACTTTTTTTTCCATAAACTGGCCCTGCAAAACAAGTTACGCTTTTTCACAGGAGATATCGGGTACCTGGAAGGAATGAGTTAAGCTGCATCGTAGTTGCAAAGAGCCTCCCTGCATAAGGGCAGGGAACAAAAGTAGATCTCTTTTCTCTTCTGTGACTCTTTTGGGCTTATCTAAACTATTTGTTTCTTTTAGTAATGAGAATAAATTATTTTGTGTGAAGTCTTGACAAAAATGGGTTATCTAGCCACCTATTTATTTTTACCCTTCCGATTGCTGTTGTCGTTATTAATACTTAAATGGCGTTTTCTCTCAGAGGCACAACGCCCACAGGGGAAGAGATGAAAGGACACTTTCTTTTTTTTCTGGAATTAGGTAATTTAATGAATCTGAGAAATAGATATATACAGATTCAGTTCCACCTGATTGTTTTGGCCTTTCTGACCGTAAATATTCAGAACTATGAAGGTAGGAGCACATTTTTTTCAGCTGGAAATTACAAAAGGTTGGGGAAATTAGATCTTTAAGAGACCCTAGCACAACAGCTGCTCTTAAGGATACCATTACACAGGATAAAAATGACCGAGTGTTCACTGTGAGTAATTATTAAAGGTGGAAATTGTTTTGCAACATGTGTAGAGTTAAAACTAGTTTGTGATGTGCCAGAAGCTTTCTGCAACAAACCATTAACTCTAGAGCCCGTTCAATCAGAGCTGGAGCCTTGCATGGCCACTTTTGTCTTTTTAGTTTCACCGGGTAGATCCAGGATTCCATTCTGCGCTTGTGCTGTTGAACATTTAAAGGTAGCAGGTGGACAAAAATTGTCTTCAGTTTTACCTGACGATGAGTGAGAGTGGACTATGGAATGACACTATAAGCACGCAAATTACATTTGAACATGTACTGAAAAGAGTATGAATCTCCAGTGGCTAAGGATAACTTACTGATTTGGTGTATCATACATAAACTAAACTTGTGTAATTGTGCTCAAAATCCTCAAAGACTTTGATAAATGTGGACTTATTCAGCATCACGTGACACGGTGAACACAAGTGCTTTTAAAATAGAGAACAGGAAACACTTCTTTACACAAAGGGCTGTGGGAGAATGGAGCAGGCTACCCAGCCACATTGTTGACACTGATGCCCTGGCTTACTACAACAAATGGCTAAATGTGATCCTTGGAACAATTAGTTGCTAACTGTCAAACAGACTCACAATAGCGTTCTTATGTCCTAGTTTCTCTCACTGTGCCTCTAAAATACCTGTATCCTTGCTTATGACTGTTGTCATGGTAAATGGTAATACATTGTAGCAGCTGAGGTGTTCCCTCTAATTGAGATGCATCTGTTCAGAAACAATATTGCTTAATCCAACATAGGGATAAAAAACGATTGAGAAGTTTAGAACTCTTCTATTTTTATTGTGCAATTTATTTATTTCCCCTTTGTAAACCTATATTCCAATCAAATGCCACCATTCATCAACTCTCATCAACAGCGGTTCTCCTGTACCAAAAACAAGATATTATAATTGACCTGTTATGGCCTGGTATTTTTTAATAGTTCAAATTTAAGATAATAAATGTGAAGGGAGAGCCTTTGAGATGCAATGACATATTTGACTTTGAACCAAATAGTACAGACAAGTGTATTTCAGCATATTGTCACAGGGAAAATGTAATGTAATAACTTTCCTTTACTTTAGTTAAACATATGTTTTGACATTAAGCTATTAAATATGTAGTCCATTTTACAAGAATATCGAGGTCATTTGACTTTTTATAATGCATTTTTCTTGTTTCTAGGACTGCACAAAACACAATTGTTTTTGACATGAACACTGAAGTGGTAAGACGAAAATGTTTCTGGACTGTTAAAATTTATTGTAATTCATTCATAAATTCAAAAACCTTTTTAGTATTTATTCCTCATTCTGAAATATAGTGACAGTGTAACATCATACACTCAAGCAGTAGTTAACCTGATAAAATACAGTAAATGGAGGCTACCCAAAATCAGTTTGTACAAGTGCATACCAGGAGCATTATATGTAACTTCTGTGAACAGCACAGGGCATCGTTACTTTCAGGCCTTGAGAAAGGTCAGCACTGAACTGTGACAAGAGTAACACTTAAGTGAGGTTCTGAACAGCACAATGTTTGCTCAGGGCGTCAATATGGTCCACTAATGTTATTCCTGAACCATTTGTATGTTTATTTTAATGCATACATTTTTTGCTTTAGGCTCTGTCTGTGTACTTGGATGATGGGTGAACTCATTTTTTCTGAAGCATTGACATTAGTTTGGCCAAGCACCATGAGCAGCCTGTGTTGCTGAGTTTAAAATCCAGACCAGCTTTAAGTCTGGACCAGTGGGGTTTGGGATCCATTAACTGGATGAGCCATGTGACTTGTCCGGCACAGAACCCCTCAATTGAGAGACATTTTGGAAACCTGGTTATCATAGAGGTTCACATTTTTAACTAATTTTTATTCACATCGTAAACAAATTAAACAAAAACCAACAGCAACACAAATAAAACAATCAAGGGCGGAAGTGTTTCTCTTTCAAAAGTTTGCCCATGAATTTCTTTTGAGCGGGGGTGATGCTGTTTGGTTTCGAAAAAACCTATTGGATAATTAAGTTTTCAACTGGAGCACTTTCTTCTCTTAGGGGCTTTCACACATACACAAATGACTTTTGTAGTTTGAAAAGTGAAAACATTCCCAAGAAGAGAAATGAGTTACACTGTAAAAGGAAAGTTTGTAAATTTCAGGAAATTCTTACAGTAAACAGATGTGTGCTCATCCAGGGTTAGTTGAAGGTGTTTGTGTAAAGATCTGATAGACAAGTGCACACTGACTGAAGAGTTATTGATTGTTTGGTTACTCTTTCTTTTGGTTTTGTTCTCATTTAGCTCTATTAAAACCGGATTACCATTTCAGGGAAAATTTCACAAAAAGGAAAGTGAAATTTTAAGAGAACTGGTTTTATGTACTGCACACTTGTAAATGTTTATTGTGTGTGATGTGTCCTGTAATTAAAAGTTTGAGAATGGCAGATCATCAAAACTCCTTTGGGGCACTGTCTTTGTCGTATGTTTATGGGATGTCCATCTTTTTTGCACTATAAAACACCAGTGTTTTTTTCTCTTTTGCTGATGTTATCTGCTTGCACAATCAGAATTTTTAATTCTAATGGTGTTTTAAACTTGTTCTTGAAAGGACATATTACTGTACAGTATGTATTAAATTGTTACTCTCAGTAGAGAAGTTAATAGGAATTCTGAGCTTTTTCCTGCTCTGTCTCTGCCGAAATAAAAAAAGACAATAAAATTAAGACAGACTTAACTACAGGTGTCTGTAGCAATGAAGTAATAGTAAGACCTAATTAAACTCAGACTTGACTTTTAAAGCAATTTAAAGCATTTTGTGGAGCACAGAATCAATTCTTCCGTCTAGACTCAGAAATTAAATGATTAATATATAATAAGAGCTCAAATTCTTTTTTTGTAATTCAGAAAAAAAGTGTGATAAACGTTTAAGTGTGACTGGTGAAATTTTGCTTGATATTGCTTGCCTAGTTGTGAATGAAATCTGAGACAGTATTAGTCTTATCTGAGAGAAGATGGCTGTGCATAGCAATTTATAGCAGTATAATAGTTTTACAGGTTTGTGTTATGTAGTCTGCTTCCCTTAACTGGACAGTTTGTTGAAACAACATGCCAAAAACCTCAGATTCTTCTGATTCTTCTGAAATGAGAGTCTCCACAGAATCCTTTGATGAACTATTGTATTGCTATTGTACATGCTACAGTACATGCAAGCATTTTTTACCACTCTCTGGTTCTAAAACTGTAAAAGTGAGTTTAGGAGTATCAGTCTGAATAATGTAAGGAAATACCTCTAACAACATTTTACAGTCGATTACAAGTAACTGCAGAGAAAAATGTGCATTAATGCTGTGTAAATCTCAATTGCCAAACCATTTAATATCTGGATCATTGCTCGAGACAAATCCAAATCTCTTCTTATTGTCACTTAAAAAAAGTTTTTTAAGGTTTATCCAAAATTGCATGGTAAACCTAAAGCTAGCATTTAAACCTTGCTTCCTGGTTGCCTTGAGTCTTTGTTTTTTGTGACTAATCTTGGATGGAGCATAGTTATTGTTTTAAATTAAATGTATGATTGCAGTGCTTCAAACTGAAATCCAAGGTGTTTTATAGGCATCTTAAAATAATAACATTAATGTCGTGATTTGATTGTAAAAAACTGGAAAAATCCTATATACTGTACAGTATGTCTAACAAAGAAAATAATTAGGTTCAGTTTAACTGACTATTTAGATTGGAAAGAAAGCCCAGAGGAAACTAAGCCCTCCAGGACCTGAGACTGCTGCTGTAAGGAAAAGACCTCAAGCAAGCATTTGCTGGATATTCCTTCTTTCATGGAAGTCTGGGTGTTTTAATGGAAAATTGCTTTGTAAGTGACCTACTTCATATGCAGATCACGCTCAGTTCTACTTCAGCAGCATTTAAATCCACATAATCTGAGATCTCATAACTACAGAGCACCTCTGCCAAGTTTAATGGGAGTTGAACCATTCATTCTGCTGGAGTATTTCCTTGGATTTGCAAGTTGTGAGGATTCAGAACAGATATGCGAAATGTAACAGTGAAACAGTGGACGTCGTCTCCCTCTTCATTTGGAGACATCTGTATTGGGACTGTCTCCAGTAGTGCAATTCAGTGATTTATTAAACGTAATACAAATTACATTTAAGAATTTAAAGCTTTATAGTTTACAATTACAGCATTACATTAAGCTTCATATACAGTATTTGACAGGGTCTCTGTACTCATCCTGGCAGTTGGTCATTAAGACATCTTGTGCATTAAATCTGTGCAATTGCGTAGTCATTTCTGTGCAAGCCTGTTCAGTAATGCCACAGTCCTAACTTAATCTGGCATATTGGGCATATAAAGCTAAAACTGCTAAGAGTAAGCGACATGACCACTTGAGCTATGTGAAAGCCTTAACAGCTTTAAACTTTTATGCTGTTAATGATTTTTGCATTCAGTCTATAAAATGATTTTTTTTTCCACAGTGATGAGATGACAAGATCCTTTTTCATCCTTAACGAGAACATCCAAATTAATAGCAGCAGCTCTGTTTCTTGGTTTGGGAAGAGTTTTCCTTGGGAAGAGTTATTTTTCTTTGTTCTTGAGGGGGGAAGGCATGTTTGTTACTTGTGTGCAATATCGTGTTGCGTGGACTTTTACCTGTTAATAGCTTTGACTCCTGCATGATGGCTGCTTGTAACAGCACCTGTTAGGTGAGATAAGATTAATCTCCATTAACTTGGTCATCAGAGTCGTTTCAACTGTGAATTCCCCCATTTCTTGGAAGTGCATGGGGTAAGCAAAAAGGCAGCACACCAAGACTTACCCAGTACAGTAGGTTGAAGAGTGAAGCATCTCATGGAACCACTCATTATTGACCCATTCAGAAAGTAAGGAAAAATCAGGGAGACTGATTTTTCAGATTCAGTGCAGGAAAACTATTTTTGTTACTGGCTCATGTTCAGTAAATAACTACACCTCAATGCCAGGAGCTGTCTGTCTAGCACCTTTAACAATGCGCTTCAGTAAAAAGGAAGCAGGGAAAATGAGGTTGCCAGCTTTCTGCTGCAGTTCAATCACTGTTTTGTAGCGTTTCACCAGGGCTTACTCTTTGAGAATGGGAGAGTGATTCATCAGTCACTTCAAACACTCAGCCAGAGAGTTGAAAGAAAAATAGGGTGGGGAATAAATGAGAAAGCCAACTGTAACAGACAATAGTTTTAGACATCTTGTGAATAAAGTGTTTGCATTTATTCAGAATCCAGAGATGTTTTTCAGTAATGCATCTGAGACTAAGCAGAAATAATAAACATCCACTTTTTATTCATGAGTCAAAGCTATAGGGATGTGTCCTCTTTTCCGTCTGTCAGGCATAACATACAGGCCCAAAATATTGTAAAGCACCAAGAACACTGTTGCTAGTCCTTGTTTATTATTGATTTAATCTAAGATGTGAGTTTCCGTCATCCACAGTTAATGTTATGCTTAAAGGGTGTATTGTGACAAAGGTTAACAGCTGCTTCTCTGTTATTCTCATTTTAATTAGCTATAATAAACAGCTTCACCTTTTAAACAGTTGCAGACACTTAATGGCACATTTTCTGCTTTTGTGATGCATATCAAGCTAAATGAATTTGTTTCTGTAGTTTTTACTGGTTTCATCAGCAATGGAAAAAACATTACAATTTACTGTAGAAAAGTGACTCTGTCCTATTAGGGCCATTGTCAGGTAGGGTGAAATGCACCACTGTAATAAAGAGTTGTGTCGTCGTCTTTGTTTTCCTGCAGTTTCTTTTTCTTTTGATTCATATCTTCTGTGCGTTGTGGTTGATGTTGTTTCTCTAGTGCCAAGAAGTCATCACCATTCTATTATGAAAGGATGAAATCAGTGTTGAGCACTGGGGAAGGTGATATTTTTGTGCATCAATGTGAAAATACTTTGAGGAAAGCTTTGTGTATTTTAACCTATGGAGATGAAAGTGCAACTATCACAATTGTATTCTTTCAGTCAGTAGAATCTGTACGGAACCTTTATAAGGTACAGCTGGTTTTTGAAAATATTAACAACAATGTAATGGGTAAATAGCTTTAGAGAATCATTTCCAACACTTGGAGTGCCAACTAAAACAAGGAAACTGCAGAAAAAAGTAATGTGTATATTCTGTGCCACTTCTTTATTGTGTGGAGTTAGGATGTAATATCTTGGAATATCATGTACTGTACAGTGCCTTGCGAAAGTATTCGGCCCCCTTGAACTTTTCAACCTTTTGCCACATTTCAGGCTTCAAACATAAAGATATAAATTTTTTATTTTATGTGAAGAATCACCAACAAGTGGGACACAATTGTGAAGTGGAACGAAATCTATTGGATTTTTGAAACTTTTTTAACTAATAAAAAAATGAAAAGTGGGGCGTGCAAAATTATTCGGCCCCTTTACTTTCAGTGCAGCAAACTCACTCCAGAAGTTCAGCGAGGATCTCTGAATGATCCAATGTTGTCCTAAATGACTGATGGTGATAAATAGAATCCACCTGTGTGTAATCAAGTCTCTGTATAAATGCACCTGCTCTGTGATAGTCTCAAGGTTCTGTTGAAAGCGCAGAGAGCATCATGAAGACCAAGGAACACACCAGGCAGGTCCGTAATACTGTTGTGGAGAAGTTTAAAGCCGGATTTGGATACAAAAAGATTTCCCAAGCTTCAAACATCCCAAGGAGCACTGTGCAAGCGATCATCTTGAAATGGAAGGAGTATCAGACCACTGCAAATCTACCAAGACCTGGCCGTCCCTCTAAACTTTCAGCTCAGACAAGGAGAAGACTGATCAGAGATGCAGCCAAGAGGCCCATGATCACTCTGGATGAACTGCAGAGAACTACAGCTGAGGTGGGAGAGTCTGTCCATAGGACAACAATCAGTCTTACACTGCACAAATCTGGCCTTTATGGAAGAGTGGCAAGAAGAAAGCCATTTCTCAAAGATATCCATAAAAAGTCTCGTCTAAAGTTTGCCACAAGCCACCTGGGAGACACCCCAAACATGTGGAAGAAGGTGCTCTGGTCAGATGAAACCAAAATCGAACTTTTTGGCCACAATGCAAAACGATATGTTTGGCGTAAAAGCAACACAGCTCATCACCCTCAACACACCATCCCCACTGTCAAACATGGTGGTGGCAGCATCATGGTTTGGGCCTGCTTTTCTTCAGCAGGGACAGGGAAGATGGTTAAAATTGAGGGGAAGATGGATGCAGCCAAATACAGGACCATTCTGGATGAAAACCTGTTGGAGTCTGCAAAAGACCTAAAACTGGGACGGAGATTTATCTTCCAACAAGACAATGATCCCAAACATACAGCAAAATCTACAAAGGAATGGTTCACAAATAAACGTATCCAGGTGTTTGAATGGCCAAGTCAAAGTCCAGACCTGAATCCAATCGAGAATCTGTGGAAAGAGCTGAAAACTGCTGTTCACAAACGCTCTCCATCCAACCTCACTGAGCTCGAGCTGTTTTGCAAGGAAGAATGGGCAAGAATTTCAGTCTCTCGATGTGCAAAACTGATAGAGACATACCCCAAGCGACTTGCAGCTGTAATCGCAGCAAAAGGTGGCTCTACAAAGTATTAACGCAAGGGGGCCGAATAATTTTGCACGCCCCACTTTTCATTTTTTTATTAGTTAAAAAAGTTTCAAAAATCCAATAGATTTCGTTCCACTTCACAATTGTGTCCCACTTGTTGGTGATTCTTCACATAAAATAAAAAAATTATATCTTTATGTTTGAAGCCTGAAATGTGGCAAAAGGTTGAAAAGTTCAAGGGGGCCGAATACTTTCGCAAGGCACTGTATATCATGCAACCCTTGTGCCTCAGCAGGTTTCAGGAGGACAAGGGCCTCTACCGAGTAAAAAAATATGGGCAATGACTGATTGTTAAAAAAAAGGGCAGCAGAATGTATGATTAGCAGGATTAAAATATAGTAAAGTTCATTACATGCATGTTTTAAGATTTAGTCAGGTGGGCTGTTTAGTAAGGAGCCTCTTAGCAAAATGTCGAAAGTGATTCACTTAGGGACTCTATTCAAACAGTTCTTAACAACTGAAAATGTTTTTATTTCCTTTGAAGCATGTTATCAAGCTTCTTCTTGACCTTGAAAGTATTTTGATCCCTGCCTTTGAGCCATTTGAGAAACACAATTGAAACACAGCCTGAACCAAGATGACCTGGTTTGCGGTGTTGTTTTCTACTGAGCCCTGAAAGACTATCATTACGTTTGAGTTCTGCGCTGTGGAGATGTCTCATTACCTTGAATTAGAAAGTGTTATAAATTGAGATTGCCACCTTCCAAAATAAGATTAAGAGGACCTTTTTAAAAAACCATAGGCCTATGTGTAAACAGAAACTTAATCCAGCATTTGGTGTAGCTTCCATTTTAATCTAAAGGGAAGCCAAGTGTGGTTAAAAAATCCCTTGTCTCGTTAAAAGAAACCAAACTCTCTGCTGACAGTCTTGTCCTTGGAATAACCTCCCTCAGACAATGCAAAAACATCAATGCAGGATAACTCCTGGCGACATCGCTGGCATTAATGTTCTGATGTATCCAGTAAGAGCAGACCAAGGGCTGTCTCTGCAATTGAAAAATCTCTTAGGATTTCAGCATTTCGCTGCAGCCCTTTTGACTCTCATCTTTGTGTTGTCCTAATTACAGAGGAGCACTCTAGAAATCAAGTTGGCAGAGCTCTTCATCTAACAGAACAAAATGGAAGCTTCGTTAATGGGTTTCTGAGGCTTTAAGCCTAGAATAAACTGCATTTTTATTTGCAACACCATTTTGCACACATTTCCTCATGAAAGAAGCTAGGTGCAACGTAAGTTTCACACCTTATGTTGATTCCCAGCATTGAGAAACGATGTAATTTGGAAGTGAAAAGGGAATTTATTACTGTAAACAAGGCTCACCAAAGAAACTTCAAGCTTGAAATCAAAAGGGTGGGCTCTTGTGTAGCTGAGCTGGCAAAGGCTCCATTCAGTAGGCTAGGGACCTGACAACAATCTGACACTGGCTGCTACTAACCTGGGCTGTGTCCCTGGCTGGCTGGAGTTGGGGTTCTAGTCCAGGTATCAGCTGAGTCTAATGCTGGCTCTGGGTTTCCTGAGGTTTCCATGCCTGCTTGGTACTTACAGTATAATAATAATTAATAATAATTCCTTATACTTACGTAGCGCTTTTCTTGAAAACGTCGATCAAAGCACTTTACAGGTAATGGGGATCCCCTCCACCACCACCAATGTGGAGCCCCACCTTGATGATGCAACGGCAGCCATAGTGTGCCAGAATGCTCACCACACACCAGCTATCAGTGAGGAGGAGAACAGAGTGATGAAGCCAATTAATAGATGGGGATTATTATGAGGCCATGCTTGGTAAAGGCCAGGAGGAAATTCGTCCAGGAAACTGGGGTAACACCCCCACTCTTTTCAAGAAATGGCCTGGGAATTTAATGACCACAGAGAGTCAGGATCTCAGACATATATCTCATCTGAAGAATGGCGCTTTTTTTACAGTATAGTGTCCCATTCGCTGTACTGGGGCATTAGGACCCACACAGACCGCAGAGTGCTTCCTGCTGGCCCTGCTAACACCTCTTCCAGCAGCAAACCTTAGTTTTTCCATGAGGTCTCCCATCTAGGTACTGGCTTCAGTGGGTTGCCAGTTGTGAGTTGCAGGGTGATATACAGTAGCTGCTGGCTATATTTATACTGTAAGTGTGTTGTGTTATTGATACTCAGACTTAGGAAAAGAGGGACTCGAGTTGTGGAAAGAGGTAAGAGGCTGGAGAGCGCAAGATTTGGAAGGTGTATACGTCATAGAACTGTAGTGACTGATTTGATTAATATTTTGCAATTCCAAATTTTTTTTAAAAAGTGTTTGGCTCCCAACTTGTGAATTTATACATAAACTCGTAAACTCTTTTATACATAAAAACATAAACTTTTGTGGAAATTTCAGAACTACATAATTCCCAATATTTCACAATGGTTATTTCTAGTTATCCAGTCTAATTGTGGTGTCAGTTAAAATGGGACTTCTAAGTCTGTTTATGAAATGCCATTTGTGTACTTTTCTGCTGATTTTTTTTTATATGAAAGGTGAAGAGCTAGATAAAGGATTCAGTGGCTGCCTGTTTTTGCCCATTGTGGTTTCCTTAGCTGTGCTTGCTGTGTTTATAGATGAATGAATCTGAGTTTCTGTGCTTTTCATCAAGCTTCTTTCTTTTACCATCCTCAGAAGTAAGTGGTTCGCTTGCGACTTCCCACTGAGGATACAATTAAGATATTCCCTTACAGATGTTAGGCTACAATTCAATTGAGAAGGGTCCAAAGAATCCCTTCCTTGCAGTGTCATTATTTTTACAGCAAACATTTTTCACTCATCCTTGCTCATGTCACACTCCAAAGTAGCTGTCTCAAGGGGACTATGATAAAAACGCGGACTCTCATGAAAACCTTGCAGATTCAAAGTAGACATGCTGTCTTCCTGTTTTTTTTATGTGAGTGCAGTTTTCTGTGCGCTGCATATAAAAAGCTGTCCAGAGATCTCAGAGCAAATTGGCTTTCTACCAGGCATTAAGAGCCTTGGTCTGCTGGGAGATTAAGGTGCGACAGACAAGGAAAAAAGTGAAATACACTGCATAAAGTACAAATCATTGGTAGCTTGTAGCTGAAGAACTGGGTGCCTCCTCACAAACAAATCATTTCATTTCAAGCTCTGTTAAGGCATAATATCCTCCAGAGCAACATCCGTACCCTTCTTTTTCTCAGGCCAGGTCTTGAGAAATTCAGCGGATTAGCCTCTAAGTGGAAATGGTTTTGAAACCCAGAAGTGATGATAACTTGTATTAAAATAGACAAAGGAGGGGACATTCCAGTGGAGTTAAGCTTTTATTCCTAGTAATACTGCCTCGCTTCAAATATGTTTTCTGCAGGGTTGTTAAGGCTGTAGACTACAATTACTGTGTTAGAGCTAGACTGTTGAATGAAGGACAACTGTGGTTGCAGCTTGTCTGGTAATCTTAAAGGATCTTTGGCTGAAGTTGTACTTGTTGGTTACATTGTGGCACCATGGTCACTTGATGAATGGTTATTTGGGTTGGTGTCTTTTCATTGTAATATGTGTGAAAACAACAGATGTGTATCTGTACAAACACAAAAGTGACATACAACACTGCAAATCTCCACACATTCCATTTTGTTTTAGAGGTCCACTGCAGTTGAAAATCTATAGTAAATATCTAATATTGTGACGGAAAGCAAGATAAAGCATTTTTTTAAAATCTTTGTCAAAAGGGGTAAGTAGTAAAGTTGAAACAAAAAACTTTTTTTGTATAAAAGAACCCCTTTCTTGGAACAGTATCAATCTACGTTAATCAGAAGTACAGAGGGCTGGGTTGTGCTGGGCCAACTTTGAGGTATGGGTTACATGAGCAGTTCTGATCAGCTTTTGTATGTTGTTCAGATTGAAGGCACTGTACGTTTTTAATGTTTTTATATGAGCAAAAACACAAACATCTAACTTTAATTAAAGCTTAAACGGCTTTAATTCCTTCAGTCATTCTAATAACAGTGTAGATCTGTCAAGACCTTGTAAACTCTATTCCTCCTTACCTTTTAAGTGTGCAAAGTTTTAATTTTCACTGTTGATATAGATGCTACCAAGGAGTGCAGTCTTGAAATTTTACAAGTGTTCTTGCAAGAACATGAATACAATATATTCTCCTTAATTTTCTACTTCTTAGACGTATTAAGAGAAGAATACTGTTTTATTGCCTCTTCCCACTGATTGACTGTAAAATTTGTTTTTGGCAGGTAAAACAAAAACTAAAAGTTTGTGTCTTTCGAATGTAGGTTTATCCAAGCAGAAACGCTGAAAATGATCTTTAATGTCTTAGTACTGAGGGCATTTTCAGTCCTCAAACCCATTTAGGTACTGCCCATTGGTTTAAAGGTCAAAATACAAAATGCTGCAGGGATTTTGCTTGTTCCTCTGGACTGCAAAAACATAATTGTTTTTTTGTACTGTGGATGTCGTGTGACCATATGAATCAGTGAATCCTGATATCTTTTGCAAAACTCCAATATCATCATGCTTGTCTTGTGTAAGTTAAAACATGATCAAAAGCACAATCACTGTATATTGTTATGTGGGCCACTGTAATAAAAGTAGTTTAGAAATGGGAAGTAACCGTAAGACAGTGCTGTAAAAATGAGTTGTAGCAATAGCTACCTTGTGGAGAAATGTGCTCATTCTCTGGGTTCGTCTAACAGCGTGAACCATTTTGATTAGTGGATGCTGGCTGTTTCTTCTAGTTATGTGATGGCAGTATCTAAGGGTTTTTTTTAATGCTAAAAATTCTTAAAGTGTAAGATGGGGATTGCTATTGAATAAGATATATCTATATGCAAACTGGTTTAAAGTCTGGCAGGCGTACAGTATGTTCATAAAATAGGTTTAGAGAGTTTTTCCATGTACCCCCCAAAACTTTGTTCTGGGTAGTTAGCATTCATCATGACTGTCAGCTGCAGCTCCCACACCAAAGAGAGATGACACATTCCCCAAGAAAACGGATTGCAGAGCCATCTGTTGTTTATCTCAAGTGCACTGGATTCAAACGCAAACGATTGGACTTTCAAGTGTGGCGGAAGGCAGGCACAGCTTTTACAGGACACACCTGATGTTCTCCAGAGTCAGCGTTGCTTTTGACTCAGGTGTGTAAGAATGGCATGAATACAATTCAAGGCCCCTGCAAAGCGATTTAATGTGTGTCTTCCCTGACTTTGAGTTCTTGTACATGTTGTTTGTGCCACAACAGAGGATGATGGAGTTGGAGGTAGCACAGGTGAGCATAGCTGCCTTCCAAGCAGTTGATCCGGGTTCAATTCCCGGCCAACGCAGCGATATTTATGCGGAGTGGTGGCTCTGTGGCTAAGGATCTGTGCCCGTGACTGGAAGGTTGCCGGTTCAAATCCCGCAGCTGGCAGAGGAATCCTACTCCGTAGGGCCCCTGAGCAAGGCCCTTAACCCCAACTGCTCCAGGGGCGCTGTACAATGGCTCACCCTGCGCTCTGACCCAAGCTTCTCTCCCTGTCTGTGTGTCTGTGTCTCATGGAGAGCAAGCTGGGGAATGCAAAAAGACAAATTCCTAATGCAAGAAATTGTATAGGGCTAATAAAGCAACATAATCATTATCACATTATCATATCTGCAGTGATGGATCTTCAGAGGTTTTAATTCCTCTCAGCTCTGGAATTAGTCACGGCTGCTCCAAGATAAGATAAGATCACTTTATTAGCCATATACTACTTCTTGCATTAGGAATTTTTCTTCTCGCATACCCCAGCTTGCTCTCCATGAGACACACAGGCACACAGATGGGGAGAGAGAAGTTTGGGGTCAGAGCTCAGGGTCAGCCATTTACACGGCGCCCCTGGAGTAGCTGGGGTGAAGGGCCTTGCTCTTTATCCCATCTCTGAGCTCAAGATCTCACAAAAGAAAAAATGTTCTGAGCATGGCTTTGGGATTTTTGGGGATTTCATTCTCCCACTAATCTTACTGCTATATTAGGGATATTTTAGTGAATGTGAATTTAGTATTTGAACTCACAAGAGGCGTAAGTGACAAAACCACAACTTTTCTGCAGAATATGCAGAATTCATGATTCTTATCGTTATACCAGATTCTGTAAACGTGGCACTGAATATCCCATGTGTAATCTTGATTAGTCTCAAGTTTTTTTGTTTTCGCACAAAGACACAAAACAGGACTGTGGGTAATCTTGTCATTGTTCTAATGTTCTAGTCACAGTTTATAACATTGACCTTCGTTTTTTTTCCACCGCAGTGTGGAGGGAATTTTTCTGAAGTTTCATTCCAGTTTTGGCAGTTAACTGTATATTTGGAGCTGATTTTGGTCCATGCAGGTTTTATATTAGTGGCTGATCATATCTTGTCAAGAGAGAAAAAACATTCAGCCTAGCTTGCTCAATGCACGTAAGGCAAGTTTAATTTTTATAAATATTTCTTGTAAAACAGTGTCAATGGCAATGACTGGGGTGACTTTCCTAACAGCTTGTTTGAATTGTATTTTCCACAACCCTGAGACATATGCTACAGACTAAATGAGAGACTCTAATGAACAGTAAAGCAGAATTTTTCTGGGCACATTGAAAAAACCCTAGAGAATAGAGCACAAGGAAGGAGATTAAAAAGGTAACCTTTCCAGGATGTGTTACTTTTAATAAAATAATTAATTTAAATCTGTATTTACTGCAGAGGGGTTCACAAAACACACTGTCAACAAAAATATCAGTCTTTAAAATGTATGGTTTAGCAGAGGAAAATGTAGGTATCTACATAGAAAAAAAACAGTAAAATGAAGTGTCAGTTACAGATGTTTGTTTCCTATTCCATATCAGTATGCAAAATGTATTTGGACATAAAAAGCTGCAACACTTGGTTAAAACTTGTGGGAAGAATTGCTTCACGCAACAGCATTTTGAAACATGCTGAGATTTTCCAAGTTCTTCATGCAGTATGTCATGCTCCGATGGTGTTCATGTACAAATGTTTTTTTTCCCTGAATGGAAAAACTCACTAAGTTTCATTACTGAACGGAGCCTCACATTCAGTGAAGAAAAAACAGGGCAAGGAAACTTAACAGAATATTCCGATTGGAAAAATCCCCATCCTTGATTTTCAGAGACGTTCCCCTTTAGCACTAGAATCAGTACAGGCATATTCCTTGTTGTGCCCGTGTTGCCAGGCAACCATGCGGTAGGTGTGCTTTGAGACAGGGGAGTGCTGGGAAATGGAGAGGTGGATGGATGCAGAGGCAATAAACAAGCTGTGTAAAAACTTGAATTGGTCTGGTTTTGATAGGAATTTAAAGTGATGAACACTTAATGACTGAAATCCCCTGTGGAGTTTGCTCCGCTGCTGTGTGACCAGCTTGCTCATTACTTCCCATTTCCTTGAGGGGAACACTCAGAAGGGAAATGCCATGTCTGAAAGAGGAGGATAAGGCTGGGGACAGGAAGGCTGATGCGGCTCGACTTGGAGGGGGTCAGGCTTTATGGCCGACGCTCAGGGCTGTCGCTCTGACCTCCGAGAAGGAAATGCTGCTGCCACGCATTTCCCCCGACAACGCAGCCTGTCTGCAGCTTAACACAAGTCTCGTTTTCTGCGGCGAACTCGAAAAGGTTGGAGTACAGTACGTACTCGAAGTGGAAGCTGATTTTTTTTTAACCACAAGCAAATCTTGCGGGGCAGATTTGATTTTTTTTTTCTGATGATGAAGAGGATTTTGCATCCAGAGATCTTCACCAAGAATAAAAATTATTTTCTGAAAACTCTTGAAAAGGACAGCCCTTATTTGTTTTTAGACATAAAAATGGAAAGTCAAATGCTGGTGTCACTGGACAGCTGTTGTCTGCTGTGGCCTAAACTAATTTCTAATGCCATAGCTAAGTGTCTTCTTGCCAGTTAATTTCAGTTTACCCTGTGACCTGAGGGTGTCTGACCATTTTACTTGCAATGGGACTTATTTAAAACAGTGCTTTGAAAGTGGTCCCACTATGTCTGCCTTCAAAAACACTTCCTGCCTTCACAAAACACCAACTGTCTCAGTAGCTTCTTGCTTTGTTTTACCAGACACACATTCCAAAACCAACCAGAGGTCCTTACAGGTTTTAGTACAATAACCAAGATAAGAGAATAAGTCTAAATGACTTCTATAGTGTCTGGTTTCATTCCCAATCAAAATCTGGACTTTATTCTTCCAGAACTCACTTTCTTTGAAGTAACTCTTTGTTGAACTTTGTCTTTCAGTTAATGCAGTGCTGTCTTTAACTTGGTCTTCTTAGTAAGGCATTAATGACACTCTTTTACTCACCAAGACATTTGTGCAGCTACAGTGAAAAGGGAAGGAGGCAAAAAAGAAAGACATTTGTCGGGTTTTGTACCTCAGTGCACTGCATTCACAGACAGTTGGCAGAAGTGTAGAACTTATTTATATTGAATGTTAACTGCGCAGAATTACTGCACTTGACAACGTTTTGTATAAGCAAGTGAGTGCTGGAGATTTCAGGTTATGTCCTAAGGTGCGTGATGATGTTGGTTGATCTTTTTACCTTTATGTTTATGATGAGACAGACTGTTTTGGAATTTCTGAATCGCTGAAACTGAGGTTCAGTGTCGAAAGGGTGCAGAGGAGAGCAGAAACCAGATCATAAAACCGGTAAATAGTACAGTTGAATAGGCACAGCCGTGAGACCTTTAATTCAGTACAAATAACATAACTTTTCATTAATAAACGTAATGGTCCACAGAAAAAACACTGTGGTGATGTTAGCTGGCGTCACGCCTTATGCTGTAGTTAGTGTTTTTTGTGTTATTGGCAAGTTTGCTTCTGAGAGCACTGTGCTCATTATTGGCATTTGCTGTGTTTTTCCTTAGTTTTGAAAGCCCATCCTTTGTTCTCATTGGCGGCATGAAGGTCTTGTTTCAGCAGTTTCTCCCTCAGCAATCTGAGTCTGTCATTCTCTTTTTTAAAGAAATAAGGTTGCTATAGGCCCTGTAAGAGGACATCTTTCCTGCTATGTCCTGCAGTCCCTTGGCAAGACCAGTGATAGTTATGGGACAGGTTACTACAGTATATAATCATAAGTGGGGACTTACCTCTGACAGTCTGCTGACTGAGAAAGTGGAGCAGATCCTCATGTACTGTATAGCACAGGAAGCAGAGTTCAAGAGAGAAATTGCGGAAGTGGAAAAGATAAATGCAACTGATAGAGTGAATGAGTGTAAAAGAGTTGGTGTTTGGGTGGTTTTTTTATTTGTTGCCAGTAAGAAGCTTAGCTGCCTGGCATATTGAGAGGGACCTGAAAGGAGTCTGTTTAGGCTTCAACTAGGAGCTTTTGTCTGGGTTGGGTTTTTCACATCATTGATGCCTTTGTGTGCCTTTTTCCTGAGACTGCACCTGTTTTTAAGAGCCCACAATGCCACCCCACCCATGTAATGTCACCCCTCCCATTGTGGAAACACGAAGGAGGGGAATGAGAATTGTGCCTGCCTTCACCCAGATTGCCCACAGGAGACTAGCTCTCTCTGCCAACACTGTAAGCTCACAGGTGCTGAATAGTCACAGACGTTAGTATGTCTTGGGAAGCTAAAGATACACTATCTCCAGCACACCCCACCCTTCTGGGGATTCTGCTCTAAGTGGGTTAATGGCATATCCCAAACATCAGCTTGCAACATCCTGATAACAGGACTCAACATGTAGGCGGAGTGAACCACTTTGCTAGTTGAGCCATTGTATAGGCCCATACTGTACTACACCATGCTGCCCCATACACTGACAAGCTGAAGGAACTGAAAACTTTGGTCCAAACAGTGAAGTGTTCAAAATCCTCAATGCAGTAAAACATTTTGACATAAAGAAGTCAACCCAGTGAAACCAGAGAGCACAAGTGGAAAACTACATGGAAGTGTATTTAAAACCGACAACAGTAGGCATTTCTTTACCCAAAGTGTTGTGGTAGTATGAAATACACTACCCAGCCATGTTGTTTAAGCTGATAACTTGGCTTCTTTCAAGAAATAGCTGAATAGATTCTCCGATCAGTGAGCTACTGGCTGCCTGACAGTAGAGAGGTGATCATTCAGGCCACCTCGCCTTTCTAACCTTTCTAACCTGTCCTTATGCTCCCACTTATTTATTTGTCAGAGAGTTAAAATGCAAAGTTGCCTGATTCTGCATAAAACATTGTTTGAGGGGGGAATATTCACACACTTGCATTGTCATTAAGCAGAAACAGGTCTTGTCATAACGGAATTCCTGTCCTAAAGAAGAATGAACTTCTTCATTGAGCTACTTAAATGACACCTTTATCTACAATGTTCTTGCCTACCATGTTCAAACTAAAACTTTATTCTGGGTTAGGGACTTCTCAATGATCGGAGTTCATTTGCTGGATTTGGCCGCTAGATGAAAAGGAATGCATAATGATAATCTTGGCATTATCTCCAAAATACCAATTGGGAACGTAGGATCAGTTGATTTTCAAGTGAACATGAGGTGCGTGCTTTGGTTTGGACTCGTGGCTAAAGCTTCACTTTGCACATTGAAAAGAGGTGCAGATAATGACTCCGCTGCAGAGTGCAGTTACTGTACATGGTGATGCTGCTTGAGTGATAGACTGGGTAACCTGCCATAGTCTTCTGACTTTCCATTTATTGAAATTTAGCCTTCATTTTTAAAGTCTGCAGATTTTGCTGTGCAGATATCGGGGAAAAAAAGATGGGTAAATATGCTTGTCTTCCTCCTACAGTACATTTGCTTTTAATTCTGTACATTAACTCAGAATTATAGTATAGGTGTGTGTTCCTTGTCTCATGTACAGTCAAATATTGTGAGAGATAAATAGAAGTCAGGCATCAGTGATGAAGATTCGAATTTGCAATGCTAAGGAACTGTTGAAATGAAACATTGTGGCATGACACCATAAATGCACTAAATCTCAAACATCATTCTTCACAGAAGTTCAGTTTTAAACATTACTCATCTATGACAGTATTAACTTTCAAACCGCCCTGAAAACAGATTGAAATACCTTTATGTCCATGTGTACCTGACTCTTATATTATCTGATTCTGTTTGTGCTGAAAATGCCTTATTTCAGGGCTGGAAAATGTTTTTTTTTATCTCTTTATTGTTTGAGACCTCAATTTACAGAATGGGCTTTGTCTATGGTGAAGAGTGCTTTCTTTTCAAATGTCTGATCTGAGGAGTGTCGCTGTTTTGGTCACTCTCAGATTACACCTCTTAATGGCAGTGGAATTACATGATGATCCTTGTGTTTTTTTGTTCTCCGTGAGAAATCAATGGCATTTAGTTCCCTTAAGCCTTTTGGAATTTGCTATCACGCAATACATCAGTTGTGAAAAGATTCTTGCTTCTGAGTGGCACATTAGACAGGATAAGATCTCAGCCCACTACTCCCCCTGCTCTCTTACGTGACATTTTTTTTTGTTTCAAACTGGGAGTTGGGGTTGCCCTTGAGATCCAGTATAGGGTAAGAGCTGAACCACTCCCAGCTTGCATCTGTGCAGTGTGGTTTTTCTGAAGGCCTGGGACTGGGACTGCTGCATTATTAATATCAGGCTCTCTCCCTTGGCAAAGGCTAGGCTTGGCTGCTCACTGACTTCCTGTCATGAGCGCCATAATGATATGGCTGCCAGCACAAGCAAAAGCACAGCCTTCACTTTTTCCATTGCTAGCTCATTTTTTAAATCTTTACCCAATTTGTTTGGATAAAGCTCTATTTTAAACTCCATCTTAGCTGTTTATGTTACCTAAGTGCTTAGTGTCTGAAGTAAAAACATAGCAAGCTGTTAGTAAGAGGGCCCCCAGTTTACACAGAAGGAATACAGCAAGGTATTTTTGCAGTGGTCATTAATGTCTGTGCTGTAACTTTTGAATACACAAATGAGCCCAAAACTGGCACAGACTTCGGAGGCTTTTGAAGATTTCTAGAATACCGCTTTAACTTTATAAGCTGGGCAAAATCACTTTCAGCAGGGTTTATGAAACACTTGGTGGTCATAATCGTTATTGAAGTTTAAAATTGCAGTAGTGAAATGTAATAACATCAGGTTGGAGATATCTCTAAAGACTTAGAAAAGCCCATTTTAAATTTGTTTAATTATAGCCACGGCAAGACGTTAACTTAGCTCCTTCGTTTTTTTTTTTCCCTGACTTTGTTTAACTTATTTTTCTGAGTTAAACTAAGTATAACTAGGGTGAAATGCCTTAGGTTACTGGTACTGTAAGGTAAAAGTAATCTATTGTGATTTTGTGTCAATCTGCGTGAACTGCAGAACAGTAAGAGAGGCTTTATTTAAATTGTATAGTGGGAACTCTTGAAAAGGGATCTTATCACTTCAGTTATTGGTCGAGAAGGATGAAATGCAGTAAAATGATGGTGATTTTTAGTGTGATATGCAAAAACACTATGCTGGTAATTTTCAGAGGAGACTGTCCTTTCCATTTAATGAGAATGGGTGTTATGGGGTCTATGGGTTCTTCTAAATCTGCCTCTTAACTCATTAAATATAATAATTGTTGCACTCTAGGTATTGGTCCAGTAGTGCACCAGCAGCCATATCACCCTGCAACTCACAACTGGCAGCCCACTGAAGCTAAGCAGGTGTGAGCCTGGTCAGTACCTGGATGAAAGACCTCCTGGGAAAAACAAAGGTTGCTGCTGGAAGAGGTGTTAGTGGGGCCAGCAGGGGGTGCTCACCCTGCAGTCCATGTGGGTCCTAATGCCCCCGTATAGTGACAGGGACACTATACTGTAAACAGGTGCCGTCCTTCGGATGAGACGTAAAACCGAGGTCCTGACTCTCTGTGGTCATTAAAAATCCCAGGGCGTTTCTCGAAAAGAGTAGGGGTGTTACCCCGGCATCCTGGCCAAATTTCCCATTGGCCCTTGCCAATCATGGCCTCCTAATAATCCCCATCTATGAATTGGCTTCATTACTCTCTGCTCTCCTCCCCACTAATAGCTGATGTCTGGTGAGCGTTCTGCGCACTATGGCTGCCGTCACATCATCCAGGTGGATGCTGCACATTGGTGGTGGTGGAGGGGATCCCCATTACCTGTAAAGCGCTTTGAGTGGAGTGTCCAGCAATTATTGGTGGACACTCCAGCAAGTGTAAGCAATTATTATTATTATTATTAGTGAAAGCCAGCATGGAGGCAATGTTCAATAAGCAATAATTCCACCTTATTTCTGATTTGAGGGATCTAAATGTATTAGTATTGTAAGTGCACACAGTAGCTTGGTACATGTCAAGCAGTACTAAATGCCTGAGTGCAAAAGGAAACTAAAATGCTCTTTTTTATATTTCAAACAGTATATGGTTTGGGTAAGTGCTATGAATCAAATTCTTATACAGTGTTTTCTTTCTGTCATTTATTGCAAAGAAAATAGGCACTCATCCTAAAAATAACAAGGTTCCTAAGAATTCTGAGCAATATTCGATGGCTAAAAATCCATTAAGGAGAAATATTACAAAAACATAAATACCTGTGTGCTTCTATTGACACCTGGGGAATCACTCAATCTAATAAATTACAGTACAAAAACGAAAAAAGAGAGCAGCTAATTCACAAGGCTTTTGTATACACCTCTGGGCCTGGTCTAAGTAGGATTGTTTGTATGAAAATGCGGCTTTTGGGGCATCAGCTAGTCTAGGGACCGTTACACAGTTCTTTCTATTCTTTTTTTATGGAAGGAAGATTGCTGATGCACGTACTTGGGGATTAACAGGCTGCATTCAGTGAGCAATACAGAAGAGGCAAATTGCACAGCTCGGGAATTCTTTGTATTGTTTAGCCATAGGCCTGGATGTTGCTATGGAGCAGGGTTTGCTTCTCTTCACTGGATTTAGTCTATAGGCTCTTGGACACTATAGACCCTCTAGTTGGAGGTGCATTTAGGGCATTTTCACAGGTGTTCAGACCACTGTTCAGATGGATTTTAAGGTTTTAAGAGCTGGAGTGGGTTTTGTGTAAAGAATCCTGAACAATACGGCTGCTTTCCAGCAGTTAATGTGCAAATTTTGCCCTTTCTGACCATTACTACATGGATCTTTTTCATCAAGTATTAACAATCCTGTTATGGTGAGCCCTCATTTCCAAAGCCCATATGTATTTTCTTTCTCTGGACCTGCAAGAATACCTAATGTAAGTACTGCAACACAAAGAATAAGTGCTTGAAACAAAATGAATAGTTTTAATAAGCCGAATTGATGATTTTTTTTTCATTGGTCCCCTCTGTCTTATTGTTTTTACCCCATTGACGTAAATAACATTCAGGACATTTTTAAAACAAACAAAAAAAAAACAAATGGAAAAATCATCTTGGGTACTACCCTGCAGATGCTGAAATCTGGGTTGTGCACGAACTGACATGTCTTTCTGATGGAAAGAAACATTTTTTTCCACTTCCAGTTGGAAACAAATGCACATTTTGTACTGTATATAGAACCTAACCTTTTGTCCACAGGAGCATTCCATTGGTAAAGACTGAGTTGATACTCATCCCAAAAAAAACAAATAGATTTTTATTGTTTTTCATGGTAGAAAGCTTCTTAATGCAGCTAAGTAAAACAATATCTTGGTATCATCTGCTGGTTTCAGGTTTCAATAATACTCTTTTTTTAATACTGTAGTTCTGCTTGTTACGAAAATACATTGAATGGACCAGATCCATGGGTTAGTTATGTACAGTAACCTGCTGACAGAGTTTTGGTTCTTCTTGTGCCCTATAAAAGTACATCTAAATTGCAAACAATATTTTGAGGTTTATATACTTTCAGAGCAGAGATACTATTAGCTGTTTTGTCTCTTTAATGCAGACATTTCTTTGCTGTCACTGTACTTCAGTCTTTGTAATTCAAGATACTTATTAACTGGAACCACCTCCCTCATAACCCACACCTCTTTATTTTCTAAGCAAATGTAACATTTTCCTCCAGTGCCGAATCCAGATTTGGCAATAATGTAGTTTTTGTGTGAGATTTTTATTTTTTATTTTTTTTATTTTAGAGAACAAAACAAAACCATTTTACATATAAACCATCATTTCATTCAGCCTTACTTTTACATTACACTTTCGACTATACATCCCAAGCAAAAATTGTCTATTCCCGTTTGTTCCCCCAGTATTTTACAATTATATAATTTTTAAACAAAACTATATACATTCAAAATGAGGAAGATGTATACATTTATGAATATGAAAAGGGAGGAGACTATATAAATGTACCTTATTAAATTTCAGTTATTTTTAAATTTCAGTTAAGATTTAATGTACTGAGCCCATCTAGACCAATATTTGACTTTTTTTTTCATTCGTAATTTTAGTGAAAATGTTATTTTTTGTGTGACATTTTTAAATCTATTTTATCTCAACAACTATGACCTTCTCTGACAAAGTGATGGTTTTCATCTTTCTATTGCTGAAGGACTAGCTCTCCTGGTACAGTACCTGTTTACCAGAGTCTTACTTAATAACTAATTAATACTGGATCAGTTCCACTAAATAATTAAGGAGGTGGGTGTAACAACGTCTCACAGTCTGGTATGAAATAGAAGCTCATCTCTTTGTAAACCCTCCACTGGGCCCTGATATGGCACATTTGAAAAAAACATGGGTCGAGCGGCCAAGACAAACAGCACTGCAGCAGCCCCTTCATTTTGGTTGGCAGCTGTAAATTGATAGCTGCAGATAGCAAACAGTAGGCAGTGCGCGCATATAGGAATGCAGCTTTGTTTCACATTTCACCCTGAGGTAGATTACCAGAGTCCAGAGCTGCTGCTCGCGCAGAAACACTCGGGCTGCCCAGATCAGTTTCCGGCTGAATTTCTCACTTCATCAGTCTAGTCAAATTCAGTTTGGAGGGTTCTGAATCTGTGTGTAGTGTTCTCGGTTTGAAATCCTGACCTCCTTAAATCATATGGGAACCTTGCATTAGGAATACATCTTTGTTCTTTAATTTGTTCCTTAAATTCAGGAAGAGCAGAATGCATTGCTGGACTGCTGTGTTTTGGTAAAAATAGAGCCTTGTAATGCTCATCTTTGTGTCCAGCTAAATTTCTGCCCTGACATACAGTACTTATAACACCTCAAACAATGTAGTGGCCTCTGACTGCAAACTTGGTCTTGTGCCATTCAAAGGCAATGGGTGTCTGGTGTACCAGCATCCCTTGCAGCAGTGTCATAAATCTGCTTGGTTGTCTCCTGTCTGAATACTCAGTTACTAAGCACCTAAGGTTTACTTTGCACCTCTGAGATCTGACACCCCAGACTTCCAGGTGATATTGTTGCTCTAAAGGTGTGGTTATAATGTTGTGAAATGTGCTGCTATCTACCCTCCAGACTTTGTTTTGTTTGTAATCAAATACTGATTTGAACCTCAAGATGTGAAGACTAGGGAGTTAACCTTCTTTACCTCCTGTCTGTCTCAACATTCCCACTCCAGCACTGTTGGGTTTTTTTAAAATGTTTGAACTTAGCTAAAAATAAGATGGCTAGGGTCACTGTAGAAAGGCTAAGGTTCCACTTGCCACTTTTGTATCACAGCTGACAATAAAAACTCACTTTGCCATTATAAGCAATGAGGAGTATGCATTGAAGTGGCTCTTTCAAAAATCCCAAATAAAACTTTTTTTCTCATTCAGTTCTCTGATGCCCGAATACTGAAGTTGTCACATTTGTTTTTTTCAATCGTTGTAAATACCTGCCTATTGTATTGGGATGGATCTGATTATTTTTCTCTTTAGGCAATTGAAATGTGCTGGAAATATCTACTGTATGTGTATCACAGTATACTTTTATCTTTGCCAGAAAAAAAAAATCTTAATGAGATTATCAGAAAAATGGCAGCGAGGATTGTTTTTTGCACGTAAAAAATCAGTCAAGTTAGTAACTTCTTGCAGCCGGGATAGAAATCGAACCCTCCCTCATCCCATATGGTAAAAACCTCAGTAAGCCAGGAATGCAGGCTACCTCCTACTGCCATGAGAATTTATTCGGCATCCACGCTCTGCCTGTGCCAGCTCAGAATGGCACTGAGCAGGCTGCGCTATGGCAGCTGGGGTACTTTGTCCCAAAATGGCACCTTGTCTGCCACAGCCAAGCTTCTGTGTGATGGGCTCAACCAGCTGGAGCTGGGTCTGGGCCCCTATCTGACACGAGCTCTGTTGTTATCTTGCGAAACGTGTACATGCGTCATAGGTTACCCAATGTGTTAACAGCCTCCCATCGCTCATTTTCTCCTGGTGAGTTAGAAAATGCATTGAGCGGCTGATGTTTTTCTGTTCCTTTAAAAAAAATTGTTTAGTTTGTAAGTCCTTGTGTGGTTATTTTAAAGGCTGTGGTTTCAGTGTCTTTGCTTTGAATTGATCATAATGAGACTGTTTTCGAAGTGGTTTTGTTGTGAAAACATTCACAAGAAAGGCAGCCTTGTTCCAAGCTTCATTTTCAGGTTTTGCACTTTGCAAAACTAAAACGAAACATTCAAATATATATTTAAATAAAGGTGACAGTTATTTAAATATTTTTAATTTAAATAAACTCTTGAATTGTATTACATAACTGCATCAAATAATAGTAACCACTAAAGGTTTTCTCATCGCACTATTATGGTTAATCCAGCTGGTCAAAACACCTTGAAGTGGAGGTGTGGAAAAAGTTTACCTTAAATCTATGCCATCCAAATTAGTTAAATTGCAGTATTGAGAGCTAAATTGGAATGCCAACCAGATATAGTTTCCCCTCTCAAATAATGTGAACATTGGCTAATTGTGGCCAGTAATGCACCTCCATGGCAGTGTTGAGGAGTGGTTAGGTTAGTGGAGTCCTAATAGAAGGCTTCTGAGTTCTAGGTCCTAGATAAGGCTCCACTGTTCTATGTTTGAGCAAGGTGTTCACACTGTTTTGAAAATGCATCACTAGACTGTATAAAATCACATGTAAATTTACTAATGTAAATAGCTTTTGATAAAAACATCTGACAAATTAATAATAAAATCACATTTTTCTAAATAAAGGGAACAGAAACCACAAAATTCTAGACAGAAGAAAAAGATGAAATGTTTGAATGCTTTTTTTTTGGAAAGGGTGTAGCTAAGAGAGCAGATGTAAAAAGATGGGTAGACAGATCCATAAATACTAAGCAATATTTTTTTTTCGTTTTATTTTTTTATGTAGTCATTATATATCCTCGTCATTTTTTGTTTGCTTTAGAATTTAATATTCCTTACACTAATCCAGTTGTCAAGCTTGGAAAATGTCAAAAGAGGGAAAAGAATCCAAGTCATGCAGCTTTCTGGCATACAAATCATTCTATTTCAGTCCCCAGCATTACTGTATATTATACGTCAACGGCTTCTCAACTTCATTGGGAAGGTTCAGTGTGAGGCTCATAAGGACACATACTTGAGTCATCGTTCTCATGGATTAGGTGCAAATGAGCAGACCAGGACTGAGGAAGACTGCATCTGGCTGTTAGGTCATTGATGATATAGCTTTGTTTGATTATTAATATGGAAACATTCTCTCTGCCTCACCCAGCTTCTTAAACTCACGTTGGCTTATTATGTTTGATCATTAAGTGAGCAGGAATTTGCAGAAAAAGGAGACTACGAATGTAGATTACAACAGATAAATAAATAAAAAATGCTTAGTTGAGGACAGAGGCTCCTTTTTGACACTACTCACAAAATTGTGACCACTGTTTCAAGATGACTGTGAATTGGGATGCATAAGTTGTGTACAGATATTTCCTTTTCTCATACCAAATATATGAATGTTACAGTTCATGTGAGAAGTGGACATCCAACCTTAGTATTTTATTGATCTCAGTAGAAGATCACAGGGACTTTAAGTCTTAAATGTGCTTCCTCTTAGTTTTCACTTGTGTCCTAACATATTTATTCCTTTGTTGTTCCTTAAGAAGTGTTCTGAATTGTCATGCTGGTTGTCATTTTAAGTTCAAACCTAAAAAGATTAAACATTTTATCTTGTGTGTGACATCTTCGAGGTAAAAAAATAACTAGTTGCTCTACAGAATAATTCAGTATTCTTTTCTGTAACATGGAGACCACGCACAGAATATAATATTCCAAGCAAGGCCTTACACATACAGAATAAGTCGCGTCTTTTTATTTTTGGCAGAGACCCATCCCCAGGGCACTGTTCACAGAAAGTCTGCAAGGGATTCGGTTGGTGCAATTCCATTGTCATCGGACCAAAGTCTCGCAGACTGAGGCTGAGCAAATCAAGTTATCAGCACAGGCAGCGCTGTGCTGCATCACCCCAGATGTTACATTACTAGCAAATGTAGGTCTGTGCGGCAAACATATGTGCCCTGCAGAAGACAGACCAGTTTCCTGCTGAAGTGAGTGGCGCAGCAAAATCAACTTACTGGAAACCAAAATGTTAACAGTGCAAAACAAGCAAGAATATCCCCCAAGAGAGTGCAATTTACCTGTTTTTATCAGTGATGCCAAGTGTTTAATTCAGATTTTTCTTTACATTTCCTCCCCGAAAGGCTGAAGAAAGGAGATCAGCAAGTTAAGCTTGCTTTGTTATTCATGAACTGAGTGTCAATTATTAATACGTTCTCTGTGGTGATGCTAAAAATGTGCATTTTGCGCTTTCCCTTGCACCGAAATACAGCTTACTGTAAACAGGAAGCAGCTTGTTCTCAATTAATTACAAAAATTGAAAATGGGCAGAATGATACATTATTTGTTGCAAGTGCTTCGACTCTTCACTGTATTGTACAGGATTATGTTTGTTTTAGTGTTAACTGTTGTAGGAAGACACAAGTGAAATTATGGCAAGAGCACTGTGAAACATAGAGGCATGGTAGAACAACTGGAGATGGGAGAGGCTGGGACGAAGCTACAGTATATACAAGTATGGGGGGACTACTTATAATGTTCCCCCTACTTTTGCCATCTATTTTAATTTTTTTATTACCATCCATATCCTAAGCACTTTATCCAGTGCAGGGTTTCGGAGAATCTGGAGACTGTCCTGGCAACAAAGGGTGCAAGGCAGGATACACCCTGGATGGGACGCTAGTTTATCGCAGAGAGGACACACACACAAACATGCACACCCACTCTCACACGAGGGCAAAACTACTGCGCCCATTACAGTATTCCAATTTAATCTAAAAATATTTTGCAAATTTATCATAATATACATAAAGGGGGGAAACCTTTCACTCACAGCAAGGTTGGCTTTTTTAGTCCTAGAGAAGACTTTGTGTTTTAGTTGCAGTCAGCTCCTTTGCCTGTTGGGTTTCATTGGAGTGAGTGATTAGTCCTCTGAAAGCTGCCTACTATTAGAGATGTCTATGTAAATGAGAAGAGGGCTGTTTGCTAATAAATATAGTAACTAATTGATCAGAGGGTCTCAACCAGATGGTTTTTGAAGAAAGTCAGGTGTTAGCTTCTAAACATGGCTGGGGAAGCTTGTTCCATCCTTCCACCTGCCTTTGTGTAAAGGAGAGCCTCCTGTTCTCAGTTTTAAATGCATTACCACACAGATTCCACATGTGCCCACTGGGCCATGTTTCACTGTTGATTCTGAAGAGGTTTCAGATGTTTTTTTCAGGCACCTTGTGATGTATGATTTTCTTAGTTCAAAACTAAAACATTTCAGTTCCTTTGGCCTGTTAGTGTAACCTTTTATTTTTGGGGGCTCTTTGGTATTCATGGAACCTTGTACTTGGTAGCAAGAAAAATGTGAACCTACAGATTAAAAGTATTCATGCTGGATTTTTTTCCCCCTGTTGTACATTAGTTTTGTCTTCTAGTGTGCAGTGGCAAACTTCACTCTATGGGACCTTTGCCTCTAATTTCATCTAAAGAAGATCAAAGCAGTTTGACCTTGGTAGGAGAAGTCTTAAGGGCATGGCTGGCTGAGGAGGGTTGGAAATAACTGGAAAAAAACTCTAGGGGAAATACTGGGCTGCTTAATTATGCCATGAAATTTAATTAGCTTAAAGTTCTAAGCATTCTTTGTCAGCCACCAGAACCAAACCTTAATTTATTTATGTATGCATTTTTATCTCCAAAAGCAATGTGGTGAGTTTTGTTTTGAACATGTTGAAGGGAGATCCTTTTTTAATGTATTTTCTTTGCCTTCTACCTTGGATAAACCACACTTAATCCCCATTCAGCTTTTAAATCTTCGCACCAAGTTGCAGAGTTTCACAATTTTTTTAGCTCTTGATTTCTCACATCAGTCAGGAACTTCAACTCCAATTGCTTGGTTCATTTTTGTGTGGCAAAACTGTGCCAGCACTATGGAGTAAAAACTGTGAGCTACAGTATGTACAGTATGTGTGTCAGGTAATGGATATTGTGGAAAAAAACTAATATTTTCATGACATGGTTATTGTCATTGTTTTAATGATTAATGTGTGCTAAAGATAATAAAGTAAATTAACTGTACTGGTTTGACCATTGTGAAGTGTTCTTATTAACAGTAATACTATGTGTACACACATGGTCAAGATGGTCCTTTAACACGTCACTTTCGCAACACAGTGGACTTCTTCAGAATATGCAGAGAAACACTAACCAGACAACACAAGTGTGAACTACATGGAAAAACCAAGAATGGGAAATACTTATTTTCTCGAAAGGAAGGTGAAAGTATGATACACTCTATTGAGCCATGCTGTTGAAGCCAATACGCTTGGTTTCTTTCAAGAAACGCCTGGGTGAAATCCTTGGATCAGAAAGCAACTTCCACACCAGCTAGATGGGCTGAATGGTCTTTCATTCATAATTCTTATGTCCTTAGCTTACTTAGTAAAACCCAAAGCTGGTTTACTGCCTTAGTCATCATTTTTCGTCTTTTTCTCCAAAATACAAAAGACTTGTTTTGGCAAGTGTGCAGTATTGCTGACTGCAGAATAAGCATGCAGTTGTGAACAGTGTTCTGTGTGCCAATGAGTCATTTTATTGCAAACCCTTACTTAAAGCTATAATTAAATTAGTGTATATATTACAGCCGTGTAGTTAAACGTAAAACTTTTAGGTCTGTAAGCCTGATTGTTTTGACAGCTTGTGTTCTGTGCACAGTGGATAGGGAAACTGAAACTCAATCATTTTTGTGAAAGTCATGTGTGGTGTCAAACCTCATTTACTTGCATGCATTTATACAAAGTACAGTGCATGTCTTTTTAAACAGCGCTTGCAATCATCAAAGCAGAATGGAAATAACACCTTCTAAAGGCATGCAAGGTTTAGACATGAGCTCTTGTCTTTACAATCATGCTGGAGTCCTGTTTTGAATGAGAGAACTCTTTCACTGGGCATGAATCAGTTTTCCGTGAGCCGGCCATGGTTTCTTGATATTGTTCGATGGGCACTGGGTAATTCATTGAGACACTACAAGTTGTCGTCTTTCCTGTAGCTGTTTTGAATTGTTCGTCTTCCAAATTACTTAATCACCAATGATTATAGTTTTGTTTTGTTTTTTAATCTTAAGCATGGTCAGGTCACAACACTTTGTCAGGGGATTCCTGCTGGAAGGCTCACTTGTGAAACTGACAGTGCCGCCAACGTCAATAGAAGAACCATTGAAAAGAAAACTATACATCTCCGTGAGGCCAGCTTATTCGGTTACTCACCAAGTGTTAAAGGTGCAAAAATCGAGCAATGCTTCTGCCTGCTTCTTCCACCCACAATACAGTTCTGTGTGTCTTGGCACTCTGGTGTCCCAGATGGGGTCAGGCCCACACAGACATGAGGTCTTGATTGCTATAGTTCAGGCTCTTGTTCATCGTTGCAAATGAAGGTTTTCACCTCCTTAGTTCCTTACAATGGCACCATGGAGAGACTGGAGTGAATTTTAAGTGACAGAAAGCTAAGCATGTTGATGTCGGCTGTGTATTTTTTTTATATTTTATATTATTTGGTAACTTGCATGTAATGATGGCAATAGAATTATTAACAGTACGGTATAGCTTCATTAAAAAAAAACGATTTTTGCACTGAAACTGCACTGTTCTCTCTTTCTATGTGGAAAAAGTAATTCATTTTCTAGATTAACAAAGGAAGTAACAACCAGAATATCTAGCATTCTGATAGTAGATAAGAAAGATCTTTTTTTGTTAAAAATATAAACTATATATTATAGTACCTGTGAAAAGATGTTGGTTTCTGTCGTAGCTGTGAAAATGTTGGTTTCCTCTATCACATGTGGGCACAACTTGTTATATTAGCACAGTTTCAGAATTGTGTTTTCTGGCTGAAATTGCATACTGTAGTTGATTGATATGTTCGATATTTAATGAAAATGCAGAAGGTTTGTTAAATGACTGTCTTGTATTCTCAGAACATAAAACGTTTGCACAGCCATCTAGCTCATTTAATACTGTAATATTATTTAAAGCATATATTTAAAACGTTTTTGTATAGTAATCATTTTAAATGTATATGATAAAATTACAACTAGTGGCTTAATAGTACTATTTGGCTGCATGTTTAACTCTCTGAACAATTACATACCAACCAGATTACTCAGAATCTTGAACGAATACATTCCATTTTGATTGTTAATAGTATTATCACAGTATTTACAGTACTACTACATATGCTGTGTCATGTCAGCTGTACTTTAATATGCATAAGAATATCACTCCTCTTCTCTTTTAGCTTGACATCAGCAGTCTTGTCTTCTATATCCTAGTCTGACATCTTCATCAGTCCTTAAATACTGAGTTTTCAATATATCAAAAGAATCTTTCAGAAAATAAGGCAAGCATATGGATTTTGAATTTTGGTTAAATGTTTTTGCACTCAGTTAACTGTGTTGCATTAGCAACAATCACTTTGTGTTGCATTACCAACACAAAGAGTTGATTTGGCACAAATCAAGAAAATAAACACAGAAAGGGGCCAACATGCTGCCAAAGAACAACACCTTTGTCCTCTGGGCGTGATGGAGGCTGGGATAAGGCATGCCAGGTGGCTTCATCGACATTGGAGCCATGTCTACTTTAGTGCAGATCACCCAGCAGATGCACAAAATTGTGGCACAATTGTGCAGAACAATATCGGCTTGCGTGCATAACAGAGCAATCTGGAGGAAGGTGCAAGTATGCCGGTCTGGGCAGGAGAGTGCAGCTTCTGCAAAACTCAACTTGTAATAATTGATAGCAACATAACTGCACTTAATTGGTCAATTCCTGGGATATTGCTTGGGTCCCTTTCGCGTGGGTTTATCCTGAAATAACACCATTCCATGAGGACATTGGAAATTTGTATGCTTGTGTAAAAACCAGCATATTTGTGAGATGAGAATGCGGAGTGTCTATTCTGCTCACCTGACGTGAGCACCATTGAGCACTTGGAGGATGAGCTGGGATGAAATGTGGCATCTATTGCTCAGGGACCAGTGATTAGGCCGTTAGCTTTTCTGGGTTTTACAAGAGACATGGGGCAGAATCCCACCAAATAACATCTGTAAGCTGGTGCAAAGCATGTAGCACACGCTCTTCTAGGTTCTACCTGTGCTTTGCCTGGCCATTAGAATGACAGAACACCTGTTACGAAAAAGAATGTTCATTTTCCTGACAATTAAAGAAATGTTAATTATTTATTATTTGATGTAATGTAATAACATATAATGTCAGTGACAGTTTGTCTGTTTTGTTTCACATATTATGTAGAACAATATTGCAGATGCAGAAAATTAAATATCATTATTAATCCGCTGCTTTGCAATCTTTCCATGAACAGAGAGTATGTTCTTTGAGACTTAAAAAGATAAATTTGGTAAAATAGATAAATTAGGTAGAAAAAATGACTAGGTTAGTTGATGTATCAGTGTGTCGCTATAACAGACTGCTCCTGGATAAGGCATGAGACCTCTTCCAATAAAAAGCATCTTGATAGTGAAAGAACAAATTGCAACTCAGTAATGATCAGTATTTTTTTATGTTTAGATAGTTAATTAGATTCACGTGCCACCAGACTTCTAGTTCTGTTTAGGCTTATCAATGATTTAATTTACTTATTCTTTTAAAGAGTTGGATGTTGGGAATCGATCAAATAAAAGTCAAGGCCAGGAGTTGAAAATTTACTGAACAGAATAACTCAGCTGAGAGTGATTCCTGACTGGTCTTCAAAAACCACAGAGTGTTTCTGGTTTTAAGCTCTGGTGATCACAGAGTCTTTATTGAGCAAATTAATTTAATTGAATTAAAGAATTTAAATGATCAACTCCCGGTAACTGGGGGAGTATTTTCAAATGTTTTATTGGTTAGAAAAGGAAAAAGATGCAATGCTTCAAAAGCAAAGATGATTTTCTTCAGACCACTGCTGCTGGTGCTCATCATTAGTGATCATTAGTGGGTAGCCAAATAGAAACTGCAAACATCGTATAAAACCTTACTCTCCAGGCAAACACACTACAGTCACTTCTCATGAGTAACAGTGACAAAACCTAGGGCTACAATAAGAGACCTTTCACTGTATTGCAGAGCCAGAACTCATCCCAGCATTGTTACAGGCTTGTACAGGGAGTAAAATACTACTTCTGGTCATGAAATAAATACTGTGTGCTTTTTTGGATGCAGGCCAGAGTTGTAGTTAATAGAATGTCAGAACCACCTCCTCCATCAAAAAAGCTTTCATATAGGAATTTCATTCCTAAAATGTTAAATTCACTTTGGAGTCCTTGACTTGATTCCAGAGGGTTGCCATCTGTATAGAGTTTGCATGTTCTCCCAGTTTGCAGATGGATTTTGTTTATGGGTGCTTCACTTTCCTCCTTCCTCCCAAAGCCAAACTGGCTACATTCATTGGTAGAAGTAGTACTTTGCAATTATGTTTTTGAAGTAGAGGAATAAAGCTTAGTAAGAAAGAAAATGCAGTTTTATAGTACCTTCACTGTAAGGAGTTAGAGATTCAGCACAGTCATCTCCTGGACTCTGGCTCTCTGATTTCTTGTAGAATTATGATGATTTATTTAATTTACTTTTCTACTGCTTGCAATATATCAAAGAAGTTTAATTTTATATTCTAAAGAATCCAAGGTATATGGATGACATTGAACGTGGCATTTTTTGTACTGAAATTCTTGAAGTGCACTAACACAAACGTTTGGGGCTATTCAGTTTAGTTATTGGTGAAACTGTGCTACATTTGACTTTGGTACATCAACCCTGATGTGCCATGTAATAAATTCTCTCTGTTTCCATTGACAGCAGCCATGCTCAACAGAGGGTATGACTAGCGTGCCCGACATGATAAATGTGTCTACCAAGGGCAAAAACAGAAGGAAATAATCATTGTTGTGAACAGGCATACAGTGCTTTAATAAAATGTCTGTGCTGTGTTGATAAGTGCCCCATGTTTCCGTTAGCTTGTGCACTAAATTTACTCAGTGGAGTAAATTTGTAAATTTGTACGAATAGGCCAGTTGACACAATGCACACTCTATACTCTATCCGAGTGAAGAAAGGGAAGGGTTAAGTGTACTGGTTTGGCAGAGGCACAGTGCTAACATCAAGGTATCTTTGCAGCACGTGCTGTCATAAAAGCTACTGTACATTTAGGGGTAGAAAAATATATAGAAAACTGCCTCTGAGGAAAAAATCTGTTTCTGCATATTTTTTTTATTCTTGCCTATACTTCAATATTTATTGTTTGACAAAGAAGCTGTCATTGAGAGTGCTTTTTTCATAAGCCTTCCAAGAGAGGTTTCAATCAAAGCGACTGCTTTACAGAAATCTGGCCTTTTAACTTTCTTAAATCACTCAGGAGTTACTACATTTTTATTATATAATACTGAAGCCTGGATATTGAAACCCTTTGGCAGGCTATTTATTAAGAAAACAGAATTTGCTTTCAGAGGAGATAACACTCAGGGCTCAGGTTTTCTACGGTTATCAAACAACAGTATTTATACTGTACCTATGTTTTCTGTGTTACTGTATGTCATTTTGCAGTTTGTATAAATCAGGAGGAGATATGGGTAACTGATTTGTACTGTAGCTGTTTATCATAATGTTCAATTAATTGGGAGAAAACAGCACAAAGTGGTTCTATTTTATCTGTAATTTTAAAATGAGTTAATATTTTCCTTCCCCTTATGTTTTCCTAGGCTTTAGATCAAGACCGGACAGCATTACAGAAAGTGAAGAAATCTGTTAAAGCAATATACAATTCAGGTCAAGGTAAGAGATGCACAGTTTCCCTCTTCTTCAGAACAGCTGGCAGTTTGTTTGCAAAAGCTGTTGTATCCTGGGCACAGCTGAGGTTTTATTCTTAAAACATAAGAACACATGAAAGGTTACAAACAAGAGAGGGGTGTTTAGCCCATCATGCTCAGTTGGTTACTCATAGCTAATTGATCCGAGGGCCTCATTCAATGGCAATGGCTTCAGCACCATGGCTGGGTAGCTTGTTCCATACTCCCACAACTCTTTGCTTAAAACGTGCCTGCCGTTTTCTGTTTTTAATACACTTTGCTGTAGTTTCCGCTTGTGTCCTGATTTCTGTTTTCACTGTTCATTCTCGAGAAGTACTGTGGTTTGACTTTGTTAATGCCAATAAGGTTTTTGAATGATTAAAAAGAAATCCTCTCACTGTTTTCTGTGTTGAAGACTAAAAAGATTTAGCTCTGTGAGCCTGCCATCTCTTCCCTTCCAGACCAGCCATGCCTTATTGGTAATGTTACATGGCTGCATGTTTCAGGTGCATTATACAATTTTGACATAACATCCTTGATTTCAAATTCCACACTTTTGCATATAAAGCACCATTGTGTTTGGCTTTTTATTGTTGCCCCACATTGTGTAAAAGATCTATTTGTTTGCAACGACACCTTTAAGTAATATTTCATAAGTCTTTTTTTAAGTAGCTTTTTCAGTGTTTCCTTCTTAATAGCTTAGATCTTGTACTGGATACAGTACATGATTTTACTACTAGCACATACTCTGCCTTATGTCAGATGTCGTCTGTCAGGTATGTCCCATCTTGAATTTTGAATATCTTTTGTTTTTTTTCTCCTATTTTGGTAGCATCTGCAGGTCTGACTAAGGAGTTCACATTTCTGGTATCTCCAAATACTTTAGCATTCTTTTGTTTTTGTTGAAGAGCACCATGTTGCTCAGTTGAGCTTCAGAGGTGCCATGTTTCTTCTGTGTTCTGAATGGACATTTCATGGACAAGGGGGATTAAAAAAAAGGGTCATAGAATGATTTCTTTCAGAACTCGTCATCTTGGAGGTTGCAGCAGTTCGCTTACACATAATTTGTTATGCTTGTGGGATAACTGTGCACTGTGGGGGTTACAGTAAAATGAGCCTCCTGAAACTAGTTGTAATGGTCACTGCTTTTAAGTTGCACTTAAGAGGTGTACCCTTTCTA
Source organism: Lepisosteus platostomus (assembly GCF_059453375.1). Lineage (NCBI taxonomy): Eukaryota > Metazoa > Chordata > Actinopteri > Semionotiformes > Lepisosteidae > Lepisosteus > Lepisosteus platostomus. Next base: position 42,016,462 of record NC_142618.1, read on the forward strand.
CAGTATCCATTTTTATTCTTAAAATATAAAGGTATCAATCAATCTTTAGTTGTCTGGCATCATGGTGTTTTAAGATAATGACATTTGGAGCCCTCTAGGTCAGTGGTTCCTGGCCTGGGAGTGCCAGACATGCCAGATTTTGTAGAAAGCACAAATTAAGCACATGCACATAAGTAAAACTACTTTGTTCCGTCAGATCTATGTATTTTATGGTACACTTGTCAATCAAGCAAAAAACACAGATCAAAAGGTCATGATACTTTCAAAATATAAATATTATAAAGATCGTAACAGATACAGCATGGCTTACCTGAGCCTAGGCACATTCATGCGTTCACCTATAGAGCTGATAAGTCTCTTGATAGACTGCCTGTCACTATTCCTGTTTAAAGTATTTGGTGCAAAAGAAAAGTCTAGTCAGGGCAGGACCTTGATGACATGTTTCTTTCTTAATGTCATGCCATTGTAATCCCAGCACTGTGTGTTCTCGCATTGTCCTTCTGGAAGATTGCCACTTGCCGATCTGCTCATAGGAAAAGAAAACCTACCATCTTGTGTTCAGTTGTTTATACCAAAGGTGTTCTTGTGCTAAAAGTGATTTCTCTCACACCATCTGAGTTCCACAGCCAGCTCACTTGAACAGTGCAGCAGTCAGCACAACCTCCCTGCTTGTGTTGACTTTTGTCAGGTCTGTCAGGGGAAGGACAACACTTACTGATGAATGAAATGCTCCACCACTCTCTCCTGCTTCGGATGCTGTCAAGCTCACAGAGGATGGCAATTTCATTTTCATCCAGATGGAGAGCCACAGTGATTCCTAACAATTTTCAGTGTGTCGTCCTGGAATTTCTCTTGCTGCAGTCATTATAGTCTGAAAACAGTTTTGCACATGGGATAGACAGATGAGGTGATCCTGGGCCAATGTGATGACCCTCTGGTTTCCAGGTTGTAGCCTTTCCCTTAATAGAGCATGTTTCCTGGTTTCTCTAGGATAGCCAGCTGAATATTGAAGCAGGGCATCTCATTCTCCTTCTGAATTCTCTATCATGCCGGTAGCAACCAGGCCATCTTCATGACTCAAGAATGGCATGGTCATACATTATCTTTCTGTGTTTTCGTAATAATGAAATTCACAATTTTGATAGGATATTTATGGTGCCTATAGAAAATTCACACCCCCTTGCCAAAGTGGCACAGTCTGAAATAGAGACACATTAAATCAGAATTTATTTTATGTTTATTTACTCGTTTGAACACACAAACTCCAAGTGAAAAGCAAATGCTCAAACATTCTGAAAAGTCCTGTAGTTAGTACTTGGTGAAAGCACCTTCTGCTTGAATTATTGCCATAATTCTGTTTGGATAGGTCTGTACTAATGTAGCACAACTAAAATTGGCGTTGTTTGCCCATTCCTCCTTACCGAACTAATTATTAACTCAAATTATTAGAGGACCTTTATGACTGAGGTCAGTGCTCTGACTGGCCCACTTGAGGATGTTTACCTTTTTGTTCTTTAGCAACTCCAGTGTTGCTTTGGGCCGTTGTCATGCCGAAAGGTGAACTTCCATTCCAATTTCAGCTTTCTTGCAGAAGGCAGCAGGTTTTCCTCAAGGAATTTTGGGTAGTTTGCGCCATTCATTTTCTCTTCTATCCTGACAAGTGCCCCAGTCCGTACTGAGGAGAAACATCCCAGCAGCATGATGCTACCACTGCCATTCTTCACAGTAGAGATGGTGTTCTGTGAGTGATGTGCTGTGTTGGATTTGTGTGTAATACTTTGCATTTAGGCCAAAAAGTTCTATTAGTAATAGGAATAGGATCCCCTTTGCCCACCTGCCATATACAGGTATGCCAGATCTGTGAGTTCTTGGGATATTGTTGGCATATAATCTTGGCCATTAAAGCTTGTAGCTCTTTCAAACTTGCAATTGGCCTCTTAGTAGGCTCTCTGACCAGTCTACTTCTTACTTGGTCATCCAGTTTGGATCATCGGCCTGATCTCAGGCAATCTCATAACAATCATCATGACAGTGCTCCGAGGGATATACAGTACTGTATATGGCTTTTGAAATCTTTTTATATCCATTTCCTACTTTGTGCCTTTCCGTCTCTTTACTGAGAGGTGCATTACCCAGTAGAGATGACCTACAGAAACAGATGACTTTCTTATGAAATCATCAAAATTACTACGATTAAACCGTAGACTAATTTGCAATTGCTGTTACCAAGGGCTGTGTACGCTGACCCAACCCATTGCTTTCATTTGTGAAATACTTTTCGGAATCTTTGAGGGTTTTTTTTCATTTGGAAGTTGTGTGTTACTTTCTGTGAATGAAAGTAACATCAATTCTGATTTAATTTGTTTTTATTAGAATGAAGGCCTATGGGTAGGTAAGCAAAACTTAAAAAACAGTTTTTGTTTGATGTGTTAGGATGTACAGTAAATACTGTATTGCATAAACATGGATCATAAAACTTCATTGCACCACCTATTGAGCTAAATTGTCCACCCAAATGGTATATGGTGTTTATGTACAGTACCCACAATTTAAAAATTCCACACTTTTAATTATATCTATGGCTTTAAATATGAACCTCAACTTGCCAAGGGAAAACATTTAGTTAATGGTCATTTTGAAATATTGATCACTAATCTTAAATGAATCCAACTGAAAAATGTTAGGCATTGAGTCCACCTAAAAGAAACAAAAAAATAAACACTTATATGCTTCCCTGTTTTAAAACAGATTTTTCATTGGAATGGCGGGTGATCTGCAGTTTTAGATTTCTTGCCATTTACCACAGCAAATTTGGATGAAGAAGCATTGTCAGTTGTGACTCTTAAATATGAAATACAGAAACAGGCTGCATGTAAGTCTCTCTAAATGAAACAGTCTTTTAAGTGCAAGGAACCATAAAACTGTGTCATAAGTAACACACAGTAGACTGTAATGCGTATTTTTTCAGTGCTTACTAAACAGCTTATGAGCTCTGGACTTGTTTGCCCAGGTCTAGCCAAAGACATGGCCTATACAAATGACTTTAAACTTGTCATTTCTTGTTACGAATTGTGATCCAAATTAAATTAAACATTTTTCATTATGGGTCACTGATTCCTTTTTTTCTCATCCGGGCATTTGTTGTAAAGCTTGTGGAAAATGTGTGAAACAATCTTTTTATAGCATACAGCCCTGTCTGAATTCCTCTGAGACCTAAGCATGCAGTAAAAAAGCCTATTTTACTAAAAAATAGATCTATGTTGGATTAGCTAGGACTTTGCAACTGAAAGGGAAGTTCTCTTCCTCTATTTTTCACAAGCTGTAGTTGTTGCCTTCCATGTGAGTGAAGTTATTTTCAATAAAATTTGTTCGGACAGGTAAAGACCTGCAGCAATGGCATTCCTCCTTATTGCTGGTTGGGTGTGTTTGTTGCCAGGTGTGCCCAGTGTGCCGTTGCCACAAATGGCAACACCTTAGCCCCCCCAATCTTAGGAGCTTAGGGATTGCAGCTCCTAGCCTGAGGTTGGGAACAGCGAGGAGGAGGCAGGTTTGGGCCTGATTTTTCACCATGGTAACAAGGATTTGAGGAAGGACTGTGGAGATGCTGCGCCTTTCATTGGAATGTTCCATTGGTCCGACCTAAGAGGGAGGATGCTGTGTGGCACTGTCAGGTCAGGTTACATCAGTCCCCTGTCAAGAAAGAATCATCTTATCTTAATCAGTCTGTTACTGTTCTGTTTTTGGCTTGCCAAGAACAAAACAGAGACCACTTAAAAAAAAGGTTCCTGTCCATTTCCTGTAGTTCCAAAGTCAGGCAAAAGTAGTTAATGGCAGACTGTACACAGAGTCATAACTGCAATTGGTAGACTGGGACTTTACATTCATACAGTATGTCCAAAAAAGTTTACATATGGCTAAATCTGATGTAAAAAAAAGTTTTTTTAAAATATTTTACCTCACACACTGTAAAATATCACTTGCATGCAGCAGCATGTTTTAACAGTGTATTTGAATTGAGTCTTATCAATCCAAAACAAATAAGCCCTCGCTAACCTCTGACCTGTGTTATAAACATCCCTTGTCCACACTGTTACAGAGTGTAGATACAGACGTGATCACAGAGTGATTTTGGAGTCTCGCCAAGTTGAACTCAATCTCTGAGAGGCAGTTGTACACTGGGGATTATGGGTTTTCCTCAGAGTTGTGGTTAGTTTGGTGTTGGTCTGCTGCTGAGAAGTGTCACTGGTTAATGTCTAGGTCTGTGTGGCTGTTGCCTGCATGGCTTCTAATAGGAACTGAACCCGAATTGTACCTGCCACCTTAAGAAGGCTCCACTCCTACTCTTCCACAGCTGTATGTTAATTTCTTAGCCCTAGGGCTAAAAGCAGAGGATTATGTTTTTAGTGGCATTGATTCCCTTACTTTTTAATCAGTTAGTTTTAAGGATGTAGATCTTAATCACATGAAATTCAAGACCTCTAAAGCAGAGAGTGATTATTTTCAATAAGACTACAATTTAAGGCAAGATGCCATGATGTTAACAAGCATTCATCATTTACATGGGATGTCGTTCTTTATATCAGAAGAGCATTTGTTTAAAAGCAATTAAAATAGCTTTTTGATGTCATTGGGTTAGAATGTTCATTTTGTTTTCAATTTCAGTATCAGGTTGCCTTTTTAATAAAAAAATAAATAAAATGTCTTCGAAGCCTCTAAAAAAGTAGACTAAACAGAGACAAGTTAAGGAGTGATGTTCTAATTGTGTGTAGGTAAAGTGTGTTCAACGTCCGTCGTTGAGTTATCCTTGCAATTCATTGTGTCCTCAGAATTATTTGAAGCTGTTTTGTCCTCGAGTCACTGTTGGCATTCAGCCTCCTTGTGGTAAGGAATGGTAGTGCTTATTTGTGAGTCAGTTTTTTTTAGGTAAAAAGACAGATGACCTAATAATGTCATTCTGCCAAGGGAATCCATATCATAAAACATAACAAAATTAAATCCATATGAGGCTAGAATACGAAGCAGCACTGCATCTTAACACTTTGAATCCTCGACAGGACTTTTCGTTTGTCATATGATGGCCTTATGAAATGGAAAATGTTGGATTGCTATGAATTGTGTCAGAGTGTGTAATTATAAACACATGAACTGGAGTGTTACTTTCTCTGCCTTTTTTATAGTTGACTTTTTTTGCATTGTATTATTTCTATCAGTACTATTTTTATTTTCTTAGCATTTTTTTTAACTTGCACCCTTAGTGAAATGGCTTTCAGTGACACATACTGTAAGTGTTTATATAATGAATGCTTCACATACTGTGTCATGAAGCCTTCAGGAAAACCAATTTAATCCCTTTTCTCTTACTTTCCATGATGTCCTGATTGCTTATTTCAATTATCTTGAAACTGACCAGCTTACACATAGAGATCTGGCAGTTTTACTGTCAGAAGAGAATCTTCCATCCTTTAGAATTACATCTGAGCCCTGAATTTTCCAATAAGTGTTAACTCAGAATATTTCAGTTTTGCTTTACTGTATAATTAGTTCAGCCCCTTTACTGAGTTCTGATCTTTTATTTATTCATGATGTAATTTACTGTATGTACAGCTGTTTTCCATCCTATTAGCATCTATTTCAAACTTAGCCCTAAACTGATGGCACAAATAATCCACTTTGCAGATTGTTTTAATGGATCCATGTGCCACCAACCATAAAATTGGGTTATATAATACTGGTTTAAAACCAAACTTTCTGTAAATTACAAAACATTAGGATTACGCATTGCAAGGTAATTTTACAGTGCTCATTTAGCAGTGTTTGAGTAGGGAATACTCTGTCTTTCTGACACTGCACATGCAAAGTGTGCCAAGGCGTTACATCACTGGCCTATATTTGAGCAGAACGGTAAAGCAGTGCACAGAGTGTCGTAACCATCCTGACTGTTAATCTGAATGTATTTGCCTTTTACAGTAATTGTAGTGTGTAAAGGGAGGATTGTGCTCCTGGGGGCTGTTACAGTCATTATTAGGAGCTGTACAACAATGGTAGGTATCCATAAGAACACAAAGAAGGTTACAAAAGAAAGGAAGCTCTTCTGCTTACCTAATTCCCATGGTCCCTAGCTAATTGGTAGTTAGAGCATCTCATTCAGCAGTGTCCAGGATATGATCTTTGATAAAATGCCTGGATACCTTGTTCAAGACTCAGATAATCCTTTTTTATTTCACTGTTAATTCTTCAACCCAATTGGTTGAATTTGTCTGTACTTTCCAGCATGAGAAATACCTGGCTCAACATCCCTTGTAGTTATAGTCCTCTCTGTAAAAAAATGATCAATTCTTTTAACCTATCAGGGAAAGACATTTTTTGGAATCCAGAAAATTAGCTACATTGATTTAAAATCTGTGCTTTTAACTACTGTATATAGCATCATATTGTTTAGCTATTAATTGCTTTCCCACATTGTCTATAACAGTATAATGAAGTGTCAGTGTTAATGCATACATATTTTTACATATTTGATTTAAATTAATGATCTTGGAAAGCGTTACTGTGATTACAGTCTGAATCAATAGAGAGTTTATGGATTAAATCCAATCTTTGATTTACCCTGCCTGCAAATTTGAAAACCAGTAGCCTATACCACAGTGTGTAACTTGTAAGTAGTCAAGAAAGTAGCTGCATGGTACAGTATATTTGAAATTCACTTTCAGTAGTTGTATTAAAGTTTTGCCTTTATCTGGATCTAAGTCAGTCACAGCAACAATCAGAAAGTCTGTGTGTTGAACCATGGGGCTCTACCTGTGTGAATCTGCATTCATTTGTGATGGGAGAGTTGGTGAGGACGGCACAGAGGTGAGAACAGGAAAACCAGATTGCTCCCAAATGGATACATAATATGTCATTTTAAGAAATAGCCTGGTTTGTCGGATTTAATTATATGCTGTCCCATAGTGTTATTAGCAATGTATATCAGACCTTTACAGTCATTTGGAAATGCATGTAGTATCTGTGGGACACAGTGGGACAGAGATAGTACGTACTGGGCAAATATATCATTTTCTGTGACTGTCCCAAGTATAAGAAGATGGCTCTCAAGATATTTAATTGTACAAATAAAGAAAACAGTTATGAAGAGAATGATGAAGTGCATCAGTTAAATGTTCCCACTTGTGTGTCCTGACTCATGTTCACCTGTTAGTGCTGAAGAGCTCTCACTTCTACACAGATAAGCACCTCTGTAGACAGGCAGAAGCCCCTCTGGAAGAATCGTGATAGAACATGAACTTTCAATAAATAAATTATAAGCAAGGAGATCTGGGACCGTGTGGTGCAAATATAGCACAGCAAGGTGGGCTGTCAGTAAATTCAGAGAAATTGTGACTTTTTGTAGTTTACTTGTCTGGGATTTATAAAGAGCAGACTCAAACAAAATGGAGTTCAAGCACAGCTGCTTTATTAAAACAACAAATATTGTATTTCCAACACACAGTATTTCCAGACGTTTTGGGCATGTGGACAACTTACACAAGAATGTGTACAGTATATAAATTAGATAAGGTCATGTTAGTGGTAAATAATTATTTTTATAACTTTTATGTGCCTCAAACCCATTTGTATGTGTTGTTTGTTTTCACAGAACATGTTCAAAATGAAGAGAACTATGCACAAGCCCTGGACAAATTTGGAAGCAATTTCATAAGCCGTGATAACCCTGATCTTGGGACAGCTTTCGTGAAATTTTCCACTCTTACAAAAGAGCTGTCAGCTCTGTTGAAAAACCTGGTAAGTGTTTTTGCTGTGAAATCTTGATGCAGATGTGTATATCCTGTATTGTCTTTAAGATTGGCTTGTGTTTACTCTAAAGCTATGTTCACCTGGTGATGCTGAAGAGCTCTCACTTACAGTATACACAACAGAGCACCTTTGCAGACAAGCAGAAGTCCTCACGAAGAATTGTGATAGAAGATGAACCAAAGAGAAGTTAGTGTCTGACAGAGTTAGGCCTTGTAATTTAATGAAGAGGAGACTCTTTAGTATTGTTTAAAGGGGGCCGTTTACATAATGTTCAGGTTATGCTTTGGAAAAGTCAGTGTATCATGACTCACTTAAACTGTTCAGATTTGCACCTGTTAATGCACTGAGAAGGTTAAATGTTTCCTGAATTGCACGCAAAGTCATTCAGTCAAACGGGAAGTTATTGCAGAAGCTGAGCTCAGTAAGATCCTGGCTTAGAGACAGAGAACAAATTCAGCATGCAGTTTTAACTTCTGATACAGATTATATTTTCACTGTGCAGATTAAATTATCCCTTACATGTGCAGATCAAGTGTAAAGCAAATTCCGTACACTATTATGCCACTATAGAGTTCCTTATAGATCAGAATTTCAGTGGAATATGTAGTAGAAAGGGTCTTATTTAAGATTAAAATATGAAGAACATTTATTCACTGAGGACACTGAATTTTTTTGGCAGTCAGTGTTAGGTTGGTAAAGTCTGTTTTACTCATTTTTTCCATTGCAAATGTTTCCTGTGTTCCAGTATCAAATTGGTGTTTGCAGATACTCCATCTCAGACTGTGTCCATCAAGTTAATTAGGGTTTAGTTGCAACTCACTTGTATTGTAACCTAAGCATTGTTTTATTCCCATATATACCACTGGTAACCTACTATATAATTTGAGAAGTTCAGGCATGTTCAGATTTAGATCCACCCAAACATCGATACTATATCCTGCTATAAATTTTGTTGTTGAAATGAAAAGTCCGGAAAAGCTTTCAAGAAGCTTGTTTGTTATGCTTTCGTTTTCTGTTGCCACGTGAAATGTAAATGAAGAATCAGCAACCTCCTAAAATTTAAAATTCAGCAACATGTGTTTGTTTGCCTTCCAATATGTACAGTAGGTCTTGACTCTCTGCGTCACCTCATTTGCTGGAGATGAAAACAAAATAGTGACTTTAAAGCCAAGGTCTTGTGGTATAATAAATCCTACTGCACAAAGGCTTTACTGTACATCGATGACAGTGAACTTTGTCTTATCCTAGACTGGAAAAGACATTTTTTTGGTTCAGCACCCTGTGATGTGTTTTCCCATAGTTCATAGCATTATCTAATTACAATGAATGGCCTACAAAAATTGAATGTACTGTATTCAATAATGTGTGCTAACAATTTGCAGTTTTGCTTATAGAGAGTGCAGAAAACAGCATTCACATGGACAGTCATATATATCCACATAACACCATGCTTTGTAAAGGACAGATGTGGCTAGGTAATATGACTGTTGTATGCCTGGAAGTAGCTGGTACAAATACATACTGTAGCACCTGCACATGAAAGGCAGCCTGGAAGTTCATATGAGTTGGCATTTCTGTATGTTTCAGGTGGGTAGCTGCGTCAGCATGCGTAGGCTGCAAAGGAACAAGTAATAGGTTTATTCCATGCTGAAAAAAAAGAGAAGAAAAAAGAAAACACAACGTTTCGTCCGTGGAGCCTTCTTCATGTGTGAAGAAGGCTGAGGAAGGCTCTTGAGGAAGAACCTGAAGAAGGCTCCACGGCCGAAACGTTGTGTTTTCTCTTCTCTTTTTTTTCAGCATGGAATAAACCTATTACTTATTTCTGTATGTTTACCAGTATTGACTTAGCTTGATAAATTTCTGTTCATATATTCCACATTATTTAAAAAAACAACCAAATGGAAAATAATGAAGTTAAGAACCTATTGATGACCTTCACACAAGGCACTGTCAGAGGCTTTGGCTAAAAAAGACTTGGAACTTGGAACGAGTAAGTAGTAGTAGAGACAGAGCTTTGATGTACATCGTAGAAGCTTTTTTAACGGTGATCTCTGGGCTATACAGTAGGCCCTCCTATAGAAGACAGGGCCCCTTTCAAGAAAGAAAACAGTCTGGAGAAGGAGGCTGAAGGAGCAGGATCTGAAATTCAGCTCAGAAATTGAAGACTGTTGGTGTAGTGAAGGCAGTTTTTTTCAACAGGACATGATCACTTGTTAATGCTTAGCTCTGCTTATGCAGTGTAGCATATTCTGCGTCAGTTTTTGTTCGTCTTCTTTCAGCACAGAGAACTTTGACAAGGCCAGTGCTGTTAAAGTATATATATATACATATAATGCCTTGCAAAAGTATTCAGCCCCTTCCTGTGTTTGTTCCATTTTGTAAAATTACACAGTGGTGCCTGCTGTACATACTTTTTAAAACTTAAATTTATTCAAATCATGAATTCTCAAACTGATAACTTGTTTAGAGATTGGGGTATTCAAGTCTTTCCACGGATTTTCAGGAGGAGGCTTGGCCTAACTGGGCCACTCAAGGACACTTATCTTCTTATTCTTAAGCCACTCCAGTCTTCATTAGGCCTTGTGCTCTGCATCATTCCAATGGTCACCTCAGTTTCAAGTCTTTAGCAAACTGAAACATATTTTCCTCTAGTATTTTATAATAATTATTATAATAATTGCTTACACTTATATAGCACTTTTCTGGACACTCCACTCAAAGTGCTTTACAGGTAATGGGGACTCCCCTCCACCACCACCAATGTGCAGCATCCACCTGGATGATGCGATGGCAGCCATAGTGCGCCAGAACGCTCACCACACTTCAGCTATCAGTGGGGAGGAGAGCAGAGTAATGAAGCCAATTCATAGATGGGGATTATTAGGAGGCCATGATTGGTAAGGGCCGATGGGAAATTTGGCCAGGACGCCAGGATTACACCCCTACTCTTTTCGAGAAACGCCCTGGGATTTTTAATGACTACAGAGAATCAGCACCTCGGTTTTACGTCTCATCCGAAGGACGGCACCTGTTTACAGTATAGTGTACCTGTCACTATACTGGGGCATTAGGACCCACATGGACCACAGGGCAAGCGCCCCCTGCTGGCCCCACTAACACCTCTTCCAGATTCAGCCTTTTTCCCCAGGAGGTCTCCCATCCAGGTACTGACCAGGCTCACACCTCCTTAGCTTCAGTGGGCTTCCAGTTGTGAGTTGCAAAGTGATATGGCTGCTGGCCATACTTGATTGTACTTTGCCCTCTTCATTTTTCTTTCAACCTTCCCAGGCCCTGATGAGAAGCATGCTGTTGCCACCAGTGTGCTTGACTGTAGGGCTGGAGTTTGACTAAGAGATTCTTCTTTCTTTGTACTTTACTTGTTCCTGTACATTTATATATCATATATTCACATCTCAGTGCGCTGTTGGGATTTAAGGGAAATGGATGCAGCCACTAAAAAGTTATAGTTCCATTTATATTCCAGACAGTTCCTCTTATGTTGGTATATCTGAGGTGCAGCTTTGTTCATGGTTTAATGATATCTGTGATGATTTGACACTCGTCCCCGAAGGTATTACATTAAAATACTTTAAAACTGCATTATTACCAATTTTTCTGGGTCGTCCTGTCTCCATTTTTCTTTCTGGGAGACTGTGCCACTCAACGATTGTTTGGGAACAGCACCCTCACAATATCTTTGAATATACTGCAGCTTTTTTTCGTGCTCGCCTTGTGTTCATGTGGGTTTTATCTGGGTGCTCTAGTTTCCTCCCACAGTCCAGAGACAAGCTGTTGTCATTAATTGGCGCCCCCGTATATGTATTCCTGCCCTGAGATACACCGCCATCTTGTTCAGGCTGGTGCCTGCCTCATGCCCTTTGCCTGGCAGATTATACACTAGTTCACCATGACCCTTAAGGATAAAGATTTGAAATAGACAGATTTCTTTAAATAAGTGTCAGCTTTAGTAATCATCTTGGCTGTTATTCCATTTTCATTAATTATGAATACATTTGTAATTGTTGTAGATTATATGTTAATACAACAGAACTGTACAGCACTGTTTCGGCTTGCAGTCCTGCAGTAATTCAAATCGAAATTCAAACCAAAGTCTCAGCCTGTGATAATTCACATTCCCCATTTTCTTCCTTCATATTGAGGGGTTGTGGAATCATTTTTTTTTCTGCTCCTGTTGAGATTTGTTTCATTGACAGTAAGGTGTTTCCAAAATCTATCAGCATGTCTTACATGAATGTTGTTTGCAGGTTTGTGTTCGCAGTACACAAGTTCTTGTGTTCTCATATAGTGAAATAAATGTGCATGCTGTTAAGTGAGCAATACCTATGGTATCGTTCTGACGTGCTGCGTTTTCCTCCTCCAGCTCCAGAGCCTGAGCCACAATGTCATCTTCACCCTGGATTCCCTGCTGAAAGGAGATCTGAAAGGAGTCAAAGGGGTAAGACCGAGCATCGTGGCTGTTGGATTTTATGTGACAGTAAATGCCATTTTGAGGGACGCTGTCTTTTCCCCCAACCATTATGGGAGAGTGTCTAATTACAGCCACTGTGTGAATCTGGACAAATGAATCTCCCTTTTGGTTCCCTTTCAGTTCAGTTTAAATTAAGTGGTTTAACAAATATCTTTTAACAAGGTTTAAAATATTTCTTATTGTTCTTTGTAGATCCCTTGTATTCCATGTGTTGGCATAAATTAACCAACTCTTTTATAAATGTACACAGTTTCGTATCACATGTTGCTTCAGAGGATGTTTATAAACAAATTCCTTGTTTAGGAGGTACAGTACATTGTTTGTGATGTTTTTTGTAATTTCAGTCACAGAGAGAAAGGTATGCTTTAGAAGGACACATAAAAGTATTTGTCAAAATGTATAATGTGTCAATAAAGTAATGATACAACAAATAGCTACTTCAAAAATAGAAATGGTCTTGTCTCAAAACCCTGTTGACTCAGAAAAATGCTAATATAAAGAACTAGTTTTCTGCAATTTCCCTCACGGGATCAATAAAGTATCTATCTAGTTTTATAAGTTAACTAGTTATTGCCATTGGGTGTTGGGTGTCCTATTGTGTCATCTAATGCCAGTGAAAATTTGAATTTAAACTTGAATTTGGTCAAGCAGTATATTTCTGAAGAAAAAGAATCAGTGGGGATGGCAGTCTTTAGCAAAAATGGTTTATCCAGTGGCTGTACCATTTAAAATTAATATGCTCTGAAGAAGTTAATTCAAGAGAAAAATAGAGGCATTTGTTGAGAAAACCAAATTCACAAAAGACACCCACTCTCTGTACCAAAGAGAAAGGCAAGAATCCAAGTCGAACAATAATCAAGTACTCTTCTTTTGCTTTGCGTGTTCTGAGCTCTACAGTTTATTTTGAATGTCTGTGATTTTAACAGATAAAGATTTTTCACTTTTTTGACTTCACGTTTAAGCTCTTGCCTTTCTTTCGGGTGCACAGAGCATGTCTGTCTTGTGTAGATTGATATGTGCCAAGACATACACACCTTTACAAGGCAAACTTTTGCTGGACTTGTATGATGAGAGACGCAGTGACTCACAGGACTCTTGGGGAACTGGGAAGGTTTTGCTTTCCACTGAATTAAGACCCCGATCCATAGCATCTGTCAGCACTCAGACACTTCACAGCACTCAGCAAAATGTTCAAATAGATCTGGATGTAGGAATACACTTTTTGATGTGTTCATTTTTTTTAATACCTTTCCTTAGTGTTATACAAAGTACATGATACTGGAAATGGAAAATTTTGTTTCATGGGCAGTTTTTTTTCTAGATCAGTAGAAAACATTTTCTTCATTTTGAATCTTCCCAATTAAAAAACAAATCAGTTGTTGCAGCTCAGCTCCCTACGGTCACCCTAGTCCAAGCTTTTCTTGTGCTTCAAACAGTTTAATCTGAACCATTCTACATTTTCGCCGTCTCTGTTGAGTTAGCATTGTGGGGCGGGGATGCAGCTTTCACTTGACAACACCAGAGGCACCCAACATATCCCAGAGTTCACTGATGTACAGCTTGCCAAGCATGCCCTGTGTAATGCCAACAGTGCTCCCAGTTATAGTGGAAACATCATATATATGTTATTAACATTGCCCTGCCCTTGATGAACCATTCAGGAGAAAACCACTTTTCTGTCATGGAATATTGTGAAAATAACATTTTGATAGGGCAACACAATGATGCAGTGGTTAGCACTGTTGCTTCACAGTGCTTGGTCCCCGGATACAGTTCCAGGCCTGGGCTGTTATTGTATCTGTATAGAGTTGTATGTTCACCCCAGGGTTTTAGTGGGTTTTCTCTGGGTGCTCCAGTTTCCTCCCACATTTCAAAACCATGCTGGTAGGTTAATTGGCTTCTGGGAAAACTGGCTGTAGTGTGAGTGCGAGCATGCGTGTCTATGCCCGGCGTGACTGTGAATTGGAAAAACCAGTTCAAAAATAGATGGATGGATGCTGTGGGTGGCATTATTAATTTAAATTCTTTTTAAATCATTTTGCTAAACTTCTTTCAAGTGAGAATTTCAGGTTCAAAGAGGTTTTTAAGATGGAAACCTTATACTGTGTTCTTAATATGGTTGTCTGTATTTTTTAGGATATAAAGAAGCCATTCGACAAGGCATGGAAAGACTATGAAGCCAAGTTGTAAGTTTGTGTAAATATGTAGTAATGTGTGTTTCTAGTAATAAATAAAAAGAGATTGTATTCGTTTAATTATTTACATTATTTGCAGATTTGGTTTATTTTAAGGTGCAATGTTCAGTGTAATGGTGAATGTTTTAGTAAATTAGTAAAATTTGGAGCAGGTGACATGCGGACAGATGTTTTAAAACAGCAGCATTTTGTTTCTGGCTCTGTTCCTTGTACCGATGATGCAGTTTACTAAAAAATATTTGATTACATTTTGATTCATTTGACACATTATTTCTCTAGTACTCTTATTTTGCTTCCATGGAATGCTATTTCAGATACAGTTTTACTTCAAAAATGTCATCTGAAATGTATTCTCTGAATTGCTTTGTATCATTATAGGATTTTTGTATTATGTTATGTATTATTATGCATATTCTTACAATGCTGAGTGTATTCTTGGTTTAGGGTTCATTGCTGATCCGTTGTCTGGTAAACATTTGTACATGGGCGTTGCCAGTCTGTGCAGTGAAGTGATGCCAGTACAGTTTGTACTGAACTCCGCTTCTTAGATCCATCCAGGCTGCCTGTTGAGAAGTTTTGGGAACAGATGGGATTGGTCCCTGACTCAGTCTTGCCAACCTGTTAGATCTATGCCGTGTGTGCTGGCCTGAATATATGTTTGTTTGGAGCTTTACGGTCCCACTTACTGTGATTTGCCATGTTTTTTAGTTGACCTTTTTCAAAAGGGCAAGTTTCCTTTAGCAGGCCTAAAGACCTCAGGGAAACCAGCACTGGATTCAGTCTGAAATGGATCTGATCTGATTCGATCTCTACGTCTACCCCACTGGGTCATAACTGAAGCCACCATTCTTCTTTCACCTGTCCATCTACAGTAGATCATCACAGAGGAGTGCCTGAAGTGTTTCTACTGCACCAGTGCCATCCTGAACGCAGGGTCCATTCAGTTTTAAATTTCCTCAAGGGCTTGGTTAAGAAGTTTCACAGAGCAACCTAAATATGACGTGGTTCTTCTTTTTTTAATAAATGTAGGCAGTGTCAAAAAACACCATTTACGAAAGGTGCATATTTCCCATACATTGTGTTATTTTTTTCACTACATATTCCTGTGATTTGCATTTTGTGCATTCTTCCCGAAACAGTCAGATATGATCAAACTCTCTTCTTCTTTCGGTCAGCATCATTGTTCCCATTGTTCCCCCTGGAACATAAATAACATCAAATGGCTTTTAAATTCACTTCACCTTCTGTAATCGTCAGTCTTTCTTCAACAATATCATTTTCTCTTTTGGCTGTACCCTTTGTGGGTTCATCTGAGGTTGAGCAGGTACTCTACAAGGGTTAGCATGGGTAATAGATCTCTGCATTAGACTGAAAAAGGTGCTGTCGAAACATAGAAGCTGCTTCTGTGGACAGTACCGCTGTTCAGTACAAGAGTTTCAAGAAACCCCGCAACATATTGTACCCATTTGTAGCCGATTCAGACTTTGCCTTCTACAGTGAAATGAAATAAAACATATCTGTCTTAGGAGACATGATAATACCTGCGATATATCTGAAACCGCAGTATAACAAGGCACATTATGTCAAGGTTGCACTATAAGTGTACTGGTTGGTGTATAGAGCTGAGTTATTTTTTAAATACAGACGACAAGTGAAAGAAGTAACAAAGTGGGAAAATAGATTAAATACTGTTGGTGGAATCTATAATGACTAGGGGTACTGTATGTCGGTGTCCGCACAGCCCTTTTTTATCCGACACATGATCACTTGAAACAAAGAAATCCCATATTGTCAGTACCAATGAATGATAAAGAAAGTCTTCATTTAGTATACTGTACATTCTGAAGTCTCTCACCTGCCTTGTAAGTAAACTGTTTCATGCTATGGTCTACGGATTTCAATATCATAGTATTACATGGCACTATGGGTGAGAACATCAAAACAAAGTTGATCTCTGTAGCTACTGTATAGACACAGCCTGTGTCTGTGTCAAGTTTGTAATGTTAAATTAAAAACAAAATACAGCCTGGATCAGCAAAGAAGCTTCTGGAAAATATTCAGGACCTTTACCACATTGTCAGAATGGCGGAATATTTTCTCTTTCATTATCAGTGATTATCAGTGCAATAACTACTAGGCAGAAAATGAAGAAAGGGGGATGTTTTTTTTAATGTAACACATTTTAAAATGTTCTTATTTCATCAAACCCTACTTTGGTATTATGATAACAAAATTATGAGCATTCTTCCCCTTAGTGCCTTTGTAGTAAGGGAACAAAAACTCATAAGATTGGGCAGAAAATATATAAGCAATAATGTGATTTTTTTAAATATAAATGAATGAAAACTAGTGTCACAGTATTGGGAGTAAACACCTTCCTTTAAAATTGCACAAAATATTCTGCTGTAGGCTGCTCTATAATTAAGCAGGGTATAAGAAATATGGTATAAACCCTTTTGCAGAAAACGTAAGATTCTAAATGAAAGTTGACTATTATTGTTATTGTATGTAGAGAAAAACTGTTTCTGCGTTCATTCAAATTCTTTGTTTGAACCTAGTACAAAAATTGAAAAGGAGAAACGGGAGCACGCCAAGCAGCATGGAATGATAAGGACAGAGATCACGGGGGCAGAGATCGCTGAGGAGATGGAGAAAGAGAGGCGTCTCTTTCAGCTGCAGATGTGTGAGGTATGCAGGTGATTTTTTTTTTCTTTTAATCTTAATTGCGTTCTGACTGTAGCAATGCAAAATTAGATTCTGCTTGGAAGCCTCATGTGTATTACCTGAAGGTCTAATATAAAATAGACAGCAGTGCTCGGATGTTAGATTTATTAAGCACCGACTGCTTGCAGGAAAAGGTTGTGTTATTTCTCGCACGTTATGCAGATCAATTTTCAGAAACTTCAGTTAAAACTTGGTGAAATTATGGGAATTCATCTCAGTTAGAACATATAAATATACATGGTTAGGGCCTTCACATTTGTGAGGGTTTGGTGCAGAGAACAGTCCAGATAGCCAAATTCCCAAGTCCAACCCATAATGCACTACAGTATAGAGTCTTTATGGTTAAAAGACACAAGTAACCCTCCCTTATATGATAATTAAAGTACTAATTCAATGGCTTTAAGTTAATTTAAATATAATTGATCACCTAAAAGGAACAGGCAACACAAACCTGAAGTGATCGGTTAAAATAAGCAACATTAATCTCTCCCCTGCGTCCAGCCTACACGCCCCACTGTAATGAAAAGGACAATAAAACTGTCAGGAAGTCTGTAAACTCATCTCCAGCCTGTCATTCCCCATGCTGCTGACAGAGATCCAGGAATGTTCATTACATCACAAAAAAAGACCTCACTGAGATGTGAATGCTGGGTATTCGGGATTTGGGCAGGGGGCAGAGAGAGAGGCTCACTTGCTAGCTAGATCCCCTCTCACAATCTTTGCCTGTTGTGCTGGTAATTTGAAAAATGCGGTTAACATCATCCTGGTTTCACTCCACTCTGCTCTTCCTTCATCTAAGGCGCAGTCGGCCAGACCACATCGCGAAAAAGCAATCGTCGAGACTCCACTATGCGATATATAATATTATGTATTACTGTAGTTACAATGATGTTTTAAAGTGCTCCGAATGTCTGGTACACAGCACCACCATTCTACAATGTGCACATGAAATCTAAAGAAGCTGGAATGTAGTAAGATGCAGGCTGATGACACAGCTGTAGAGTCTCATGGGATAAAAATTGAAATGACTGGGGAAACTGTTTGTGAGGGCTTGTGGGTACGAAAAGATGAGCAAATGACATACTGTAGTGCGGAGGATGCTTCTTTCTGAACAGCCCCACTGGCAGGGCTGTTTTGAGGTATAAGCGGGAGCTGCTGAGCAGCCCTAGGCTCGCAAGAAGGGTTTCAACGTCAGTTTCCTTTGAAAGCCTCCAGTCAAAAGGATCTGATCCAACACTGGATTAATGTTCAGGTCACCAGCTGCAAGACTGCTTGACAGTCTGCAGAACTGCTTTTCTCTAAAGAATACAGTAGATGAGTAAAGAAATTCCTTTCTTACTGTGCTTTGCCCAGCAAAACCAAAGTCATTTACTGTAGGAAAATGATCAAGCGGTGATGTGGGAATATTGATCACAAGCCATTTTGAAGACGAATTTTCCTAGAGGAGGAATAGTAGGAAACACACAAACTCGCACACACACTATGAATGAGGACAGTGGATTCTCCAGTTAAAACTCAAAACTCAATATCTGGAGTATATAGGCCATCTGTTAAAGCAACAGTATGCATGTGCCTGTGGTGTACTCTTCCACACAAGTCTTTTTATCACCTGACGTGTTGTTCTACAATGGAAATTCTGCGAGAAATGGCACAGAATGATTTTTCTGTGTAGTAATGGAACTTGTTGCATTTCAGGGTTTTGATAATATTTTCACGCTGTCACACTTAGAATTGGGCTTTCGATTTAAATGTTAGCCATGTTTCATGTTCCCAGAAAGGTTTTTGGAGTTGGCTCTGAGTCTAATCGGAGTATATAAAGAAGACTGACTGTACATCTATAAGAGAATTTTGCTTTCCTTCAAACACCCCAGAGAAGAGGTAATACAGTGCATAGTTTGGGTCTTGTGCTTTTGCTTTTAGTCACCATCTGATGTGTTCTGAAGATATAGACTTCAGGGTAGTTTCTATTTTGGTTTTAATTTTACAAGTCATTTGTGATTTGTTTGAAGGGTTGTCTTCACACATCCTTCATTATCATGCTGAGTGAAGTTCTTTTTTTTCCCCCAGATTCCAGGTGTGTAAATATACATGTCAACAGCAGCTTTGCAGTGACTAAAGCTTAAAAGTAATTTGGTTACGTCTTCTTGTGGATGCCTTGCTGAAAACATACTGTAGCATTAAGGGTGTTCCTTGAGTGACCCAGCTTATAAGGGACTCTCTACAAGCTGAGGCACTTTGTTTGAGCTCTTTGATCCATGTCAAGGATGCGAGCCTGGGTTACGTCACTAGCTGACTGTGACTAGAATTCCACAGAAGATGTTGTCGATTGGCTGACAAGGGGGTGGTTTAGATTCATGGAGCAGGCTCTCACCACCTGGTAACACAGTGATCCATTGACACACTGTTACAAAACCCATCGAAAACCCACGCAAACCCGGTGACAACATACAAACTCCACACAGATAACAGCCCAGGTCTGGAATTTAACCCAGGGCCCCAGTGCAGCAAGGCAGCAATGATAACCACTGCACCACCATACCACTCTCTTAAGATTTTTTATATTTCTGAAATTCACATAAAGTTGAGATCTGGTGGAATGATGTTAGGAAATAAAGTATATTCGAAATTGTGTCTTTGAACGCTTTTCAGCAGTCAAATATGGTTTTCATTGCTGAAATGGATTTTAAGGATTCACTCACAGGAGCTTGATCACAATAGTTTCTCCTGGATGTTCATTTTACTTTATTTTAAAGTTTGATAAGGCTTGGTTTACCTAATGTACAGGTAAATCGTGATGTGCTTTTTCTCTTTCTCCAATAGTATCTGATAAAAGTGAATGAAATCAAGACAAAGAAGGGAGTGGATCTTCTTCAAAACCTAATCAAGTATTACCATGCGCAATGCAAGTAAGTAAACATGTTTTCCTTGAGCAGTCTATTATTCTCTTTGGTCTGCTGAACTAATAGGATCATTTAGAGAAAAGACTTCTTGTCTTAGTATTGTGTGATAGCAATAGTGTCTGATTCTGCCATTTTTTCCAGCTCTTCATTTTCGTCTAAAATTTCTGTTCCTTTGTTTCTGTAGGGCCATCCATATTGCACAATATTACCTATATGTTATTGCATGCATTTGGTAGATGTTGATTTAAGTATACCTGAAGGATTTGAATATGCAATCTCTTATCAACCCATTGAACTCAACTCCGGAGATGTGCTGTCCATGATTTTTTGCTTTTACTTAGGTTCTTCTTTCCCCCCTCAAAAAATGAAATGCTTTGATTGTGTCCTGTGTTTCCCTGTGTAATTTAGATATTTGACTTTCCTAGTCTGGGTTTTTGTGGTTCCCTAGTGTCATTTTCCATGGTTACTTACTGTTCTGTCTAAATGAGCTTATGAAAAGAGTTATGAAAGCTGAAAATGAGGAAATTGCACAGAGGAGGAAATGAATTTGAGATTGTTAGAGTCGGAGTCCCTTGCAACCTTAAGCCCATATGCAGCTAAAATGAGCTTAAACAGCAGAGGTCATAGCAGGTTTTAGACTTTACAGTCCTCGTATGTCACATTTCATATTGCATTTTGCAGAATACAGTATGTTTAAAGGGACAGTTTACTATTATGTGGTCAAAATACAGAGTATTTGGCAATCAGCTTTATTTAAACGGTTGGATGTTGAGGAAATTGTTCTTGTTTTACAGTGACTCTGGTACCCAATTGCTCATCCTTCCAGGCAATTGGCATTTTCAGATTGTCTTCAATTTTGTTTTACAAAGCAGTGACGAGGGGAAGTCAGAACATTGAAAAGTGTGAAGTCAGCCCTGGTAGCTCCAGTCAGGCAAGGAGAAAAGAGCAAGCCAGGGCGGGAGTCATTTACAGAGAGCAGTGCCACTAACAACAGGTTCAGTGCAGCATAGCTCTGAATCAGCTGTCATTAAATTACCTGGGAGCTTGCCTGCGTTTTCCAGCTGTCATATCCAATTAATTATGTTTTAATTAGGAACACATGAGTACTGGAGAGACCTGCAGCCCTCACTGTCATATGCTTGGTGAGGCAGAAGTTCTGCGCTGCAGTGTGAGCTTTAACAGCGCTGAGTGATGTATACACTTGAGGGACGTTTATAACTCAGTTTGAACTTTGCAAGGGAATGGGGAACAAATTTGATATGGGCGTTTAACCAAAGATTGTTTCTCATTGCATTTCATTATAAGGAAAAAAGCATTAATTGTTCCTAATTTGTGTGGCTGCTACTTTTAATCAGACATGTATTATGAGGGTTAAGACTCAATTACCTTGCATTGTGAAGATAATTTACAATCATGCTGTAGGTTTTCCAGGTGAAGTCTGACCAGCTGAGTCCTGATTTCTGCTGATAGCTGGCTTCACCACATGGGTGATAAAATCGCTCATGGTAGATTGCGGTGTGCAGTTTTGGTGTGACTTGTTAATTAGTCTGCAGGAGGAGAAGCCTTATAGTAAGAATTTCAGTCTGCAAGAGAGGGAACATTTACAATAGATGAAAGCCTTGTTTGCAATGCTTTCCAAAACGCAAACATAAAACACATTTTTTTCTATGTGCTTATTTAATGTCTCACTATAGTTTGTGAGTTGATTTGCAAAGATTCATGATGCTGTTTTAACTATTTCTCTGTGCTATTATATAATATGTAGAGAACAAGCATCTTAGTTTTAATTTCATTATGTCTGTGGTGTCTAATAGCCAGCATTCACTGTAATTCACAGCAGTGTTATAGCCTTATAGCCTGATCATGCCAAATATGTGGAGTTAAGCAAGGTTGGGTCTAGTCAGTACTAGGATGGGAGACATCTAAGAACAGCCAGGTTGTTGCTACTGTAAGAGCAGGAGTTGCCAGTATTGTGGGTGGCATGGTGGCACAGTGGTTAGCATTGGTGCCTCGCAGTGCTGGGCCCTGATTTCAGTTTCAGACCCGGGGTGACCCTAGAAGTCTTCAGCTTGGTTTCGACTGAAATACAAAGTTTAATGCTTAGAAAATTATGCATACCCATTTTGTAATTCCTCAAGTCACAATGGGAGACAATGGGAAGGGTCTGATTTATTTATACTAGGCACTGTAGATTAAAAGTGCTTTGGGATCCTTTGTAATGAAAAGCACTGTACAAGTGCAAGGAATGATAATCATTATTATTACCTCTACTGCTTCACCTGCCCTAATTCAGTCTAAATTAACTCATGTATTCACTTTTTATTCCCAGTTATTTTAAAGATATAAGATAATGAAGTTATTATGTTGGCTGTGCAGTCCTAATTAACGTCTGAATTATCATAAGTATAAAAGTTCATTTTAACCTTTTCAAGCTCCAGTCCACCATCTGTTAAAAATACCAGGCTAAATTACCTTGGTATTTAATGAGAGGGTGCTGTGCATATTGACAAGGCTAGGTGCCAAACAATTCATGTACTGTACTGTATTTTACAGGAAGGTGCAGTCAAAATGTTGATGTAAACAGTATTTAAGAACGTAGTGAAATGGTCAAAAATTCTGTAACACTTACCTGTAACCCAGGTGGGGGCTGACACGTTTAAATTGCATTTCACGGTTTTTCACCTACTCTTCAACATTAGGAGTGATGGGACTATTGAATCGTCAAAATCAGGTCCTAAAATATTTAGTTTATTCTTGAGCGGTTCAAGCTAGTTAACACATGGTTTCTGTAATTATTGATAGTGTAAGGCACTCAAGGGTTCTTAGAATATAGAGATTAAAGTAACAGCAGGTTCTATTGTAGTGTATTGTAATTGTTTTGTTAATTATTTGATGCCTTTGATATTGTGAAAACAGGAGAACATCTTGATAATAAATGTTTTTTTTTATTTAGCTCTGTTCAAAAGCCAGCCTCATAAATACACTTAAAAATTCTGTTTTATATATGCTATATGGCATATATCCATTTTCCTTGAGTCCCAGTTTTGTAGACTAAGCATAAATGCAGAGACAGCACATTAAGACATCCCTTTGCCTATTATCCTTAAATGACAGCTTTCAGCTTTCACTACCACACTGCTGTGAAGTAGTAATGGGAGAGAACAAAAAAAAGGTTGAAAATTGCTTCATTTTAGATGAGGAAAGCCCTGTTCTTTAAATAACGGCAATTTGGTGACTTTGTTAAAATGGAATGTCTTTTTAATTTCCTTATCAATAAAACATTAATCCTTGGGCTCAAGATGTATTTAAAATTAACATGGGCCTCGTCAACTTTGATAGTTGCATTAAATGACTGGAAAATTGTCTGAAATTGACTCGACGCTGAGCTGCTGAGAATTATGTTTGTCATTACTCTGGCCATGTCTGCCTAATAAGGAACATAGGGAGCTTTTCATTTTTTACAAATATCAGTTTATCTGTCTAACAGGTAGTGCAAATTGATGTTTTGGGGTTAGAGAGAAGTGCTAGACATGGTATGTGAACTGCAAAGGAACACGTACAAATTGAATATAACTGAGGAGGACTGCAGGGCTGTTTTTGTTGACCTTTCAGTGTAAAATAAACCTCTTCTCGTTCCATAAATGTTGTGGGTTACGTCTCATCTAGACTGCCCAACTGTTCTTAGAGCTGCTGTTAAATTTCAAATATATAGTAACTGTTTCTCTTTGGGATTCATAGCATCTCCTCAATAATATTGTTTTTGGTATTTTGTAATTATTTAAGTCTTTTGCTCTTTATTTCTTAAATAAGTTCCTAACTTGTGGTTTTCAGTCGTAACAACTAGTCCTAGTATTTGATGATAATTGTACCCGATAATTACACACATCACTCCAGGATCTTCTGTCATGCCTTATCCTTAAACAAATTAGCATGTGTGCTGTCCATGCAGTTACATTACATGGCAAGTACTTCTGGATACTGAAAGGTCTTAAACAAAATGGACAGTTTTGATCTATATCATCTATATAGCCCTTAGATGATAAGATTGGTGGAATGGAGGAGTCCTTGAATCATGGGGAACCAGACTCTTGAAATTCACACCTCAGCAGTGCATCAGGGAGATGCAGAAAGTCCCAGTTAGAACTTTACAATTGAAGTAGTGTTTATTGAATGGAAACCTAATCCACTTCTTTAAAAATAAGTATGCGGAGACAGTTGTGCTTTCTGGGAACATTACTCTATGTTCTTTTCACTGTAAGATTATATAGCCCTTAGATGATTGCCTGCTGCCTTTTACTTTATTCTGGTTTTCTGGAATAGGAACTGTTATCTTGCACAGTGAATAATATGAAGCAATTATGTGGAGTCATAATGTGATGACATATCAGTCTTGCGTATAAAGAATTGCCATTTTTAATATACTCAGGACATTGTTAAAAAAGATAGGTTTTCGAAAGCAGCTGCGTTGCTGGCAAACACTACTTTGACCAGGCAGAACTGTGGCATGAAACCCCTGTCATCTTGCTGAAGTTACGAAAAGGAACTAGTATTGTTTGTGGCACTAAACACAAGTGAGACAGGAGGAATATCCCCAAGGCTTGTGCCAGTTTGTGTGAGGCATAAAGGGAGTGTGTCGGCCCTTTTTTATTCCTAGGCTACAAAAATGTTCTTGTCCTCTGTCTGGGGACAGCATCTGCAGGGAGGAAGTTTTACTGAATAAAAAAGTACAGCCATTTCACCAGTTCAAAAGGAACGTAGCCTCTGACTTTTTGAAAATAACTCTTCATTGAAGAAGACAAAGGGCGGATTCTCAAGAGGAGCTTGAATCTGTTGCCAGAGGGTTGCGTTTGAAACAGCACAAGAGGGAGATAAGGGGAGAGGACGTTTGTGTTTGAAGAAAGGCTCTGGAGGAAGAGAGAACGTACAACATGAAAGGTTACAGACAAGAGGAGAACTTTCGGCCCACCTCATCCAGCCATTTCTTGCATGAAGCCAAAGTTTTGGCTTCAGTATTGCCGTGAAAGTATTGAGAGAAGCAAAGGCACAGTTCTGCCACAGACAGTCCAGCTGAGAAGCTACTGAAGTTGTAGAATTAGGTCAATGGAACCCACAGTGAAATTCCTTTCTCTTGTCTTATTTTTGAAAGTAATGTCTGTCTTCTCTCATTGAGCACTTCATAATTTAACAACTGCCATTCAGACTGTAAGGTTGAAGTTACAGACTGGCTTGAGAAACCTGATGTTTTCAGCCAACTGGTCCATTACAGAAGACATTGAACTCTTAAAAAACTATTAAACCTCTTCTTAATTTTATTGTAAAGGCTGTAGACTGACAGGTTTGTGAGGATTTGTATTAGAACAAGGTGCTGTTCAGCACATGACTGCACAAGTAAAATGCTGAAAGCAATCATTTTGGTATTCATACCCCTACAGTGTTGTGTGTTTAAGTGAGCAGGAATGCATTACTTCAAGAAAAGTTTTGAGATAAAATGATACTTAGCTTGTCAGTGATGTATCACTTGGAATATGGCATTACATAGTTTTCCCCAGTCATTGAAAAGAAAGTTCCCTCTTCAAGAGACATGTAGACATAAACTGATTTGATTGTGGATTTGACTTTTAATTTTTTATCTTTTCAGCTTTTTCCAAGATGGCTTGAAAACTGCTGACAAATTGAAACAGTACATAGAAAAGCTTGCTGCTGATCTGTACAATGTAAGTGCCAGAAAACAAAGAGGCTTTTATCGTGATGCTGTGTAACAGTGGTACTTATTTTTATTTTTTCCGGGTTATTATGCTTTAACCTTTGTAAAAGATCTGCAAGTATGTTAAACCTCTCAAATAATTTTTATATTGCCAAGTGTCTTCTAAAACAGAAAGTTTCTTGCCCTTATAACGTTAGATGAGATATTTTAGGAGATATTTTACAGCCTTTTTTAAAAAAAGGAAAAGTAGGTAAGACATAAATAAAGAAATTTGTCAGAGAAGAAAACAACAGTCCCTATCTGGCTCAATGAGTAAAAGCAGTAAAGGGCAAACCATAATGTCAAGACTAGAGTTTGGGGTTAGTCTGTTAACCAGGCCGTGACGAGGATTCTTCAAGGGATGTCTGACAATTGACGGAACACGGTCAGGACTGGGAAAATGTGTGATTGCTAGGCTGTCCTTAGCTTGTTGCCCTAAAGCAAATGCCTGTGATTTACATGGTGCTTGTGGGCTTGCAGTTTTGTTAAGAGAACTGATCCATTAAATTAACAGTGCTGGTTAGATCTCTGGAATTGTAACTAGAAGGTTGTGAGTTCAGATACGTTCAATTATGGGTGTGGGGCACTGTTGTTGTACCCTTGAGCACGGTACTGTACCTCACTCAGAGTCCTCCAGAAAAATGTCCAGCTATATAAATGGATTTTCTCCTGGTTGTCATTGTAAAAGAAAATTTGTTCTCAATTATAAGAGTAAGAGTGTTGGTATTTTAAAGCCTATGAGTCTTGAGCTGAACAGTTTTTTAGATTTACTGTATTTCTACTGACTCTTTTTTTACACAGACATTAGAATAGCCTCTGGAGACCTGTCCCACGCACTAAGTGCTGGCTGAGAATCATTGATATTCTGCAACTGTTTCTGCCATTTAGATAAAGCAAACACAAGATGAAGAAAAGAAGCAGCTGACTGCTCTCCGAGACTTGATTAAGTCCTCTCTGCAGCTGGACCAGAAGGAGGTAGGCCCAGAAATGGGATTGAGCCAACTCAAAACCTGTCCCATCATGTTTAATTTACATGCGCGAAGACACTGCAGTCACAGGAAAAAAACAGTCTGTGAATGAGAAAGGATCAGCCTACTGTGACCAGCTCATCTCTGCTGTATTTTCCTTCTGTTTTTTATTTACTTTTGGAGTTTGTGACATGAAAGAGAACGGATGGCTTGAAATGGGAATGGACCCTTGCATTGATAACTCTACGTCTGAATGCTTTCCCTGAAAAAAGTCTTAATGGCAAAGCATTTGGAAATGCATGAGGAAGTAGCAAAGTACAATACATTTCATAATATATTTTTATTTTAATTGCAAAGTCTACTGCAAAGTAGACTGCCTGAAATTGGCTTGACAGCCAAGCAATAATAAATACTGCAGGTAAACTTGTTTGGTGCAGTGGAGCAGAACGTTTGCAGTTCTGCCTTCAGAGTTGCCAGTGCTGTACCATGCTGGTAGCCAGTGTGAACTAGGCCTTGCTGGTAACCAGTGTTGTGCCTCACTGACTGCTCAGTGTAATGCCAATTAGACTAAAGCTAGAAATGGCAACATATCTTCGTCAATTTGGTTACTTCCAGTTTAGCACCCTTATCTCCAGACTGGCTGCAACACTGATGCACTGATAGTATGTTTTATGTCAGTCGTTATGTTCTACTTACTGTACCTATTCAATATGTGAATATTCAGATACTCAAAATCGACTTATTACCTACAGAATGACTGAGCCTTATTGAGTGGCATGAAGGACAACATAGGATGTCCTGCTTTTGTTTTGTTTCACTGTATTCTTGTGTCAGTTAGCTTGAAGTAATAAAGTAATAATTTATTCCTAAAGCTTGTATCACCCTATTAAGCTGGAGATAAACAATACATAAACATGGATTATGTCAGAGAGAAAGCATTTTTTCTGTTATGGTGTTCACTGTAAGAAGACCTTGCTGTCACAGCAGATGATGCATTTTTCTCACAATGGACCTGGCCACCATCTTAGCTTGGTACAGTACTGCACCGAGGAGAGAGCTTCATTTTGCTCTCAGGCATGTAGTCCTGTCCCTGAATTGTTAAGAAGCCTGAATGAAGACATTTCAAAACCCATGCATGGTCTTACTGGAAACTCTTTTCCAAGTTTTTTTTTTTAATTCTTCTTAAACAACTTTCTAAACTGTAATGTCAATACAGGTACAGTATGTCCTTTTCAGATGTCCTACAGTAGATATTGACTACTCCAATTAAGTCATTTATATAAATCCGATGTAAAGTACTTTAAAGCATTATAAAACCTCCCTGTTACATTTTTAATGGGACAACAACATTTTGTAAAATGTTAATCAATAACGGAATAGGACAGCGATAATAAATGTACCCTTGTATGTTAAGTGCTTCCTCACAGCAGTAACTCTTTTAGCAAATTGTGCACAAAATATGAAAATGCATAGAGAAAATGTTTGTGTGGAACAAATGCACAAATAACTAAAATTTCATATAATATTAGAATTTTATTACAAAGTGGAAGCAAGCACCACATTGAGTTATTGTTTATTTCTCACTCTTAATTATTTCACAATATGTAATTTATGCTTGAATGCTTATGACATGTAAGAGTTTGTGTGAACATGCTGCTATTTTTCTTTATGTACAGTGTGCAATTTAGTGTTTGAAAAATATAGTGAATGTCATGGCTAAAGAAGTAAAGGTACAAAACAACAGGTTTGGATTTCAGCTGTACCATCTGGTATCCATTCTGGTGGCGGTAGTGGCCAGACACCAATGGGGTTAGGTGGCATACAGTCAGCTGGGGTATCCTTTGTCCACATTGTACAAGTGAAATCAGGGGCTAACCAGTCTTGGGAAGAGTCACTAGGAAGATGGTTCTCTAATCAAGTTACCCCTAAAGTCCAAATGGTCCTCTCCGTTGTGCACTGCAGAAGGCAGTTACTGGCCAGAGTTTGTTCAGTTCTTCAAGGTCCTTGCTGGAGGGAAGTGATGAGTCAAGTTAAATAATAACTGGCAATTCCATATTGGTGTAGAAATGAGAGGAAAATAACTGGTAACAATGTTTTTTCACTGTGGAAATGTGGGGAAATCAGTTCTGGGCCATTTGTTAGGCTGTTTTGTGATTCTGTCTAATGTCTGGTTCTTCAGATTCACCGTCATGGACTGTAAATTTGAACTACAGAACACAGGTTAAGATTTGATAGGAATGTTTGTCTATGAAATTAATGCAAATCCAGAAGATACAGTATGGTGGTTCAACTCTTAACACGCTAGAAACTGTGAATTTGTGCAGGAAAACCACAAAGTGGAGGAAAAATGATGCATAATATGATTGAATCACAACAACCCTTGCTACTGTGCTTGTGAATTGCTTTTCCTGGTGCTGTTCATAATGGTAAAGATTTATTGCATCTTGCTTGTATGTTACTCTGTTGTTACCACACATGTCTTTGTTGTGAAAAAGTGCAGCTTATTTTAAGAGCCATTTTTTCTTTTTCTGTCCTGCACCTTTGTTTTGTTGTTATGCTTTTCTGAGTTTGGTCCAAAACTGCTTGGAGGGTTTCATGCTTTGTTTGGACCAGTGGATTCTGGTTCGTGTCGAACTTGGACCGTACTGCTGAGAACGGGAGAGGTCTTGTGTTATCGCGATATGTGAATGCGTGCAATTCCTTATTGCATGACTCTTTGAAATCTAACCTGGGGCTTCTTTCACACTGTGCTTCTCTTTCCCTAATGCCTGTCCTGACTGAAGTCCAGGAGAGTAAGTTGTTGTTGCATTTTGCATGTTCTGAGTGTGCTGAGTGCATAGTTCTGTCTCTTCTGTCAGAGCAAAAACTTGAAGCCAAGTGGCTCTTGCACAAAAACAAATGGGAACTGGCAAGTAAGTTATGGGTCTACACTACTTTTGACAAATCAACACAGCTTTTGACACGTGTGTGTTCTACTCGCGTGGCATTTTTTACATAGCGGGTTATGCACACTGGTTGCATCTCTGAAGCGTAGCTCTGATCTGCTGCCTATTATCCAAGTAACACAAGTACAGTTTTTGTTGTCAACAATATAGCACTTACAGTGCCTTGCGAAAGTATTCGGCCCCCTTGAACTTTTCAACCTTTTGCCACATTTCAGGCTTCAAACATATAAAGATATAATTTTTTTATTTTATGTGAAGAATCACCAACAAGTGGGACACAATTGTGAAGTGGAACGAAATCTATTGGATTTTTGAAACTTTTTTAACTAATAAAAAAATGAAAAGTGGGGCGTGCAAAATTATTCGGCCCCTTTACTTTCAGTGCAGCAAACTCACTCCAGAAGTTCAGCGAGGATCTCTGAATGATCCAATGTTGTCCTAAATGACTGATGGTGATAAATAGAATCCACCTGTGTGTAATCAAGTCTCTGTATAAATGCACCTGCTCTGTGATAGACTCAAGGTTCTGTTGAAAGCGCAGAGAGCATCATGAAGACCAAGGAACACACCAGGCAGGTCCGTAATACTGTTGTGGAGAAGTTTAAAGCCGGATTTGGATACAAAAAGATTTCCCAAGCTTCAAACATCCCAAGGAGCACTGTGCAAGCGATCATCTTGAAATGGAAGGAGTATCAGACCACTGCAAATCTACCAAGACCTGGCCGTCCCTCTAAACTTTCAGCTCAGACAAGGAGAAGACTGATCAGAGATGCAGCCAAGAGGCCCATGATCACTCTGGATGAACTGCAGAGAACTACAGCTGAGGTGGGAGAGTCTGTCCATGGGACAACAATCAGTCTTACACTGCACAAATCTGGCCTTTATGGAAGAGTGGCAAGAAGAAAGCCATTTCTCAAAGATATCCATAAAAAGTCTCGTCTAAAGTTTGCCACAAGCCACCTGGGAGACACCCCAAACATGTGGAAGAAGGTGCTCTGGTCAGATGAAACCAAAATCGAACTTTTTGGCCACAATGCAAAACGATATGTTTGGCGTAAAAGCAACACAGCTCATCACCCTCAACACACCATCCCCACTGTCAAACATGGTGGTGGCAGCATCATGGTTTGGGCCTGCTTTTCTTCAGCAGGGACAGGGAAGATGGTTAAAATTGAGGGGAAGATGGATGCAGCCAAATACAGGACCATTCTGGATGAAAACCTGTTGGAGTCTGCAAAAGACCTGAAACTGGGACGGAGATTTATCTTCCAACAAGACAATGATCCCAAACATACAGCAAAATCTACAAAGGAATGGTTCACAAATAAACGTATCCAGGTGTTTGAATGGCCAAGTCAAAGTCCAGACCTGAATCCAATCGAGAATCTGTGGAAAGAGCTGAAAACTGCTGTTCACAAACGCTCTCCATCCAACCTCACTGAGCTCGAGCTGTTTTGCAAGGAAGAATGGGCAAGAATTTCAGTCTCTCGATGTGCAAAACTGATAGAGACATACCCCAAGCGACTTGCAGCTGTAATCGCAGCAAAAGGTGGCTCTACAAAGTATTAACGCAAGGGGGCCGAATAATTTTGCACGCCCCACTTTTCATTTTTTTATTAGTTAAAAAAGTTTCAAAAATCCAATAGATTTCGTTCCACTTCACAATTGTGTCCCACTTGTTGGTGATTCTTCACATAAAATAAAAAATTTATATCTTTATGTTTGAAGCCTGAAATGTGGCAAAAGGTTGAAAAGTTCAAGGGGGCCGAATACTTTCGCAAGGCACTGTATATTGAGAAAACTGTAGAACCAAGAAACATATTCAATATCGTTCCAACATATTATCCTGTTTAAATAATGAAATTTTATTTAATGTATTTATTAAATGTAATACTCATACAGCAATATCGGTAGATGAAATGGCATTCCTGACTATTTTTTGGTGATGTCCTTTTTTTAAAGGACTGCTGCATTTGCAGCAAGTTTTACCTTGTCCATGTTTGAAATTAAACTTTCCACTGAAAGCACACAGGGTCCAATGAGACTCGATCATTGTTTACTAGGCCCAGGGTCTAATCAGCCAGTCAAGCACTTCAGCCACAGGGTTTCGACAGACAGCTCAAAGAAAACAATAGCTAATGGGCTAATGCTAATCTGCACTCTTCCAAGCTACCTATAATTTTCTTAGGGTAGGGGACCATTGGGATATGATAGGGTTGTCATATTGAAAAGATAAATATCTGCATTGCATTATATACAGTATCTAATTTATGAGGAAAAATTTACTTGATGCATAAACATGACACGGGGCGTCATGACCTGATTCGCTGCACATGCTGCCAGTGTAAATTGGAGCATTACTGACAACCAAATACCAATAAATACACAACAACCATAGATCAGACTTTCATTGCTGTACAGTTTCAGAATAATGGAATGTAGTCACCAGGTTTCTTTGGATTTGGACAAATGTCAAAACAAATTAAAACACCGTTTCCATGTCATATTTCTTGTTTCCTGCTGATGTTGACTTTGTCACTGTACATTTCCAAGTCCCTGTGTTTTTAAGGATTTGAAAATTTTGGATTGTGTAAGTCTTCTTAGAGCTTGTGGGACTTTAGTTTGTACTGTAGGTTCTTAGCCCACCTTATGACATTGCTTAAACTTAATCTTAATTTAAAAAAAGTTGGGCGTTCTAGACCCAAGTGTCCATTGTTTGATTGTAAAAGCTCTTCAGCTTACTTGACAAATTGTATAAGGGGGACACAACAGTTCCAACAATTTTTTTCTGTTTGAGCTAAAATATGCAAAACATTTTACATTGATTTACTTCAAAAAATAATTACAGAATATGTTGTTGTTTCCTTGAGTGTTTGTAAAACCACTGGTAATGTGTGTGTGAGTGTGAGATGTGTTTAGTGCTGTGAATGTCATGAAGATAAGTGCTCACATAAAGTTTGTTTTTTAACTGTTAAGTGTTTTTAATATCATTTTACATTGATTTACTTCAAAAAATAATTACAGAATATGTTGTTGTTTCCTTGAGTGTTTGTAAAACCACTGGTAATGTGTGTGTGAGTGTGAGATGTGTTTAGTGCTGTGAATGTCATGAAGATAAGTGCTCACATAAAGTTTGTTTTTTAAGTGTTAAGTGTTTTTAATATCGACTTTTGTGTTTGTTGTAACACAGGACTCTCAAAGCAAACAGGGAGGATACAGTATGCACCAACTTCAGGGCAATAAGGAGTTTGGCAGTGAGAAGAAAGGATATCTTTTAAAAAAAAGTGATGGGTATGTTTGAGTTTTTTGTAATTTCCAAATAATCCGCAACACAGAATGAGTTGTGTGAAAATTAAGCAGTTAAGGCATCACTAGTTCCTTATTGATTCCTACCAAAACATAGCATTCATATGTCATAAGTGCTGTTTTGTAATTTCAGTGTCCCAACTTGTAGAACACCATGTTAAGTGTAACTGTGTCTCTTGCCTTTCATTTCTCTTAAAGTAGAGGTTTCTTATAAATAACTTTTGCTGTACTTGGATTTTATTTTGGTTGAAAGTTTGCATTTTATTTCCAAAGTCTATGAGGTTTTGAAAAGAGAGATCACTTTATTGGCCATATACAGTTTCTTGTATTAGGAATTTGTCTTTTCGCATACCCCAACTTGCTCTCCATGAGACACACAGACAGGGAGAGAAGGTGAGGTCAGTGTGCAGGGTCAGCCATTTATACGGCACCCCTGGAGCAGTTGGGGTTAAGGGCCTTGCTCAGGGGCCCAAAGGAGTAGGATTCCTCTGCCAGCTGTGGGATATGAACCGGCAACCTTCCAGCCACAGGCGCAAATCCTAAGCCACAGAGCCACCACACCTCCCCGATATAAATACACTTAAGCTTAGTTGTTAGTTATGAAATAACTTCCACTTAGTTGTGAAATACTTTGGGTGACTAAACAAATTAGGAATCCAAACAGAACCCCTTTAGCTTCACTAGTTTGACTCATGATTTAGTTTAATTCTCTAGTTTGACTGCACATGAGAGCATTCTCAATAAACTTTTTTAAAGATGATCTGCAAGATGTCCTATTTAATTCTGGTTACACTTACACAATCTATAATGAGAGATGTATCAGCTCTGGGCATCTGCTTTTGTGTCTTGGATACATCTCAACTGAAAACATTCTACCATGGTTTATGTAAGCTTCCAAATGAAAGCTAGCCCAACTTGTTCATTTGGTTTCATCCAGCTGTTTCTTGAGGTTTGTCAGCCTGTGAGCTTCAGGAACATGGTTGGGCAGTTGACTGTGGGTTGTCTGGCTAGTAACAAAGTATTACTTTGCGCCATTTAACACTGACAACCTCACATTGCAGGCTGTGGTCTGTTTCCTGCAGTGTGTCACAAATGATCTTGTGTATTCTAACACTGTGCTGGAACAGTGGCGGCACTGCTGATGTATCCTTGATTTTTAGGAGCTGTGCCACACCTTGCAGTGCCAGAGTATTGTTCCATTGCTGATCCTGGCACAGCATGGCGTTGCCCTGAGAGGCAGTGTCTGTGAGGCCATCACCTCACAAGGACAAACATGTAGGTTAATAGATGGCTCTGCAAAAAGATTTTTTTTTAAATACAGCACTTATAAAGTCACACGGAGATGACAGTATGCAAAAGCAATCAATAACTGCTACTAGAAGCACAAGCAAGCCATCAATATCTTGTTTATTAAGAAGGAAATGTGTTCTGGTGTGGGAGACAAAAATATCCATTTTAAGCAGCAGGTTTACATTACAGGTTTAACATGTTCTTCTGTAAATTCCTTAGATTTAACAAAGTTGAAAATCATTTAAGCTGAGACAGTTCTGAGATGGTAGTTGTTACCTTTAAGTAGGGAGCTGCATCAGCATTCGTAGGCTGCTAAGGAACGAGTAAATGTTTATTCCATTCTAAAAAGAGAAGAAAATTAAACAACATTTCGGCTGTTGAGGCTGCACAGCCTCAAAGAAACATTGGGTTTCTTTTCTTCTCTTTTCAGCATGGAATAAACCTTTACTTGTTCTGTAGTTAGCTTTATATGTATGATACCATTCCTGCTGTCCACATGGTTTAACGGAAGTATCCTGGCTTGACTTTATCACTCTAAGTGATATATACCATGTTGACCTGGTGTGGATCTTTCTGTGGAAACATGGTATGGATGACCTAAGGTGTGTGTGGAGTGTGATGTAATATCCTCTGTGGAGCATAGATTTTGGGCTAACATTATTGACATGATGCAGAAATGTGTTATGGGTTATTCTGTGACCTGTTATAGATGACTTCAGAGTATGTGTGATCAGTCTCATGAAGCTTGTTGTGGGTGAATCATTTGACATTTCTTCAGAAATGTCAACCTGGGCTGTGGGACTTGGTGTGATATATTTCAGAATGGCACAACAACAGTTACAGAAATGTCAGAATAGCTTACTGCTAAACTTCTAGACTGATTTTTTTACACGCTTGTTGAATCATGAAGTTTCTGTTATGATTTTATGGAATTTGTTATTCTCATCATTAACTGTATGTGCAATAACATTTGTTGTCTTTAATTAAATATACATTTATTGAATTATGCCATCACGTAACTGAAAAATCAT
This sequence comes from Lepisosteus platostomus, assembly GCF_059453375.1. Taxonomy (NCBI): domain Eukaryota; kingdom Metazoa; phylum Chordata; class Actinopteri; order Semionotiformes; family Lepisosteidae; genus Lepisosteus; species Lepisosteus platostomus. The sequence continues at coordinate 42,051,847 of NC_142618.1, forward strand.
TTAACAAGACTCAGCTATCAGGCTTGGAAGCTGGAGAGTGCCTCCACAGCTGTCAACTTTGAACACTGCAGCAGAACAGCAAAATGTTTGAATTATAAAAGTTATTTTAGAACTGGGGCTCATATTGCTGCCTCTCAGCACTGGGGCCCTGGGTTCAATTTGTGGGGTGCTATCTATGTAGAGATGTTATGTTTTCCCTGTGTTTGCATGGGTTTTCTCCGGGTGCTACAGATGATTTAGAAAATCGATGGATGGATTTTAGATCTGACCTGATACTCAGCATGGCACATTTCCTCTAACAATCTGGGTTTATTTTTCACTTGCAGGTTGAGAAAGGTTTGGCAGAGAAGAAAATGCTCTGTGAAGAACGGTATTCTGACAATTTCACATGCAACAGTAAGTTTTATGGAAGAGCTATATTTCTGTGTAGCTTTATTTTTGCCTGATGAAGTCTAGGTGAGTTAGTGAAAGGAGGCTGAATACTGGGCTCAGTCTAGTCCTAAGTGAACATCATTGATTCACTCTAACATTGATATTGAAGTTAAATGGGTATTAATTGAAAAGCAAAAAATTCTGCATGTTGTATTAGAATAAACATTTTTAATATGTGATAGTTAATGTTATCATTAATAACATTGGGTGTCGAGTAAGCATTTAATTTCTTTCATTACTCTCCACCTTGACTTTGGAGAAACATGCAGTAAAATATACTTCTGAATACAGTCAGAAAAGTAAGGTACTGAGGAGTTACACACATTTAAATTCTTTTATTTACAGTTGCCTACAGTATGTGCCTTTTTTTACTTTACTTTTTACTTTCCCTACATTTTAAATTAATTTTCTCCTTTGTCTTGCATTGTTATGATTTCTTGTATGTAAAAGGCACAACACCTGTACAGGGAGTGATTACCTAGTGTGTGATAATAAAAAACGTTTTGTTTATGATAATTAGACATAAGTGAACATGTGCTCAGATGTGTTTCAGTAGCAGGATTCAGGCTGTGTGAGTGGCCATGGGAATCTGGGTTATACAGCTCCCAGATGAGGAAAGTAAGGAACTGAGACGTTACACACATTTGAATTCACTATTCTGTGCAATCTGAGGAAGATGGAAGTCAGAACAGTTGTTGGTTTGTAGTTTTTTTTTACTGACATGTATGACTAATCCTGCGCATGTGGCTTCTTGGAATATTTCACTGTGTGGCTGCTGTGACAGAAGAGAACACATCAAGAAAGCAATTTTAGTTTTGTGTGCCGGATATAATCCAGTTTACAACAACAGCATGAAATAAACATTAAGACCTACTGTGTGAGCTTTTACTTAGGTCTTGCAAACTATAATAAAAAGGTTAGCAGGATTTAGCGATCACAAAAACACATCGTAGCGAGAGCATTGCTGACTTCTGTCTTTTTCTCTGTGGTGGTACCTAGGCCGGTATCACTGCATTGAATGTACACATTATGACAGCAGCATAAAGGGGTTTGTGCTCATAGCTGACACTTGCTGTTGCAAAAAAATGATGCGATTAGGCCCAAGCAGGGTGTAAGGATGTGTCGAACAAGAGGCGGAAATGTGAGGGGGCAGGCAATCTTCAAATCAGGGTACAGATGTATCGGAATGCTTTGAGCTTTAACAAGCCGCAGGGTGTCTGAATTTCTTTAATCCTTTTCTGCACCTTTGCCAGTTTGGCATAGAGTGCTTTAGTGAATAACCATTAATTTGTTGCTGATATTCATCTCTTTTTTTTTCTATGTACAGTCATAATAGCGCAACAAGACCACAGATAAAGCTGTCGGCTTTGCATAAACATTTGTAATTACAGACGCTCTCTTACACATGGGTTGATTACGGTCTTGCATTTGGATCACAGAGCTTGTTTGTGACTTGTTCTCTCTAGGGTGTCGGTCACATGACCTGCTGCTGCCCTCTTATTAGGCGCCGAATCTAATTAGAAGCTGCTGTTGCAAATTGAAAGAATGTGTCTGAAAGTTCTCCACCTTACAGTGGCTTTTTTTTACTTTCCCTCCATTTTCATTTTGTTTCTCCTTCGTTGTCGTGCATCATTATGAATGCTTTTACGTAAACGTCACGACAGTATTACATGGAGTGATTGCCTATTGTGTGATCCTATTGTTTTGTGTTTGCTCTTAAGAAAGAAGTTGAAGTTACATACTGTACAGTAGGTTAGGCACAGTAGGGTTTCTTCAGCAGTGTTGATGAGAAATACTGTAAGTAAACGCACTCCCAGGTGCATTTCAGTAGCAGGATTCAGGCTGTGTGCAGGTGTCAAGAGCTTTCTACGGTATACCTGTTCACGAGAGACAGAGGGGATGTCACTGCAGGGTGTTGTCACACATTCTCACATTCTCATGGGGGAAAAAATCAGGAAAGATTTTTGCATTTTTGGTAGTAGCAGAAGTGATTTTGGGAGGCAAAAGGGATCAAACAAACTCGATCATGTTTAAATCTTTAACCCTCAGTTGTATTAAAACTACTGTGCTGCACCCAGTATATTAGTCTTGTGCTTTAGAAACACCTGTATTGAGATTAAAAATTCATGTGATTTTGATTAAAAACATATTATTTAGCAATTTGACCTCCCAAATGTGATTAAAATATGGCTTTTGTGTGTTTGATTACCAACACCACAGCCATAGGTTTTAAAGACAACACACCATCTAATGTATTAGACATTTTTGGGGGTTTACACCAAAATAGAAACTCATCAATATTTTATGAATAGTCAGAATAGAAGTTAGTAAATCATTGTTTCATTTCTTGAGGTGTATTTTTCTTACAGTACAGACTTCTGTTATGTTGGAAGAATGTGCGTGTTGCATTAAAACTTTGGTGTTCAGTGTACATACAGTATGCTTGATAAGCTTTTATTTTGTTTTCTTTATTTAAACATCCCTAACGTTGCATTTTCTTCTCTTTTCAGTCCAATAGGCAGCCTGTCAAATTGAATCTACTCACCTGTCAAGTTAAGCCGAGTGGAGAAGACAAAAAATGTTTTGATCTTATATCTCGTAAGTTTGGTTGCAGCATAATGTAGTGTGCTGAACAGCAGACATCACAAAGACCTAAATTCTCTCCAGTGCCTTTCTTTGATTTGCAGATTCAAATAGCTCTTGGTACAACAGTGGCAACTTTGTTTTCAAAATGTCAGGAGCGAATAATTGCTTTTGCAAATATATGCTGTCTGTTCTGACCTTTGAATAAGAGGCATTATGTACAGATGTAGAAAGTTAAAACAAGCAAAAACAAATGGAATGTTCCCCAGAGTTGGGTTTTGGTTACAGAGTGCTTACGCAGCCAAGAAAACCTTTCATGCTGATTCTTTTGAAACTTTGGCAGCTGAGATAATGTTTCCCTGTCATTACTTTTCTAATTGTTTTATTCTCTTTACAGATAACCGAACATATCACTTCCAGGCAGAGGACGAACAAGAATTTGTAATGTAAGGAAAAAAAGGATCTTGCTTACAATTAATGTTTTGTATATTCCAAGAACATTTTTTTGTATCTGACAGAAAAGCCAAGCAGACAATATCAAGCATCTTGTACAGAACCTTTAGTGTTTAAAGAACTTTTAGTGGTTTTGGCTGCTCTTAGTAGTATTTGCATCAAAATAAATCAGACCCATCCACACTTCAAGTACTCTATGTGTCTGACAGCACAATGAATCCAGTCTGAAACTGTTGCTGAAGCTGAGAAACAAACATCAAATAGTTCATCCTGTTTTTTACAAATGTAGCGTGTCATGAAGAGTAATATAAGTAAAGTGCCAAACAATGAACAGGCCATTTTTTAATGTGTTGTTTGTACATAGGTCCAGTCATCACATTTCTGGTTCTTGTGTAATGACAGGCAATGCACACATATATTTTGCTTATTGTTTTTTTTATTCCCGGTAATTGTTCCCTACAAGAAGGGAAAAAAAGCCCAATTAAATGTGAACTGTGAAAAAACTGTGGTACAGAAAACTGTGAACCCCCTGGCTAAGTAATGAATACTGAACAGAGAATAGAGATCTGTGCCACCTGCACAAACGACAGCATGCTGTTTTGAAAAGTGGGAGGCAAGAAAGACATCACAGTGATCCAGATCATGGAAATTTTGGCTATTAATCATGCTGTTAAATATTTTTAAAATTTGGGTTACATTTCCACTGATTTAAGATTTTTGTACCGTGTACATAAACTAATTTGTTCCAGCCTTTTAAAAGTAATACACATCAGACAGTTTTCCCTATGTGAACAGGTGTTTTTTGTCCCTAAATGGATTCCAATCCCTAATCTAACCTCTAAACCCCTCAAACGTCTGTAAGGCAGGCAGGCACCCTTTGGCAGGCATTGCTTTGGAAATAAATTAGAAACTGATGTTTATACAGAAACTGCAGACAGTAGTGGTAGGAGTAAGTTGCTGAACACTTTATCAGCATTAGAAAACAAGGGGCCTTTGATCCTCAACTTTCATAATCACAGAGTTCAACATTTTTGCACTTTGGTATAATATTTTATTTTTTTTACTGAGCTTTTGAAGCTGAAAAAAGACCTGTGTACTGTATTATCATTTCCTAACACAGGTTCACACTTTATCATTCTTTTCTTATTTTTAGTCCAGTGAGGCTACACTCTAATTGGCACTTGTTGAATTTTGACACATTCAGTAATTCAGATGGTACTGTTTAGAAATCAAATAAGAAAACAAAATTGATAAATATGTTTTTTGCATCATGTTACTACAGGGACTCTTATGAGCAGTAATAAGGCTTTGGGTTAGGTTTTGTTCAAAAGTTAGCAGAGCTTAATGGTAAAAAAAGTATCATGGTTGTCTATCAAATAGGTTAAATGAATCAAATAGGCTCTTCTTACTTGTATCTGTTCTTATGTTCTTAAAAGCACAGCCTTGATTTATCCTGTAATCTGACAATTTGGCTGTCAATCCAGGCTGTTCCAGAAAGCAACCAGGAGTCCCTATTTCGCTTTAAGATCTGGTTAAGTGCCACTTTCTCTGCACTAGGCAGAAAAATGTGCAATTTAACCAGGACTTACAGTGCCTGCTCTTACAAACCTTGTCATGGCATATTTAATGGCCATGACTTTAATGGCTTTAAGTATTCAGTATTTGAAGAAGTACATCTACTATAACACTGTGCATCTGCTCACCATTTTGGGCCATTGATGTGGGAAGTCTGGTCTAGTGAGAAGAGTGTCACCTAGTGGTTCACAAACACAGCAGCCTGGTTTCCCATCCCAGTATTGACTACTAGGACATGACTTGCTTAGCTTCAAGATTAACTACAGGGTGGTTACACTGCTGTCAGTTATACTTTGAAAGTATACATTATACTTATAAAAGGATGGGCATCAAAGAAATGTTTTGCATTGTAGGGGGTTTTGGGAAGGCTTGTGCTTTCATCATAATCACCTCCTGTCTTCAACAGAAGCGCTTCTGTAATCACCTCACCTCCCTGGCTGTTTACAGCGGGGAACAAATATTGATCTGTTGGGTGTCCATGTTGACACAGCACTTCCGAAAACAAATTAGTTTCTCAGCAAGTCAGGGTTTTCACTGCAGGTCACATTAAATAACACAAGAAAGTGGTAAAGTTTATAAGCATTTAAAAACATGCATCTTCCTCTGTGTATATGAGGTTTGGATCATCATTTTGAAGGAGATAAATTTTCGGGATAGTTTTGTACGTTGAAAAAGCATTTGACTATGAACACAAGTGTTCTGAGGCATCTTTAACAAGTAGAGCTTAAAAAAGATTTTTTTTTATATTAAGGATTAGCTTTTTAACATCGAAGTAAGACTTACTGTATGTATGTAACTACTAGGTATGTGGGTTTATACATTTATATGTTTCTACATTTATACTTTGAAATATAAAGCTCTACCATAAAAACATAATTTAGGTCCATCTAGATATTTTTTCAGTTGCTCATTGATGCTATGATCTCACCCAACCATTTCGTGAGAGAAGCCTAGAGTATCAGATTCTACCATGTGGCTTGTCAGCTAGTTCTATACTCTCACAACTGTTTGCGTCAGTAAATGTCTTCTTCTGATCCAGCATGTTTTGAAGCATCTTTAATGTTGTAAGAGACCTACGGAGTCAGAGCAAAAAGCAAAATAAACAGCTGATTGATTAACAGCTATCACTTAGGAACCTTAGGAATCTTAATGTGCACTAAAAGGGATATTTATAATTTAACAACACAAAATGGGCATAGAATGTGCACAAACATCAATTAAATGTTTCTGTGAGCAAAAGTACTTTTGTAGAAAGGGAAGTTCTCAAAGCCATCTGCTCTGAAGCACCATGTCTAATAGAATTGAAGACGGCCATTGTCTAAAGTTACATACCATGACAGAAATGGAGGAATTTGGTTTGGAGACTGATATGTTTCTAAATCATTTATACCACTTTCCAATTTTGCAAGTTTATATTTATTAAAAAAAAGAATATTAAAAAAATAACAAGATTTGAACATGTTGATGAAGCTGTCAGGGCCAGATCATGCAGACTGACCTTTTTCTTTGTTGGTGTTCCCTGTAGCTGGATATCAGTGTTAACCAACAGTAAGGAAGAGGCTTTGAACATGGCATTTCGTGGGGAGCAGAGCACAGGGGAGAACAGTTTGGAGGATCTCACCAAAGCCATCATTGATGACGTGCTACGAATGCCTGGCAATGAGATCTGCTGTGACTGCGGAGCACCAGGTGGGGAGGCCTGTGATTTGAGGTCTGGTGTCAAGGAAGCTTGTTTTTCCCAGCTCACCCCACAATTTCTGTGATATCGGCTTGTTTCCATCCGTGAAAAAGGTTCCATCCCTTTCTGTTGAGATGTGTACCTCTGTGAGCCATGCTATAAGTCTTATCATATGGCGTGTTCAGTTTCTTCTTCAGGTTTATGTGATTGACATACAGAAACTAAGGTCTATTAATTCTGTTTGGACGTTCCCTTACCTCAGACCGCTGTTGCTTAGAATTTCTGTAAGAAAAGACTGGAAGCAAGTTTGCTGTGTTCAAGAGCCTGCCTACTATTTTAAGCTACTCTTTAAGAGTCAAAATTCGCATGATGGTTTTCTTTTCAGCATGGGATGAACTTCAGTGCGTTTATTTTGCATGTCACGTTGAATTCTGGTTGCCTAGCTGATCTCAAGAATCGACCAACTTTCAGGCTTTTTTCCAGATACTATGTATAAAGAAAGGAAAACTGAGCTTGTGATCTTGCTGACCACTCCTGTTTCCAGACATTTGTCCTTCACTGGTTCTTAGCTGCGTTTCTAAGGATCCATATCGCAGGCAGAAAAATTGCTGTGAAAATGAGCTTTGTTTAATCGTCGTTTGTGGGACGACAACAACAGCCTCTTCTCAGCTGACGTGATAAAACCATTTGTTCTGTTCATTTTCTCATTCTCAGCACCTGTAGAAAAAAGCCTAACGGTGGAAAAAATCCTGTCTAGTTGATAGTCATGACTAGAGTGCAACATAGGCTATAAGCTAAACAATTAAGATTGTAAAAGCAGATTTGAAAAAAATTAAATTAGAAGGTAAAAACAAGCTGACATGCTCAAACGTTAGCATTGTTTGCATAGCTTGAATCATAGTAACTATGGATTCAGACAAAAAATCAATATTGGCAAACTGTGTTAGCAGTGGAAAAGCACCTAAATTTAATTTTTCAGACTATTAAAATTGTCTATAGAGTTCATCCAGTGGTAATTCTTGACAAAAACCACCACACTTTAGAGCTACCAAGAAAGAACAGTGTTGTCATTTTTCTGGTATTGGTTCAGTCTTTGCTACCCATTTAACATTTTCTCTTTCTTTTTAAAATGCACAACAACACTATATACAGATGTATACATGTGGTCTTACCCTGATGCTGCAGGAAATAGAAGTGCACTAATCTTCTAACTGTAGGTTCCACAAAAAGTACTATATCTGAGATTTGGAGCGATCTTGAATATACCCCTGAATATTCCAGCAGTAGATAATAGACGTGAACTTTATTGCTCCAGTTTCAGAAGAAATTCAGGAAAACCACCTGTCTGTGCTGCAAAGGTTAAAATTTGATGCATGTTTTGCGTCTCTGTAACATACAAAAGTACTGCATGTAGCAGTCTTGAAATGCAGTCCCAGTGCACTGTTATTGTAGCAACAGTAGTAAAGTAAATTGTCAAATATTTGCACAATACACAATTTCCAGGATATCACAAATTGAACAGGGCTAAAGACGATCTTTTAGGGGGAAAAAGATAAAAAAATGTATTTTATGAATTTACATAGATGAAGAACTTCATGATGCAAGACCTTTATATAAAATGCATACACCATTAAAAAGTCTAACCCAGATTAAAAAAATAGAACTATTTCTATTTAAGATCCAGTTTTAAAGCCACAATTCCAGTATTTTAGTGGGTAATCCTATATTGTGCCAACCCATCTGTCTTTTGACATCTCTGTTGAATGAGCTAATGTTTAATGTGGAATTTATTGCCGCTGTATATAGAGCAATATACAGCAAGAGGCAACTCAAGCCATAGAACGTGCACATACAGTAAATAAGCTCCAGGCCCAAGCCACCCCAATTAAAAAACACATGAAAAGCTTAATTTGAGAACAAAATGAAGGTCTTCTACAATTCAGATACAAGGAATTATAGCCAAAATGATCTCTTATGATTGAATAATAGTGGCCTTGTTGTGCTCCTGAAGTACCAGATTATTATAAAATGCTCTTAAAAAAAAACATCATTACATTTTAGTTCAATATGAATGTTACCATTTGATGAGCAGCACTTAACTTTGTTAATATAAGCCACCAATCATATGCTTCAAGACACCTTAGTAAAAAAAAGCGGTTAAACTGCTACACAGAGGATTTACAGGTGTGGTCATATGTACAAACCATGTCTTCCAGTACTAGATTCACTATATTAAATAATAAAACCCATGTTTCACGAAAGTGGAAGGCGCCAATTCAAAACATGAGGGCGGGGATGGGGTGAAGTGTTTCTTTCACTGCAATCATTAGAGGCAGCAAATAAAACACAGGAGTTTCTAGCTGGCCCAAAACAGAATCGCCCTGATCGCCTTGGGCCCTTTCAGTTTTTGCCCATCTCGACCCAGCCTGAAACCAGTAACATCTGGGCCAGTAAGTATGTTTCTGTCCCTGACATTATCAGTACACAGCAGCATGTGCCAGAACAGAGCTTGTATGGTGTTCTGATCTTGTGGCAGATGTGTGCGGTTTTTTTTTTATTTTATTCCGCCCCCACTCACAATGTATTTTCATCAGTTTGAAGGGTTTTTCTTATAAATCCCTATTAGTTTTTATGGGTGGATTTTTAGTTTACTGCATCAGCATGGTGTCTGTGTTGTGACCTGTCCCAGCAGTTGACAGCTGGCTACTCTTATAACAGCCTTCCTTTCTGTGCTCTTGTTTTCTCATTATAGTGCTATCCACTGCACATTTTCCCTGATACTGTATCTGCTGTATAAAAAAAAAAAACAAGATTCAGCACTTTGGTATGCACAGATACTTCCCTTGACAATACCCCTCACTGCCTGAGAGATGGTTCCTGGCTTCACCGTCAGCAGAAAAGCAGGTTGTTGATGGAAGAGGATGAAAATTAAAATATTAGAGGAAGAGGCCACTGGAGAAGATGGATCAAACACTCATATTGTACGAACAGGATTAGAATTAGACTCAAATGAAGATTGTGTTGGTTTTAGAGCTAAATTGGCAATCTTTGAGAAGCACTCAGGTGTTTGTGGTGACTTATCACTGTTGTCCTCCAGGCAATATTTGGGGAGGTCTTGGTCTCTCGTTTTGTGTTTTCCAAAATTTGAATCTGTGTGATTTCACGATTGACAAACCATCGAGAAAATCTATGTAAATTCTGATTTGTTGCTGCTCCTACCAGATGAGTCCCCTAGTGTTTGTGAGATGTGACAAAACCCCAAAACGTGGCTCAATTGCCAAGAGAATCTTGTATAGTACATGTGTAGAGTATCAGTGCCTTCATGTGTTGAAGACAGTAGGTTGGTTGCTGCCAAAACAGATGTCCTCTTTCATTTTTTTAATGCTTCTTTAATAAAATTTTTCGATCAACCCAGCCATACATGTTAATAGCTTTACAATACATGCATAAGCTTTATTAAGATATTCAAGTAAGGCATTATTATATTTCCGAATGTGCTGAACGAGATACACTAACACTGATAGCATCTGGTGCAGTATATTTTCTTCACATGTCTTATTTATTGTTATTATTTTCATCTTTTCAAAGATTAGTGTGTTGCTTGTAATTTAATCCAATATTCAGCATCTTTTTTTAGATGTACTATAGACATGAAGGAATCTATTGCCTGCAAAATTCAACCAAACAAATGTAACGTTTTCCACTGAAAACCAACAGTATCCTAGTTTTTCATGGCATCAAATCACTGGTGGACACCATGTCTTGAGGCAATATATATATGAGTACTGCATAAGCAGTTTATTATACTGTATAACGATTTAGATTTGAAAACATTTACCTTTGTTTTCTTATTTTTCCTAGTTTTCATATATTGTATATTTTCTGCATTATGTTGCATGGCATGAAAGTTCTAACAGATGTGTGTCCAGGAAAATTTCAAAGTCATGCATTAGTAGTAGTTGAAATTTAGTTTTAAGATTCTTCACTGCATTGAAGATTCCTCACTTCTGTGGACTCTTTGAGTCCCTGAAACTTTGTTTTGTGGTGATTTGTGTCTGAAATGTTCTTGCAGAGCTGCTAGGAAACATCTTGCATTATTAGACAGACTGCCTCTGACTCTGGGCCCCACTCCCCTGGGTCCCACAGGGCTGGGAGGGGTTTTGCTATCAAGAGTCAGAGGACTCTAGACCAGAGTCAGTGACATCACTTGGAGAGACGTGAATTGAAATACTCATACATCCAAAACCAAATTCTAAATGTAACAAAGCAGACAATAATATCTGGGATTCTCAGTCTTGTGAGGAAGCTGATATTTTAGGTAATGATATCAGAAACATCTGTGAGAATTTTAATCACCCTGAGAATTCACCTGCCTTCCAAAGCAATGACTGAATAGCTGCACTGGATAGGAGCTGTGTGCTTCATATTGAGTATATTTACGCTGTTGCTAAATCAAGATTCTCTATTTATAAAGAGATATAATAAAACAGAATTTAAATAAAACCAGATGTACTAGATACTGTTGCTTTAATGCTAGGAGGACACCTTACTGAAAGTCTAAAAAAATTAAATGAAGAATAAATGAATTAATGTTTATGAACTTTCTTAAGTGCTGTCCCATACTGAGCCACAATAGTGGCTTTTGAGTGCTAAACTCACTTTTCTCACACTACACTTATTGTTTCACAACTGCATAAAAGAAAGGTTATACCAGCCTTGTGGCTGTAGATTATTGTTCTTCTGACTGCATTTAGGGATGCTTGTGGCTCATTTTGAATGCGTGACTAAAAAAAAGTGCTCAAATTAGATGAAAAAAATCCAGTATGAAATGCCCAGTGGGGGGAATTACTAATGTTAGGACTGCAAAGATCCTTGCTCCCCCTTCTGTCAAAACCGTGGAATTGCATTGAATACAACAAAAAGAAAAGTTGAAGCTGTATTTTTGTGCTCTGCACCTTTTTCTGTGTTCTGTATTTCTTTACTGGGGAATCATCTATTTTTTCCCTGTACGGTTTATTAATCCAGGCATTTGAGTCCTTAAAGATGTATGTTTTTGCTATAATTGTTCTTACTAGTTTTCTTCTCTTGCCCCACTTCTGTTTTTCAGATCCCAAATGGCTCTCCACTAACCTAGGCATTCTGACGTGTATTGAGTGCTCGGGGATACATAGGGAAATGGGGGTGCATATTTCAAGAATCCAGTCTATGGAGCTAGATAAATTAGGGACTTCTGAACTCTTGGTAAGTCATAACACATGTGATTTTTAAAATAAGTGTATTTACTGTTCTTTAGATATACAGTACAGTCAGAAATGTATTGGTATGCTTTGTTTGAATCAACTTCGTTCACTGGTTTCTTTGTTTATAAAGTAGTACATATTCATCAGTTACATTTTTGCCTTATTTATCAGTCATGATTTACATTGTTTTCAGATTTTTATCTATCAAGCATTTGTTCTAGCGAGTAGCAGCAAAGACTTCAGGTAAATTAAGTTCATACAGGGCTTGACGTTACTTGGTGTGTAGGATGGTCAGATTTTCTCTTGTTGTTAGTCAAGGTGTAAGGTCCTGTTGATGAGGAAAGCAAGAGGCATAATTGCATTTTTACAAAAGCTGAAAAATCTAACTTTACAGTTCAATATGGCTTCTGAAGAATTTGTAGAAAGTGGTTTTCAGAGAGTCTAGAAAATAATTTGTCATGAAGTGCTTTGGAGCCCTTTGATGTGGTGTTAATGCATTTAAGCCTTTTCATTCCTTTCTCCCACATCACTTCTACACAGCCAAGGTTGTTTTAGATGATATTAATTACTGAAATCGTTAGTGAAAAAACCAAGAGACATAAACACGCAGACCAAGCATGGTCTTCAGTTTCATTGTTATGCGGATGATACTCAATTTGTATGTTAAAGCCTCATCCCCCTCTGATCTCCCACCACCGTCACTCATCTCTTGTCTGTGTGACATCAGTCTTCAGCTGACATCAAATTCCCTGAAGGTTAATAGAGAAAAAAACACCAGGCAGAAATGTAGGCAGAAAATGTCAGCTGGAAAAGCTAGAGAGCTTTATGGTAATGGAGGATGTGAACATTTTTGATTAAGGCCTTTTTTCAGCTTAGAAATATTGCCCAAATTAGACCTTTTTTATCAGTGCCCAATGCTGAATGCTTGCTTCACGCATTTATACCATCACAGCTTCATTTCTGCAACTCTGTGCTCTCTGGGCTTCCTAATACTCTTCTCACTAAGTTGCAATATGTACAAAACTCTGCAGCTAGGCTTCTAACTCAGACCAGACCTTGGCAGCATATCACTTCAACTCTTAAATTTCTCCATTGGTTGCCTATTGGTTCTCCATTGGTCTCCATCAATATAAGATCTTGTTATTGACATTTAATGCACTAAATAATCTAGCTCTAGCTAATCATGCATCTCTGCTGAACTCCCTCCTGTAGGCTCTGCTCAGTTGAGGCTGGTCCATTGCTAACTGTCCAGGACTAAATCTTGGACATTTTGTGTTCATGCATTTTCTGTCACTGCTTCATTGTTAAGGAATGCCCTTCCTCTGACACGCAACAAGAAAAGAATCCTATAAAAAAAATCTTAATCCCCAGTAAGGGAGAAAGAATGATTCTACAAAGCAAATTAGCATACAATTCCCCTTTGAGTTCTGCGTATGTACCAGTTGTTCAGGTGCCTAATACAGCTCCTTTATCTCAGGAGGATACACATGTTTCAATTTAAATCGGGAAAATATTTTTAAATATCTTTGTCACTGTTTATTTGGCAATTGCAGAGCAGTGAATTCACAAGTGCAGGTGGGGAAAGCACAAGCATCTGATTTTGCTGAAAGTGTCACCTTTCGTAAAACATAAATACATCGTCCCTGGAGAGCTGCATAAGAATCAATATTTTCTCATGTAGATTTAGAAGTGCTAAGTGGAATTTTTTTAACTGCCAAAACCTGGGTTCTCAAGACACTAATGTTATTTTCATATTTCAATAAACTAATATTTAACATCAGGCCACCTTTTTGTCAAAGGGGGAACCCTTTAGAAAGGGGGGAAATTAGGACATCATGCACCAAGCTTGGAGTTTACGATTGGAGCTGAACTTAATTTGTGAATACTGCCCTTTATTATTACTGTCGTAACTTCAGTTCCTTGCTGACATTTTATTTGGTGTCTGTTTTTCAGCTGGCCAAGAATGTAGGAAACAGTAGTTTTAATGACATTATGGAAGGAAACCTTCCTTTTCCTTCACCGAAGCCCACACCATCAAGCGACATGTGAGTAACCTGGGGAATGTACAGAACGTGTTACAAATGTACTGTAAGAATCTGCGTTAGCAATGTCTTATGAAGAGGAATTAAAAATGTGTTTTTAGTACAAAATTCCTCTGTCAAATGTTCTTTAAGGTGCTGCACATCTGAGCAAAATATAGTTGCTTACACTTCTATTGTGCTTTTCTGGACACTCCACTCAAAGCGATTTACAGGTAATGGGGACTCCCCTCCAACACCACCAATGTGCAGCACATACCTGGATGATGTGACAGCAGCCAAAGTACACCAGTCTGCTGACCGCACATTAGCTGTCAGTAGGGAGGGGAACAGAGTAATGAAGCCAGTTCAAGATGGGGGATTATTAGGAGGCCATGATTGGTAAAGTCCAGGGGGAAATTTGGACAGGAAACCAAGGTTAACACTCCGACTCTTTTCGAGAAGTGCCCAGGGATTTTGAATGACCATGGAGAGTCAGGACCTTAATTTTGCGTCTCATCCAAATGATTGAGCTTTTTTACAGTATAGTGATAGATACAGTACAGTACTGTATACTGGGTCACTAGGACCCATTCAGACTGTGGGGTGAGCGCCCTCTACTGGTTCCACTAATAAATCTTCCAGCAGCAACCTTAGCTTTCCCAGGAGGTCTCCCATCCAAGTACTGGCCAGGCTCACACCACACCAAAATATTTCATACAGTATGGACTACTGGTGGCTCAGACAGGTGAAGCTAATTTTTTTAAACACGAATAGAAAAGATAATCTACAGTTCAAAGCAAGGCTGTGTCATTACACAAGTGTGACTGAGTCTTCATGAGCAGCAGTACACAATTGTATTGTCAGTTTTACAAAGGAGGGGATGTCATAGTCTGTTTGGTAGTTAGTCACTTATTGACTCAAGCATATCATTCAGCTGTTTCCTGACGCAAGCCAGGGCTTCAGGCTTCAATAATATGGCTGAGTAGATTGTTCTACTTCTGTCCTCTGGTTTGTGTTTCACTATTGTTTCCATTGATTTGACCTTGTCAGGTTTTGGAAGTACCTTGGTAGTCATCTATGATCAAGTTATCATATCTGTGAGAGCAGCACCACTACTCGGCTCCATGTGTGCAGATACCAGGGTTGTAAAAAGTTCACAAATATGTCACTTGAGTTTCCACTTGAGAAAACTACTCAAGTAAACATACAAAGGTGTCATAGCATCTCGGAAATGTAGTAGTAGAGTAAACGTACCACGTTTTCTAATCCAAAATACTTCAGTGACAGTCAAAGTAACCCACAAATAAAATACTTAAATAAAGTACGGACCTAAAACAAAAGCGCTCGATTACTGTAGTGAAGTAGTTCTGCTTTGTTACTTCACACCCCCCGGTAAATACTGCGAACAGTGGTTCAAGTGGAAGTTCTAGAGATCTTTTTCTCCTCTGTGTGCTAGTAGAAAGAATCTGATCAAGTTAAGAACTGTAATTTCCAGCCATAGCTGTACTGCCTTATTTTCAAACTTGATGTTCCCCAAAAGGCTCTAAATTTAGACAAGAAACTCAGTGGTGTTCCGGACAGAATCCTTAGCTGCTTTTTGTTTTGTTGTTTGCTTAAATCAACAGGACAGCGCGCAAAGAGTTTATCAACGCTAAATACGTAGACCACAAGTTTGCTCGGAAGACCTGCACTTCAGCGGCCGCCAAGATGAGCGAGCTGTTTGAAGCTGTGAAATCCAGGGATCTACTTGCACTAATTCAAGTCTATGCAGAGGGGGTGGAGCTCATGGAACCACTGCCAGAGACTGGCCAGGTGAGGGCTCCTGCTGTGACTGTCAGTCTGCTGATCTGGCCTCAAAGGGGGTCGAATGACTTTGACCAGCAGAAGAATTCTCTTGTTTCTGCTTTAACCTTTAAAAAAATATTCTGAAGAATTCTGACACTGGAAACGTTTGTGCCTGTCATCAGGCAGACCATAATAGCGAGAAAAGGATTGAAAAGAGACAATGGAATGGTAAATGATAGATTGCTCTCTGTTCTACAGCAGTATTTATACTCACTGCTTTTATGGTTAAAAATAAAAGACCAGAAAAATTAGCTAAACGCTAAAAATTCATCCATTCACTTCAGTTACATGTGACAGTATTTTCCGTTACTCACCCTTGTATTTCGTCTTAGAATCTGTTCTGATCCATCCATGAACACAAATAATTTCCTGTATGTTCGAACCTAAATAAAATTTGTTTTATTGTGATCCCAAAACCATTGTATTTCCCCAATGATATTTCTTCCGCCGTGCATGTACTACTGCACTTAGCTGTTGTTTCCCACTGTTTGTACCATATTGCTGCAATGCACTAGACTGTACATAATTCAGATTGCCTTGAGGATTAAATACAAACATACCTCTTAAATTGTACAGTTCAGTGCATTATTAAAATAGATCGGTGCAGGTGATATGAAAGTCAGTTCTCTGTGATTTGGTACTGTTGGAGTATTCGCAAGAAATCTGGAGACTAAGAGAAAGTGATGAATTTTGAAAAAAGGGTTATATAGATATAAAGGTATTACTAAAGGTTATGTGAATTTTTAATAATGAAGACTAAAAAGGTGTAATATTCCCAAGAGTAGGTTGTTCAGTATTTGTTTCACACTGTCCATCAGAGCCTGTGTTGAATTTGAAGGCTATGCATAAGGGAGCTTTTACATATCCTGTAAAACTTTGTGCTTAAAGCTGTGTCTTGCATATGATTAGCGATAAACAATATAGTAGCGATGGTGTAGATATTTGTTTTGGCTGGGACAGGCTGACCAAATTTTGCACGTTTCTCAGTATTCCTGGGCTATAATTATAAGTTTTTCAATAAGTAATAAACTTTTATTTGGGAAATCTGTGTATGAATGCATAATGCACTAAAATGGATAATGTATAGCGAATGTCAAAAGAAACGAATCACTTACAACTGCAAGATATTCAAAAGATACTCAAACTCTTTTCTTAGCGCATACACTGACATTTTATTGGACAGGCATGTCCTAGGTAAATTCATTATGGTGATAAATGGGTAACAGTGAAAGTCACAGGCTAGTAGCTTGTGTTGGAAGCAATACAAGCTGTACACATGAGAGTTAATCATTGCACCTGTTGCGGATGCTGTCTTGAGGGATTCTGTCCTGTCTCGTAGAGCCTATATAAGCACGTACAGTACCTGTACCTGTTCAGTGGTCTTTGTGTGATTGTCGCGGTTCCGCGCGGGGTCGTGCCCCCCGCCACCCGTTCCGTCCCGCACACCTGGGGCGCAAACCCGGGTCTCCGGCGTAACGCAACAGGGCACCAACCGCGTGAGCTAAAGGAGACCTCCCTTAGCCCAGGCAGCTGAGGACCCTGCTACGCGCAGGGAGGGCGCTGACGTCACCACACTAGCTCCACTACATTTGAACCCTAGAGACCATAGGTTATCCCAGCTCATCCCACAATTGTTAAGTGAGGCTGAGTTCTAGAGTGTGAGGCATTCTCATCTCACAAGAAAGCTGCACGAGAATGTGTGTTGTCCTGCTGGGTCGTTTTCATGTCAGCTTGAACCCATAGGAAGGGTAGAAGGTGATGTCTAGATCAGTCTAGCACTGTGGAGTCTCGTTGCCATTAATTGCAACAAGTAGAGTTTGGTAATGGCTAGATACTGTGCCTAGACCGTCACACTGGGATGATGATGATGTGTCAGTATTGGAGAGATGTGCGAGATCATGACTCACAACATTGTGGCGGACTGCATTTAACTGCAATTAAATTTTATTTGCCAGGTTAGAAATTGTTGGTTGCGATCAATCCCAGAGAATGAGCCTAAGTTTGCCAACTTAGACCAACCTTCAACCTCTTGATAGCACAAAGGCATTGTCCTCTTGATAAGCGGAGCATTTTGGGTACAGGTTAAATCACCTCATTACTTGTGGCCAATGAACTCTTGGTAGTGAGGTATGAGGTTTTAGTGCTTTTGCAACTGTCAGAGTCACCTAGGGTGTATCAATCTGTCAAATACGGCCAATCAATCAAAATGAAACCAGGAATATGGAGTGAGAAGTGTCTTTTACAGCTCAGTTCATGTATGTTTTTATGTTTATTTTGGCCAGAGCTTTTATCTTTAAAAGCATTGAACAGTTACTAAGTCATTCACAATTCTTGTCTAATGTCATTATGTGCTTCACAAAATAGTTAAAATATTTAACTGTGTAGCTTAAATATTTCCTTTACTCTTTGTGTGTGTCATGGAATTCATAAATATTTGTCTGAAGACTCCCATGTGTTGAGACGATCAAAAGAAAAACAAAAAAGCAAACTGAGACTTTGGGGATTTCACAGACAAAATTGCTTTCGTATTCCATAATTGTAATGCCTTTTTTCTTTTGGTCATCAAAGGCTTATTTAGTCTTCAGAGCAAAAGCAGTAAAAGCTAATTCCTTTGTTTAGAGCCAAAATAAGAAACCCATGTTTATTAACAAGGGGTAATTATTTAATGTCTGCAAGGAAGCTTCACTCCTTAATTTCATAGTCCTCTCAGCAGTTTTTATTTTTATTTTGGTGTATTTGTTTATTGAAGACGGGGTCTAAACCCTACTAGCACATCTTCAGTACTGTTTTTTTTGTTGTTGTTTTATTCAGGAGCCAGGAGAGACAGCACTTCACTTCTCAGTACGGACTGCAGACCAGACCTCACTGCACCTGGTCGATTTTCTTGTTCAGAACAGGTATGGATCAAATGAAAACAGAGGACTACGCAGTTACAGTTAGGAAGCTGTGACAGGGAGTGTTTTTTACAAACATTTCTGTGATTAAATGATGCAAGTGTGTGGAAAACTATTGTTACTGTATACTGTATAAAAGACCAATATTATCACACCCAGGATTAGAACCATCAACCTTTTATTGACATTATAACATTTAAAACTTAGTGTTATCATGCAGTAACACATTTGTTGCGCACATATCTGTGGAAATAAGTTCAAGAGGAAAAGGTACTATGTCAAGGTTAAAGTTCATGGTTCAGCTTGTTCTCAGCTGCCTCCAGAAACAAGGAGTCTGAAAAACTTCACCCAGTCTGAAAGCAAACAAAAGTAGTAGGTGGCCTTAGTCAATCGGGGGGAAAAAACAACATGAACTGCTATATTTCCCTAAAGTACGCCATTTAGCTGTGTTGTCACTTTGTGGTAAAACACTTGCAAAATGTTGCAAACCTTTTTTTCAGTCAATGGCTGTACATACTGCTGAGGTTGTTTTCAATTTATCATGCCAAAGTTGCGATAGTGTGCTTTTCAACACTGATTTGCTTTTTTTGTAAGGAGAACAATGAAAGAGAGCCTTCAGATAAGCCAGGTCAACTTTCTGTTTCTAGTGGTTACTTATCTGTGTGGTCATATTAAATCTACAAGGTACAGGCCCATAGAAAGTAAACATTGATGTAAAACAGTAGTATTTTCATTTATTTGTGGTTCATTTTCCGTGTGATCAGTAAGATTTTTACTGACAATACTGGTACTATTGGTAGTGGTATCCTGTTATGCAACTTGATTATACTGTTGTTGATATCTGTTGAAATATAAATCATACTAAATCCCGCAGGCTGTGTCAGAAGATATTGTCGGTAGTTCACTTTTTGTGTTTTATGTGGTACAAAGAAAATTTAATCTAGCTGTCGGAAAGAAGAAAACCCTTTAAAATGTTAAATTGATAGTTATTGTTGCTGGAACCAATGCATTGAAAACCCCAGGTTTTTAACTAAAGCTCTTTTTACTGAAGCCCTCAAAGAAAAATGAGCTTAATCTGAAAACTAATTGCTTCAAATGGGAGATTGCCACTCTGTGGTTAAACTGTTCTATACAGTCATTGAGTTTTCTTTCTGTTCATTTTTTCTCTTCCTGTGTTCCCTTTTATATGAGAAAGAATGCTTCAGAAAGATTATTGTATATACTGTATCTAAACAAGTAAGGTTAAATTGACAAATTCTTAAAGTTATTATACAATGAAGTGAATGCTATAATTTGTTACACATTGTTCATTGTTGACAAATTCACTTCTTTAGAGTCAGCACTATGCAGTGTTGACCAGTGTTGCATCTCCTTAACTGGACGAAAAAAAGTCATTTGTCTAAAGGCAGCATTAAAGGCTTTCCAAACATAAAAATGTTCAACCTTCTATACAATTAGTGAAGCAAAAATACCAAAAAATGACAATAATCTCCATGTCATTTCCTAAATCCCAATCCAGAATGTATTTGCACTTCCGACACTCCTATCCTTGTGGAATAAGAGTGGAAATAGAAACTATGCGGAAGACCATTTAAAACTGAGAACAGGAGGCACTTTCTTACACTTAGGGTAGTGAGAGTCTGGTCACCTAAGGTGTATCAATCTGTCGAATATGGTCAATCAATCAAAATGAAATGAGCTATTGATAGGGCTGATGGGCAAGCTAGAGGGGCCACTTGGCCTTTCGTACATGATATGTTCTTAAAATATGTCTGTAACCTCCCTTCAAGCTTGGTCTTCAGAAGGAACTGCAATTTTAACTTTAGCTCCGCCCCAGTCCTCACACTAGTTTGAATTCCATGTGAACCCTAGCCTATGATTTAAATGTTCTTGTAGGAGACAAATATTACAATATGATTCAAGTGTAACTTCAGCATCACTCTTAACTGTAGCCTTAATTCAGCTTAATGATGACCCAACCCTTTACTATAATCCAAGCCATATTCCTAAAAAAATATTTTTTACAAAATTGGATAAGAGAAATTTGAGTTCCATGTGTAGGAAGGTTGTTGCCATTTGAGGTCTGTTAGACTGGTAGTTAATTTAGACAGACTTTCAAATATTTAAGGCTCAGATTGAGTTGGACAGGTTAAGTTTTATATCACTCTGTAAGGTAACTGCTATGCAAGTATTTTGTTTTAGCTATGATAAAAAGTAGGGAGCAAGGTACTGACCAAAAGCCCTTATCCCAAATGTTGCCCATAGCAAAATTTAAAATTAAGCACACCTACACCTCAAACTTTTTTAAAGTTAGCCATTTCAAATATAGCTTTAGCCCTGAACACAAGCTTTAACAGTACTTCAGACCCTAATTATAATGTTATCTGTGTGCTAGCTTTGATCTAAATTGTACTTGTTAGAAAGAGCTGGAGTTAAAAACATCTGCAAGTATCCCCAAAGTCACTCTTGCCTTTAATAGCAACCCTGGATCCATGTAAGGACATCCTGGTCCATTGCTAATTTATCGCTTCTTAATTCTGGTGCTGGTTACGACAAATGCAGCTAGTTTTGGCTGTAGCTGAGCTCCCTTTCATTGACAGTAATTCAACTCTTAATATAGCTAATTATCTGCTTAATTAATATTTATAATTCTAAAAAGCTGCAATTTTTAATATACCCTTAAAATGTAGTAAGTAATCTCTGTCAGATTAATCTCTGGCAGATGAAGAACATTGCGAACATTGTTTTTTTTTCAACCATCAAGTTAATCAGCAAATGCTGAAGGTTATTAGGACTGAGCAATCTTGCTTTAATGTAATGCTCGCTCTTCACGTAGACAAAAGGAAGGATATTGAAAATAATTGGGGCTGAATTTGAACAGTAGGTGTTCTGTTTTGAGGCTGTGGGTTTATCATTTTGAAGAGGAATAAGAATTTTTCAGCAAAGGAGTTCTTCCAATTTTTCCACTATATTTTACCATTTCAAATTCTTTTTAAAAAAGCAATTCTCA
Organism: Lepisosteus platostomus; assembly: GCF_059453375.1. Taxonomy (NCBI): domain Eukaryota; kingdom Metazoa; phylum Chordata; class Actinopteri; order Semionotiformes; family Lepisosteidae; genus Lepisosteus; species Lepisosteus platostomus. The sequence continues at coordinate 42,073,578 of NC_142618.1, forward strand.
GTGGTAAAAAATGCAATCTGGGTCTGGATGTGATGGTAATGTCAGACCTTTTGATATTTTGGCAACTTCAGGTAGTAACAAACACCCTCCAACTTGAATAGATAACCTGCAGTTAAGTAATTTGTCACTTTTCAGAATCCTTTAAACCATGCTGTCTGCTGTACAAAAAAAACAGCTTGTTTCTGTCTAGATAATAGGTTTTTGTTCCCTGACAGCGCTTTTTATTTCTTTTTTGTGTGTTAGTGGCAACCTGGATAAGCAGACTGAAAAGGGAAACACAGCACTAAATTACTGCTGTGTGTACGAGAAACACGAATGCCTCAAGCTCCTCCTGAGAGGAAAGCCGTCTACTGATATAAGTGAGTCTGTCTCTCTTGAGCCAGGAACTTGGAAATACTGTGGTGCGAAGAGAGCGAGCACATTAATTGAAGATAGAAATAAACCTTCTAAGCAGACAAAAAAAAATATCTTGGGGTTTTTACTGTCACCACATGCAGTTGTCATCGTCACAGTATTTTCACTTTACCTGGGCAGTGGCTATGTGCTTGTTTAAAAAAAAAAAGGTTCGGTTGAAGAGTCCCTAACTAGTTAAAGGGGAGAGGGCAGATGATTTTTTTTTTGCTGTTTTCAAAGAAAAGATCCATTCCTAATGCCTCCCTAGTGAAAGCTCTTCATCCTTGCAGCAAACCAGAATGGAGAGACGGCACTGGACATTGCCAGGAGACTGAGGAATTCACAGTGTGAAGAGGCAGTAAGTGTTTCATATACTGTTACACATTTTTTTTAAAGCTTCATATTGTTGGTCAGCTTAGAAGGCAGTCTAGTGTAGTGGGTACATCTCTGGCCTCATACCTGGTGGGTTGTGGGTTAAGTCCCCAGTGTAGACAGGGACCTTGACCCCAGGTGCTCCAGTCTATCCAGCTGTATTAGGGAACCCACTGCTGCAGACACATCCAGGGGGGAGAGTCATGTGTTCTCTGCCCAATGAGCCATTGTGTGTAGCTTGAATGGAATAACCTACTTACCTAGTTTTTTTGGTAGTAAGTCTTCCTTTAACCGAAAGTGACTTTCCTAAAAACATGAAGTGTCTGTCATCATTAACAAGAAGGTGAAAAACAAACCTGTTTGTGAGAAGTTACTCAGAACAGCTTCTTTGAACTGAAAACATAAATTCTGACATTTATTGGTCAGAATTGGTCAGGCTGAGCATTCTGGTCAGCTACAGTCTTTATTCAGTCTTTTGACTGTCCAATATTTTAGTATTCTCTATGAAAAATACTATATTCCCTATAAAGCCATTCAATTGTTATTTCCAAGAAGTGTTTTTACTGTTGGATTTGGGTTTTATTTGCCTAGTAATACCCATACACTGGACTTCAAATCTTTTAAAATTAGGTACTCATAGTAATTTAGCGCTATCAAGGAATGAGCTCTTATCTAGCTGAACACCAGTGAATGACTTTACAGTATGTGCCATGAGAAACACTGTTTCTACCACTAGGTGGCAATGATAATCATGTTGCATTCATTTGTAATGTATTGGCAAAGTTTGGATTCATTCATGTAGTTTGTGAGCATGTATCCATTCCCTCCTGCATTTTATTTTTAAAATTTGTGATATTAGTTAAACATCAAATATGGTCAGCGCAGCATTTTTTAAATGTTATTTCATGAAAGACAAATTCAGGTAGTGTATTTCATGAATGTTTTAGCACTACCACTGTATCATGGACTCTAGCCGAGTTCATATGAAAGGAGAATTTGAACGTCAGACGCTGAATATAGCTTGCTGATTGATTATTGCCATGCCGTGTGCTGTTACTAGGTTCACTACAATATCTCGCATGCTTCCCTCAGCTAGTCCAGGCTGCGGCTGGCAAGTTTAACCCTCACGTTCACGTGGAGTATGAGTGGAACCTGAGGCTGGAGGAGATCGATGAAAGCGACGACGACTTGGATGACAAGGTGAGCACAGGAAGCAGACCTACGTCGCAGCTCGACTCATTTCCATTACAAACAAGAGGCAGGGGGTTTGCTACTGTACTCAAATAACTGTAAGGTGAAACCTGTGCATTGAACAGTGAAATTAAGTGTGGAAAATATGCTGGATCAAGGGAAATTGGCCTTTGGCTAGCAGCAATGCACTCCAGAGGACACCACATTGGCTCAGTGTGACCAGTGTGTGTTAGCGTTGGCTTGTTTGAATGGAAGGACATCGTACTGTACATGGCCACAGTAAGCTGCCCAATCCCCACACTTGTTTCCCTTGGCCTTGTTTGTGTGAGCGTACATTTGTATTACTACACAATACACAACACACATTTTTTGATGCAGTTCTTTGAAAAGGCTTTCTCAGCACCCAACAGTGCAGTTGTCCAAACATCCCTTGGTACTGACCCTGTAGTGCAAATTACAGCTTTCTGCATGACAGTCCAAATATCAAACTATCAGGTGTCGATGTGTCTGTGTCTGCTCCATTTTATGCTTTGTAACTTGCTCGAGCTGTTTAATTTCTGTGTCAAGACTAAAAACGTTAATGTGGATCTCTTTAAGCATCCCCTTTTAGCCATACAAATATCTGATGCAGATATTTCATTATAGTTCATACAGAAGCCATCTTTTTAAATTTGTCTTCTCAAGGTTTTAAAACCACTTTCAGTCCATTCACAAATGGGCAGAGCATGAGAATAGGTTGATGGTTTAAAAAGTAGTGTTTAATATTAATATTTTACATGAATCAATGTAACTGACAACACATTTGAGAAAAATCAAGACAAAGATGCTTAAATAGTAGCAGAGAGTAAAAACAGCCTAAGAGATCAAAAGCCCAAGATCCAGTAAAGGTCATTATGATTAACTTGTAAAGTAACTGTAGCAATGTCACTGCTAGTCAGCAGGTATTCTCTATTCAGAAATATACCCACACAATCAGACTGGATCTATGGTCCAGTGGCTCTCTTACTCTTTAAGAGCTTATGGACTTGCCCACCTCTCTGCCAAGCTGCAGGTGTTGTCGTGCTGTCTCCAGAACCAGAAAGCCAACTTACTGTGACACCCTGAAGTTCTCTGATGTTCAATTCAACTCAACTTTATTTGTCATTATACTTACACGGGTGCATAGTATAGTGAAAAGTGTTTCTCTTGCAGGTGCAGTATATAAATAGAACAGAAAGCAAGACAATAGAAAGTAATACAATAACAATAACAGTGTAAACAGCAGTAAGGTCCCAGTGCAAATCGTCAAAACCTGTGCAAATACGCAAACAAACAGGACAAAAACAGTGCAACAGTTCTTGTTCAGGGTTTGTGCTCCTTGTTGTTTCCCCACGATTTCAGATCTTCTTTCATTTTTAGGGATGCTACACCGCTCTAGATCTCAATGCACATCTCCTACACTAGCTGCTTCCGCAGTAGGTCTTATGCTACAGGTTTTCAAAAATTCCACTACTTCAGCAAACTCATTCTCTGTCTTCAACTACTCTGTTAATCGCAGTACTACGCCTGTACAGGATTATTGTACTTATTCCTATTCACCCCCTTCTGGGTGACAGAAAGCTGTTCCTCTTCACCCCTGATCCATCTGGGAAGCAGAGGGGGTGACTGTGCTTTTCAGGGACAGCTGTCCACTCTGCCCCAGGGACCCATTGCCTAGTCATCCTAGCAGCAGGGCTCTTTTCCTGGGTCGCTGTCTCGTCTCTCACAGGTTGTTTTGTCGTAGGGAGGAAAGCCATGTCGCTCCTGCTCTAAGAAATAGGTCGTCACACCTGGTTACCATTATCTGGACTTTTATGTCCGTTACGCTCCCAGGGTTTGCGACGACCCTGCCTTGAAGTGGTGCTTTCTCTCGGCACTGAGAACCTTCCCTGGCTGACGGGGGAAGGAGAGGGCTCCTTCATACACCATGTGGCTAATTCCACATGCCTGATCATCGATTAATATTTGCATGCTCACGTGGAACACCATCCTGCTCCCTGAATCTTGTGCTCTGCGGGGTGTTGCTGTTGGCCCCGTGTTTCCTGTATATCAGACCAACTGTTAAAAATACAGAAGACCAGAAAGAGCCTCACTGTAGACAAGCCCAGAGCTTGTGAAAGAGCTGCAGGAGTCTGATAATGTCTAACAAACTGGATCTGAAATACTTCTTCATGGCAGTCTTCTCGTTATGGGACTAGAATGTGCATAGGGTCAAGAAAATTAACACACATATCTACTCCACTATTGATTTGTTTCTCTGGAGTTACTAAACATGAGCTTACAGTTTCTAGATATAAATCCAAATATGGGAGGCCTGCAACAGATTTAACAGATATTAAAGTCAGGTACTGTATGTTGGAGTCAGGGCACATTTTGAGGATTTTGCTTGCCGTTACGCTACAGTGTTGGTAAGGAATCATGGTTACACATTTGTACCCGGGGGGTACAGGAAGGCCAGTGAGGGCCCCAGGAAGTGAACCAGCAGCCGAGCCAGCTGAAATGTGTCCTGCCTCTTTGTCGGTTTGCCCTTGCAGCCCAGCCCGATAAAGAAGGAGCGCTCCCCCAGGCCGCAGAGCTTCTGCCACTCTTCCAGCCTCTCTCCCCAGGACAAGCTGGCCCTTCCGGGCTTTGGCAGCCAGCGTGACAAGCAGCGCTTGTCCTACGGCGCCTTCACCAATCAGATATACAGCGCCAGCACCGACTCCCCCACTTCGCCTGGCATCGATGCTCCTCCTCTTCCTCCCAGAAACGCAGGCAAAGGTAGGCACGCGACTGGGACTTCCGTGGTTCTGCGGCTGTCACGCTTGATCAACTTGGTAAACCAGGTGTGAGCTATGGTGCTGTCATGAGACTACATTGTTATTATTCTGTCTGCTGGTTACATACAGTTCATAATAGATAGGGATGGCTAATAGGTGTGTTGTGGTCCCTCCGATACTGTTGCCTAAGGATCATACATCAGGAGTCGCTTGGATTCAAGAAGAGAATGGCAGACTGATCCTTTTTTCAAAGACAAAATCATGTCACCCTTTGTGCCTGCTTGTGTGGTCTTGGCTCAGATTTATACACTCATAATAGGGGTCTGATCCTTTCCACTAATCGTGACGCTGTAGCACTGCACCTCAGGAGCACAAAACACTGTGTGGTTATGTTTGATTCGTAGTACTATTTTTTATATTTGTTTAATAGGAAAAAAAGATTTTTCTGTTTTAACAATTAAGAATTGCTTGGTTTTATTGGCTTGCAACACAGACCTTCATTTGAAGCTTTCCTTTATCCAGTTTATGCAAAGTGGCAAATATGCAGGTAGTTCTTTGTGTCTTTATCTTTTTTAATGTATGAATCCACACTATATGAAACTCTCTGATGGATTTGAGTGGCATAGCTGGAATGTTGCAATGAAATTTCTTTTCAAGGAATGCTTCACATTTTTGGAAACAGAAGCAAAGACAATTTAGTTTACTTGCAATATTAGCTGTAATTTCTGCTTATGAAGTTATGTGTATGAAGTTATATTTATTAAGTTTCTAAGGATCTGGAGGTAAGTAGTTATTTCATAAAAAGCCAATTCCAGGAATGACTTTGCTCTGGGAGATCTGTAAGTATGGAAGTTGATTAAATGTTGAAAAATTACAACTTGATGAGTATTGAAATTCAGTATTCCTATGCTAGATTTCATAGAAAAATTGTCAAAGTAAAGCTAATTCTTAACATTCAGTATAAAATTAAAGCAAAGGAAGTATGAGCATTTTATACAAGTTTAAAAAAGTTTATACAAGTTTTTGAAGACCTACAAACTATAAAGAGTTATGGAAAAGCATCATCACCATCACTTTCAATAACTGCTTATCCAATTCAGGGTAAATGTGGCCCAAAACATATTCCAGGAAGAATTGGCCAATAGGCAGGTTACACCCTGGATGGGACACTAGTTCATTGCATGACACTCACAGACACCAGGGCCAGTTTCACAGAAGCCAATTAACCTACCATCATTTCTTTGGACTGTGAGAAGAAACCAGAGCACCCAAAGAAACCCACAAGAACACAGGGAGAACATACAAACTCCAGACAGGTAGCACCCCAACAATTGAACTCAGTACCCCAGTGCTGCAAGGCAGCAATGCTAACCAAGCACAACCGTGATTAAGGAAAATCTTGACACACATATTAGTTTCAAAACAGAGGGCCGTATCAAACTGTTAATCAGTGATTTAAAATATTAGTTGTACAATGCCTTCTTGCATAAAGTGTACTTATAGCACACATGTAGCAGATGTACTTGATCTATGCATACAAAACACCATGAAGAAGGTTGTTTTTAATTGAAAAGTTGTATCACTCCCTGCAATAACACTTCCCAATCCAAACAAAACCCAGTTCTCTTTGTGCTCTAAACTAAACTTCTACATATTCCTCCCTATCAGTAGTTGGGCAGCTAAGATGTTTTTAACTGTCACCCACCGAACTGTCTTTCACCAGTTGGTCAGTGTTAGAGGATGGCAGGTCACCCCTCACTGATTTGTGGGGAATGTGGTTCAGAAAATGTCTACCATCCTCTGTTGCAAGGGCCAAAAATGCATCATCAATCATGGTTATGTAAGTGAATTTGACTTCTTTAAATGCCAATGCTGTAATCCTTCTTCACTTCATGAATGTACATCTAATGAGAACAGAAGACTGCAGCAGCCAACAGTACAGACATATCTAGAGTAATTTAATCCAATGTTGTTAAACTAAAAAAATGATATTAGAAAAATACATTTGAACTTGCAGTTTGTATTTTTGGCATATTCATCATGATCAAGCATTAAAACACACAGAGAAACAGGGCATTGGCTTTAATTGATTAACTAATCTGAAAGGTTAAAATAATAATCATGTGGGTCATGGGTTACACATTATAAAGTTTTTTGTTGGACTCAATACTGTTTTCTTCAGCAAAAGCCTCAACATTTTGAAAACTGTCAAGTATGTGTTTCCTGCACATACTGCAACACCTGTTATGCGTTTGTGGCACCCCGATTCTATGTCCCACAAGTGGTAGCTCCATCTCTTTAGGGTTATATTCTTAAGCACAGCTTTACATTTTAATGAGGCATCTACTGAGAAGTCTTATGCTCCTGTATGTTCTAATATGGGTGCATACAAACAAACGTTCCTTCCACAGTCATTTGTTTACTCATAACATTTTTTTTTTAGTTACTGTCGTTTGTTTCTGGGCACGTCAACATTGTATTTTGTCGTCATGTGGTTGTTTCTTGTTGCATGAATCCGTGTGACCATGAAGTCTGAAGGCGAGATTCTGCTGCTCCTGCCCTGGCCTGTTTTTGAGCCAGCACCCCACCCCAAACCCTCCCTTCAAAATAATCCTGTGCCATACCTCTCTATCCACAGAGGAGGCCTGATGCTGTCCACCGATGGCATCAGTGTGTTTGCGTCTGGGGTCCTGCTGTAGTAAGCCTGTGTTATCTGTGCTCTTCTAGCTCCTTCTGGCCCTCCTTCCACCCTCCCTCTCGGCTCACAGCCCCCCAGTGGCAGCTCCACCCTGTGTAAGAAGAGACCGCCGCCCCCTCCCCCTGGACACAAACGCACCCTCTCTGACCCGCCAAGCCCTCTACCTCACGGCCCACAGAATAAAGGTGGGATTCCTTGGGGTGAGTCAGTAAAAGAAAAGAAAGAATGAAAGCAAAAAAAACCCCACGAACACCGGGGTCTCTGTGCGGTGTTAAGTAGTGTAGTGTTTCCATGACTGCACTGCCTAAACCATCACTGCTGTTGCCAACACGACACCACAGGGTTCCTTGTTTTGCTTAGACATTGCCAATTGCAAGCTGAAAGACTCTTAACGCTGTGAACAAATAATTTTGCGTTCTTTCTTGTATCAGTTCTCAGTTTAAACTGTTTTTTGTATTCTGTTGATATTGGGGTCAATTTGTAACTAAGGCCTAAAATGTTGATTAGATTTCCACGAGAATCAACTCAATAAAACAAGTCTCTTATGAATTTCTGAGCATGTGAGCCAAAAACAGTGCCAGTCCTTGTCCTACATAACTTCCCCCGTTCTCTAGGATTCAACAGTGAAATCTGTTTAGAGCCATCTTTGTTTTAACTCTTTCTCATCTGTTGTACTTTTCTGTTTGGTGAGACAGGCTGCTGAAGTATTTGAATTGCAAATGTTTCAAAACCGAAAGCTGAAAAGACATTTTTTGAGCATTTGAAAATGTAAAAATGAAAAAACTATATATAAATGAGGTTTGAAATCTACAACAGTAGATATTTCCTGGGTTTTAGTTGTGCAAGGAGCTACAATATAGACAGCATATTTAGGCCTACATTCAGAAAACTTTAAGCACCATGCTTGTTTTTTTTTTATTAATAAACAAAACACAACGAAGCCATAAAACCGTGACACAAATCAATGAGGATGATGATCTTAGAACTCCTGACACCTTAACCTTTTAAAACTTTAATGTTGATTTCATACCCTTAGCAGTTAGTTTTTTGTGGTAGTCAGTGATAGTCTTTTCTGTTCCTGAATGAGCTGTTTTCAGTTCTTAGAAACTTAATTTAATCAGTTGTGTTTGAAAACCAAACTGGCCTGTTTGGTTTTCTCAGGTGAATTCAGGAGCACAGGGGCAATGGTTGTGAGAGCAATCCGCGGCGTAAAAAGAAATAGAAAATTTTTCTTTTCTCATTCGGATACAAATAACAAAAGAATGAATCACCTCTGAAAATGAGACAGTAATTGTTGCCAACTTTGAAAATGGAATTCAAGTCTCTGAATTCTGGAAAAAATACCAATTTAAGGAAGGGAAGGGTCAGCATTGAATAACTGAAGATTGAAAATTTAGGAGCGTTCTTTGATTTAAAAAAGTCGTGCAAAACCTGAGATCCTCCAGCTTCCACTTCCCAAACCCCGATCAGCCATAGATAAAAAAATCAAGAAAAGAATATTTAAAAATAGAGTAGGTTTCCATGGCTACCTGTAGTCAGTAATGCTTACGTTGGCATTTACTGTCTATAACTCATAAGACTTAACAATATACATAGATTGCATTAAAAAATATGGTAATAAGACCATATGTAGGTCTGCACCCATTCAAAACGTTGATCCAGCTGCCAGATGCGAACTCCAAACTAGTCAGTTGAAGGTAGCTTTTTCTAGTGAGATATGGAGTTTGGCAGGCAAGTGAAAATGTAGAATTAATTCAGGCCCAAATGTATTTTTTACAGGATTTACTTGCACAGGATGAGTTTTTTTTTTTTGCTTTTTGGGTTACAAAAATAACAGTATTATGTCCATCAGTCAGTTCATTGCTGGAATGGGATCAAGCAAAAAAAATATCATTGAGGCAAAGCCTATTAATGAAATAAAAAATAATATTTTTCATCCATTTGAACAATAGTATGAATGAGGAAAACATCCCAATTCCCATTCAGGGGAGGGGCCACAAAGTTCTGCTTCCCAGTCTTTTCAAACCTTTCACTTGAACGCCGGAAAAGTCCTGAGATCTGGTTACCACTACAGCCCAGTTTGGAATTTAAAATGATAAATATATTTCTTGTCCTTCAGTCAAGTCCTAGACTGTTTTGTGGGACAGTGTTGTGTGTCAAGAGCATGTCTTTCCTGTCTATCACACACTTCCTTTTAAAAGCTGTAACCCAGCAGACCTTGAGTTTCTAGTTGCTTTGTTTTTGCAACCGTAAGCAGCAGGCTGTGTCATTTCCAGAAGTGTGTTGCCATTTTATTGTACATTATGGTGAACATGTGGCGTGAGGCAGTCAACTCCATGATGTCTTTGCGTTTTCCACAGTAAGACGTGTCCTAAAGCGCAGATTGTCTGCATCTCCATTTTCATACTGTGTGGGAGCACTGCTCTGATTGGCTGACCACAGAACATGCATCCATGTAGTTGTATCAGGAACATGTCACTGAAAACATACAGTACTTCAGCACATTTGAGCAAGAGCTGTTCACAAAACATTCACCATCTAGCTAAGAGTCCTTCTAACTTTCCAATAAGAAAATGACACTTTGAGGTAGACCTCTCAGGGTGCTCTCCATAAAGTCTGCAGATAGGTGAATTATTTCTAGGTTTTTGTTTTCCTGCACCAGGATTTGTAAAACCGTTTGAGGAAAAGTGCAGATTCTGTTGCCAGGCCCTGACTAGTGAATAGAAGGCTCAGAAATCGTATTGCCAGGTCATGTAACATGCTACTTGGTCAAAGTGTGTGTGTAGGGCCAACCCAGAAATCCAAGACAGCCATCTCTCAGCCAATAACCATATAAATAATAAATAATATAACTATTTTTAATCAGATGAGTCATTGTGAATCACTCTAAAAAGTGAACAGTATACTTCAAAATGTTAATAATAATTATGCTAACATTATCATGTAGTAAAAACAGAAAGATGAAGATTTTTAGTTAAACTAATTAAGAGTGTGTGCTATAATATATGAAATTTGTGTATTTACAATGTATTCAGTATTTGAAAATATTGCTTTTAAGTTAGTTAATTACATTTTTTCTGGCTTAGTGTCTGTCTGGAACTCCCCCACTGCACTGACAGCAGTGTTATCATCTTCCAGACTAGGACTCTGCACCTCTTCTCTTGCAAAGCCAAAATGTCCACTGGTTCTCATTCCTGCTGAACTCTGAATGACTTCATTGGAGCAATCATTTGCTTAATCAGGAGAGGCAAGCTTTCCAGATTTCTGCTTATCAGTCATTGAAGGCTGTCTTGAAAACCAGCTGATCTGCCACTATCCAAGATACCAATTACAGCAGTAATTTTGTTGTCACTGGACCAGTAGGTGGTGATCTTCCCTCTGGACTAGAATGGACCACAACATTGTGCTGTAGCTGTCCTTTGTATTTGATGACTTGATAACAAGCATCCTGCGGCACTGTTCGAAGGGTAGAAGTGTTATACTTGGTAACCTTGGTAACGTGGTAAATTCCACGTGTCATCCAGGTGGGGACTGCTCTTCAGTAACGGATGGCGTTTCCCCTCCTATATGTATCCTATTTATTAGATAAAGCCACCCACAACACAGTTTACACAGCTGGTAAATAATGGGGGTGCTTTTCAGTGTCGGTCTGAAAGTTGTAGTTGCAATGTTTTCTGCAGAGGGGAAATGAGTCTGTAGCAAAAGCAATATTTTCAATTATTGTAAGTTGTATTTCCTGCTTGCCAGACAAAACCATCTTCTCTCAGACTATTACTACCTTGGATAACTGCACAAGATTCACATACACTGCTCTTTGCTTTGTTTTATTGACTGCAGTATAATGTTTAGTACAAGACATCTGGTTAATGCTGACTCAGCTTGGCATTGGGATTAATCTGCTTTCATCTAATGTTACAGGAAATGACTCCACTCCACCTTCAGTAAACAAAGCGTCTTCTGGGAACAAGTTTGAAGGTATTCTTCAGCAACAAAGGTATGGCCATGAGCTTAAGCACCCCAGCATTTTGGGACCCTTTTTATAGTGGTACTCAATGAAAAGAAGTGTGTTTTATTCTGATGGACATGATCTTTGCATACACCTAATTTTCGCATAATTTTCAGTGGTTAATAAATAAGCCTTTCAAACTGTATGGCTAAAATTGAGGCCACTTTGACCACTTCAACTGCCAATTTATAAATGTGCACATCAGGAACATTAGTTTTTTTTTCATCTTTGATTGATGTAATGTACGTTTAGTAATATACAATATGGAACTAGAACAGAAATAACTTGTGAGATATGAATAGCTTTCTTAACAAGAGAAAGAACTTGGAAAGTTCTTAACCTTCCTAAAGATCAACACTGAATTCCACTGAGAAGAATGATAGGTGGCTTTGATTACAGGAAGCACTAATGTTTTTGTTGTCTTGTGTTTTTTTTTTAAGCACTAGCACTACAAAATCCACACTTGGCCCGAGAGTTCTTCCCAAACTACCTCAGAAAGGTAAGCAACGGTCCAGTTTGTAGTACTGGAGTTTGAAGGAGTCTCGAGATTTGCAAGGCTTTCTGACAGAATACTGTCGCAGTAAGCCAGATTTGCATTTTAGATTCGCATGTTAAAATCGCAGATGTTGAGCCCCTTACTGTGATATTGGATAATAATTATGTGTTATAAAGTTGCAAAAATACAGACCCTCCTGAACCACAAATCATGCCACAAACATATCCAAATCTAGTTGCAAACACCACATATTTAAAATATTTACGACATCATAAAATCTCTTTATATTCAAGAAACTTGAACGTCCACCTCAGACAGCTTGAATGCAGATCATAATAGAAGATGATGATTAGAAGGGGATCTTGTGTACAGTATATAAGCTTAGCCTTGTGCCAGGAATCGCTCATGCTGGCCTTGTTTATGTCACCATACACCATAACAGTGTGTCATTGTTTGGATCTGAACTTGTTTTGCCTTTTATTAGTCAAGACATTACAACAGCAAGGACAATTGAAGCAAGAGTGCCAAGGTTTACAATATCAATCTTATTGCATCGCATGTGCAGCCATGTCAGTGTTAAATTGCTAAAAAGAGTGTTTCAAATGCTTTTCTGCACTAGGGAAAGATTTAACCTATATGCTTGTGAAAATGAGCAAACCTTTTAAGCTTTTGTTAGGTTGCAAGGTATTTTAAACACAAATATACTTGAAGCAGTAATAAATGGATTTCCTTGTTTATAGATGACTCTTGAAACAGGAATATTTCAGCTTTTTAAAGCTATTGGGCATGCGAAACAGATGTTAGGGGGCAGTGCGGCATTGACGTGTCTTCACCAGTTTGAGCTGGCATCTTGCCTGCCCTGACGCAGGGGAGGCAACTGGTGCAAGGACAGTAGGACAGTGAGGCCGAATGCCAGTCAAAAGGAGCCCAGGGCTTTGCCAGCAGTCAGATCAGGTTGTGCCCTGAGCTGACGGTGCAGTCTGGGAGAGCAGTAGAGCAGGCAGCGAGGGGAGGACCCTCGGGAATCTAGGCGACACTTGGAGAGGAAAGTCTCGACAAAACTCTGAATGTGTGTCTCAAGTGGATTTCGTTCCTTCTTCATCCCCCGCTTAAGTGACAGCATAATCCATCTCGGCCTACATTTAAAATAACCGATGAGCAAACTTAACGCTGATACAAATACAAATATGACTGATACAAATACAGTGTGTTAATTCAATGATTTCATGTCATGTTAAGAAAACAGAGTGAAACTGTTACATTTTACTGAATCTTAATCTAAAACTACAATCTGTATATCATATATACTGTATACAGTATAAAATTCAATACAAAGCAAACAATTATACTGACAAATGATAGAGTATATATAGTCAATGTAATCTATGTAATCATTTAAATTGTAAATCAATTGAATTAATTAAATTTAGTTCTGATACCTTGTCAGGATCATGGTTGGCTATGGCTCAAACTAAGGATGACACTTCTACAGTGTTTATCTTCGTAGTAATTTATTCTTGTGTCTGCCATTATTGTTATCCATCCATTTTCTAACTGCTTCTTCCAATTCAGCGTTGTTTGGGCAAGCAAGATGCACGGCGGGATAAACCCTGGCTGGGACGCCAGTGGGTCTCAGGACGGAAAGACACAGACAGACATTCACGCACACTTACACCAGGGCTAATTTCCCCAGGAGCCAATTAACCTGCCAGTATGTTTTTGGAGTGCGACAGCAAGCCGGAGGACCGGCAAACATGGAGAACATCCAAACTCTAAACCGATAGCGCTTCATCTCCAAAATTGAGGGTCACAGCGAAACGAGGCAGCAATTCTGACCATTGCGCCATTGTGATGCCCATTATTATTATTGTTGTTTTTGTTGTTGTGATAAGTTCCTCTCACCGGATATTTTTTGCCAGTATTTTGTAAATCCAGATCTCAACAAGAGATCGAAGCGATTTACCCTAACACCTTACGAAGGATGTGTGCAGTGCCCATTAGTGCGATCTTCTGCTGATGGATGGCCTGGGATAACCAAAAGGTTATGATCAAATCCCTTTTTGAGTGTCCCTAGTGCTTCAACTACAGTATGACGGGCACAACTCTTGTCTTCACATTCCACATCCCGCTGATCTCAGCTTCCAAGTCCTTGTATTTACTCAGTTCCTCAATTTCTTTAATCATGATGTTCGAGTCATCTGGAATGGCTATATCGATCAGCAGGCATTTTTTCTCTTTCTTGTAATGCAGCACAATGTCAGGACGGTTTGCTAGTATTTTTCGATTTGTGAATATGTGCACCTCCCACATGACGGTAATATCAGCGGTCTTGACAACCTTTTCGGGTACGTGTTCGTAGTACTTGCCAGGCACTTGTATCCCCAGATGCTTGCACATTGTCCAGTGGATATAGCTGGCCACCTTGTTATACTGGTATACTCAGACGGTGCAAGTGTTGTACGGCCAGCAATAGTATGGCTAACATGTTCTTCTGCCTTATTGGACATTCTGCATTTGCTATCAACTGGCTGTTTCAAGATGTTCTTCTGGTGGTATCTGGTGTTGAGTGCCTGGTCCTGAGCTGCAGTAATCAGGCTTTCTGTCTCTCCTTTTAGACTAGAACTGCGTAAACATGCCAAAGACGCCTCTTTATTATTATTATTATTATTATTATTATTATTATTATTATTCATGGTGGTGCAGTGGTTAGTATTGCAGCCTTGCAGTCCTGGGGGCCTGGGTTCAGTTCCGCACCTGGGATGCGATCTTAAAGCTGCTCTAGGTGTGGCATGGCGAGAGGCAGAGCCCTTCAAACACCAGTCGTTGACCATTGGTGATTTGATCAGCGACGGCTGCCGGTGGGCTTCCAGTCATGTTACAAATAGGATTCACCTCCCTGCCTCCAGAGACTGAGGCAGAGGAGGGGTGACAGGACAGCCTTATTCAGCAAGGCTGACCTCTGCATGCATATTTCTTTGATTTGGGAAGCTAGCAGGCAATACAGGCTTACTTTGCTCATCCATTGCCCTTGAGGGACTGGGAGTAATAGCGACAATCCCGGAGGGAGTTGGTCGCTTCAAAGTCTTACCGCTTGACTTGAGCTGCGTGTCTTGCCCTTGTGATTACAAGCTACACTGCAAGTGGAATGAAGTGGCTGCATGCTTAGATATTGCAGACTGACTGAGTGCAGAAGGTGGTGGCAGCTGCAATGGCCGTGGCAGAGCACAGTCTAAGTGCGTTTAGTGTTCCCTCTGGTAATATTTCCAGATTGCAGGCTGGGGGCGCCAGGAGTGCAGACATCTGTTAGTAAATGAAGCCTGGTGGCACAAGGCAAAGGCTGTATGCCCACTCGGTGTCCATGGCCAAATTGAGCGCAAAGTGCGGTCCATCCCCGACTAAAGTCAAAGAGCAGACTGGCTGGGCGTCATGAGTGCCAGCAACTGTTACATACTGTATATCTTTGTTGAATGTTTGTGGGTTGTGAAACACTGATGGTGACTGGAGGGTGTCTGCTATGGTAGAGAAGACACTACGGAGCCAGGAGCTCTAATCTCTGTCCGTTGTGGGATATGGAATATGTGTGACATTCAGAGATCCTAAGTCTAGCTATCACTCCAAAACAGCATGAAAGACACAATAACTGACAGCAGCTAGGTTAATAACACAGAATACCTCAAATCTAGGGTGAATACCCCAGAAGGAGGCCATATACAACACTATCCTCGGAGGAGAGTGCGTGAAGAGGGGAATTATCTCTAAGGTTAGAGTGGAAAGTATGCCTGACCATCTGTGGAGGAAGGGGTGATGTCATGGACCTGCCTGGATCAGCCCCAAAGTGTAATCCACACTACACAACATACAGTAACAGAATGTTCACCCCATGTGTTTTGGGGTTTCCTCCCATGGCACAAAAACCTACTGGTAGTTTAACTGGCTATTGGGGAAAATTAGTTCCGGTTGTGAGCGTGTGTGTTTGTGTCTATGTGTGACTGGCTTCCCGTCCAGGGTGTATCCTGCTTTGCGCCCTTTGCTTGCCAAGATAGGCTCCGCCTCCCCTGCAATTGATGATAATAATGATGATCTGGGAGCTTACAAGGTAAACAGCATTAGGTTTTTCTAATCTTTATTGTCCCATATAAACAGTGAGAGCAAAGTCCCATTTCTAATGATGACCTGGAGATATTTTTGAATTGTTTATATGTTTAGATGAGTGACATCAGTCAATTATTTGTTCATAAACAAAGAACTAACGGAAAGGGTTACCGATTTGAAATTACTTTCGTTCTAATCATCACAGCAACAACAAGGCCAATCCGTAAATGGTGTTCCTTCTCTTGCAGTGGCATTAAGAAAAATCGACACCATCCATCACCCTTCCATAGATAAGTCCAACCAGCAGCCCGATGTGTTTCAGAAGTCTCCCCAGGCTGCAGAGATCCCTCCGAAAGTTCCCTTGCCAGAGAAGCCACAGCCAGGGGACCTGCCCCCCAAGCCGCAAATTGGGGATCTGCCGCCCAAACCAGGAGAACTGCCTCCCAAACCCCAGCTCTCTGACCTGCCCCCCAAACCGCAGCTCGGAGACCTCCCTCCGAAGCCTCAGGTCAAGGACCTTCCTCCCAAACCTCAGCTGTCAGAGGTACCCCCTAAACCCCCAGGTACAGACACCCCTCAGAAGTCCCTCCCTGGAGAATCGGCACCCAGACCACCGCCTTCTGACAGCCCTGGATCCAACCAGCTGGGCGAGGCCGCTCCCAGACAGCTCTCGGAGGACACCAATGGCACACCACCTGCCGTGATGGAGATGCCAGTTCCTCTGCCCAGGAAAATCAACACGGTCAGTGAAGAACCTTCCTTGTCTGCCATTTTAAGAGCCGGGAGGCTGAGAGAGTGGGGCTTTGAACAGGCAGTTAGTTGTAGGGAAACCTGAGATTGAGACTCAGATGTCCTCTGTCAGTCCTGAATTCTCTTGAATCTCCTTTCAGTACGCTTTCAGTACAGGTACTCACTCTGAGTCTAGGTTGAGCTCTGTGTGCCCAGATGAATCAGTTAGCCATACAGTAACTCTATTAACATCACAGCATCACCTTCGGCTTCCCAGGCACCTGCAGGCCAGCAGTGATGTCAGTGAGAGACCTGTTGCTCCTCTATTATGTTATTTGTAATCTTGGAACTGAAAATGATTTTTTTCCCATGTGTGTACCCTCACAATTTGGAATTGGCAATTGCTGAGCAGTTTGTCTTACCTCTATGACTTCTGCATCAGCAGTGAGAGATCAAGGACTATTCATGCACCCCTGCTGCACACCCTCTTAGCTACTTGTCACACAAGCTACATCTGACATGATGCGTGATGGCACACTAAATCTCACGGCTGGAAATGGCTGAATAGCATTTACTGTTGAATAGCAAACTCAGGATACCCAAGCCAACTCAAGCCTGCTCAACCCTAATGGAACTAAGCCCTTTGGGAATCCTAGATGAAGCTGACTAATGAAACAGCCAAGTCTCAACTTACTAGTGTCTGTGCAGGGCTTAGCATGTGCTCTTTTACTGCTCAAATGCCATAGAAATCCTTTAAACTGCCATATTTGTAATGCGAGGGATGCAACTTACCAAGAGCGAAATAACTGGAGGAGAGGAGGAGAGGAGAGACATAACTTAAAAGGTAAAAGGTAACTCTGCTTCGCTTTTCAGGCATGAGACATTAGTTCCCTAAAAAAAGGTTTTTTATTGCTCAGACGTCATTCCAGTTTAATTATATTCTAGAAGTGATTCTTATAGAATATGCAGAGATAACTGACAGTTCTTTATGTGTACTGTAGGTTAGATTGGTAAATGCTCAAAATCCAATAAAAATTATTACTAAATTAGATCAAGCATCTGATAAAGCATAATTTGTGTTGTGTTGCCCAAGAGCCAAGAGAAATCCAAGTGAGTTTTCTTATTACTTTTAGTGGTTTGGAGAAAAAAGTTTTCATTCTGGCTGGGGTTGATAGAAGAGGAAATAGGTCAGGGAAGAGAAGTGAACTTGTCAAGTTTCTGTGCCCGTCTCAGATTTTGGACCTTTCTTTGGGACTATTCAAGCTGGTGTTCAAAGTGCTAAAGACATATTGACTGCCTTAAAGTAACTTTTTCCTATCCCTTTCATGACTTAATGGCTTACATTGAGTACACCATTACAGCTACTCCATACTAAAGATCAGCTACTGTATGTTATTGAAAATTGTGACAGAAACATGATGTTTAATCTAATTTCCTCATAAAATTAATGGGGTAAGACAGGAATAAGATTTGAATACTTTTAAATGTACTCATCAGTGATCTGATCTTGGCATTATTCCACATTGTCACAGTAGTTGGAATAAGATACCAGGATTTACCACGTACTGTACTTGCCTGCATCAGAACGCCTTAATTATGGAGCTGCTAAGCAGACGTTCTGGGGGAGGTCAAATTGTAATTTTGCACATCTGCTCTCTTAAGCAGACAGAACGTTGAGAACCAAATACTGCATGACTTATACAAGCTCTAAAAGGTCAACAAATTAATAAAACCACATTTAGTGGGTGTATGTGTGTGTTTGCGCAGGAGTTCAACCAAGTGCAAAATAATTTTTGCTGGAAGTTTTTAAAGTAATAACAAATGAGTTAAAACAACAAACACATACAATGACACAAAGGGCTATTGGGTATGAAGTCATGATAGTATAGTCCCTTTGAAAAATCTGGGTAGATAGTGCCATCCAGTGTGCCTTCTGAGTGAACACTTTGTTTTCCAGGATGTAATTGTATTTTTTGTAACTTAGAGACAATATTTTCACAGTCAACAATCAGTCCACCACAATGGGATCTAAGTTTGTCTCGTCTCGTTTCAAGTGTGACGTAATGGTATTGCTGAAAGTACTTTGTTTAAGCTTTGTCAGAATCCCATCTAAAACTGTGCTTGTGGAAACTGAGTGCGCCCGGAGTGGAGTCATGGGCATTTAATCGGAACTCCTCTCTTGTGGATTTGAGCTCTGAAACTATTTACTGGTATAGCATACTGGAAAGAATAAAGGAGTGGTCTGCTTCCAGGGCAAGAACAAAGCAAGGCGGGTCAAGACTATCTATGACTGCCAGGCCGACAACGATGATGAGCTGACGTTCGTGGAGGGAGAGGTGATTATTGTTACTGGAGAGGAGGACCAAGAGTGGTGGGTGAGTACAGAAAAAATTTAATGACAAAAATTAGGTCATTAACTAATACTTTAACCGTTACAATAGATTTTTTAGAATAATAGACTTTGTGGCAAGAAGTCTAAAGTTTATATCTCACTTCTGATTTTACAGAAAAAAGAACATAATAATCATTCCTAACATTTATGTAGCACTTTTCTGGACACTTCACGCAAAGTGCTTTACAGGCAATCCCCACCTGGATGATGCGACGGCAGCCATAGTGCGCCAGTATGCTCACCACACATCAGCTAACAGTGGGGAGGAGAACAGAGTGATGAAGCCAGTTCATAGTTGGGGATTATTAGGAAACCACAATAGGTCAAATCCAAGGGGAAATTTGGCCAGGACACCAGGGTTAACACTCCTACTCTTTTCAAGAAGTGCCCTGGGATTTTTAATGACCACAGAGAGTCAGGACCTTGGTTTTATGTCTCATCTGAAGGATGGCGCCTCTTTACAGTATAGTGTTCCTGTCACTATACTGGAGCATCAGGACCAAAACACAGACCACAGGGTGAGCGCCCCCTACTGGTCCCACTAATACCACTTCCAGCAGCAACCTTAGCTTGCCTGGAAGGTCTCCCACCCAGGTATTGGCCAGCCTCACACCTGCTTAGCTTCAGGGTTGTGCCAGTTGTGATTTGCAGGGTGATTTAGCTGTTTTGACTATCTTGTTATGAGCACAAAAGAGCATGTCTCCTGTATGACATTAACCATCTCAGACTGGGATTTGTTAGGGACCACATGTCACTGGGGCTGAAAGTGGACCTTCTCTAACATTAAAGACGCTTGTTTGGAAAACAGCAGAAGTTTCACAGGCCTTAATTATTAGTCCATATTGCCGTCTTACTGGGGGTAATTTGTAGATATCAAACTAAAGAAGGAGTGAGGGATCTAGATTCAAACACTTGTCCTGCGCGAGTGCGGAGAGATCTTTGAGTGTTCGGTTTTATGTGCTTTTGTTCACAGATCGGGCACATTGAAGGGCAGCCTGAGAGAAAGGGCGTGTTCCCCATGTCTTTTGTTCACATCCTTTCTGATTAGCGACCAGCTGGACCTGCACAGGGCACATCATTCATGCACCGCACTATGCTTCCTTCCTGCAAAGAGTAAGACTGCTGCCACCCCACAGCCCTGGGCACCTCATTGTGTATATAGCAGCTGTTAAAATAATAAAAGAGAACGAGAAACACAAAAGACAAAATAAATCATGTAGGTTCACCTTATGAGGTGTAAAGTACATACATATTGTAAATATACTGTGTTATCCTGCCTTTGCCAGTATTATCATAGCCTTGGAACCTGGCCTTACTGGGTTTGCTGTAGCCATCCTTGGAATCTAGCACTTACGTAACATCTCTGTCTTTGCTGTTCAGCTGTATGTATGTACATACATATACATATATATGCATATACACTCATACAAAAAATGCCCTGCCTGCGCTTACAAAGCTTGGGCAGTCTTGTTCAAAGTTCTAACCCGTATAAGCTTGACTGTCTTAACGTTAAGATCATCTCTGTGTTTCTCAGTAACATTGCAAGATCAGGAAAAACAGACACATAAAGGAATAAATTAGTCTTTAAGTCTTCACCTCTCTCTTAAAAAAGAGAGTGCAGGACTGAAAAATGTGGTAAGATGGTTGTGTAACTTCCACAGAGCTTACCAAGAATGCACGTCAAAGGATGAAATATATATTCATTAAATGTATTCCTAATCCTCGCTTGCATAATATTTTTTTTAATGAATGTGCTTCGTATACACTGTCACAAATGTCCAGACAATATCAGCATTAGCGACAGCTGTCAGACTACTTGAAGTCGTTCCATCTTTAGACAGTCCAGAAGATGGCAATTTTGTTTTATATTTTTCACCTACTGTCCTAAGCTGGTTGCACTAAAAATCCTTCAAATTTGCATGGATTTCTTAAAAACTTTGTATATTCTGTCTCTTTCATGACTTGTCCGACTCTGATTAGAAACTGGAACGTTCCTTTGGTGAAGTGGCTCTGGTATATGTTCCTATCTAGTTTCATGATACAAGTTGTATTGTGATCCAAACGAAATGATGCATCTCGCACCTGAACATCTTGCGAAATTTCCTGTCATTCGCAAGTGAGGGCATTTCCATTTTGTTCTGGAGGTGCACTCTGTGTAACGGCATCCCTCTGGTGTCTGGACACCTGCCTGGAGCTATCTGGCAGGATAGCGTATACATGCACATATACAGTATCTAGGTATTACAGTGTCCTAGCATGTGGTCTTCTCTGGAAGGTATGAGGACATTATTAAACTTTTGTGATATATTGGATTGTGAAATATGTTTTTAGAAGCTCAGCAGTGGCTGGCGAAGGTATTAATAGAATCATGCTGTACCAGAATCTTATTGTGCCTCATTAATTGTTGTATTTTATTTAACTGTGCAGGGGAATGAGCAATTTGCATTAGCTATTAAAATCCTTATTGTATTAACAAGAAACAGTACATTGCTATATGAAAGCTTCCAGTGTTATTTAATGTTCCTGGTCCATTACATTTTAAAGTTAACGTATATGCTGTATATCCATTTGAAAGTGTGTGAAAATTCACTTCAACAAGTATTGAAAATAAAATAATTTTTATATGTAGAATACAGTTTGTCCCATAGCTGGAAATTCAAAACTGGATTTCAGATTATAATTTCCAAAAAAACAAATTTCCCACCTGTTAAACAAATTAAATATAAACCTTGGCAAGAATATACCCAATTAACAATTTGTGTAGATGTTTAGGCTTGGACCGTGTTAATATTTCTTTAAAAAGAAAAGAAAAATAACAGGAGTGCAATTGTATTTTAGTGAATATTTATTTCATCCAGAAGAACGATGGGGGACTCTCTCTCAGAGGAGCCTGTCAAATGTCAACTTCTGCACAAGGATCTTTTTTTTTTTTAAGCTGTTCTGTTGTAAATGGCTCTGGATATGCTTTTAAATGGGTTTGCCATGACTGTTTTTACATATTTAATTGTGAGAAATAACTGGACTAGATGTAAACCTTCAGATTTGACTTCTGCTCAGCTGCCAGTTCCGGTTCCAGTATTGAGTTGTGCTGTTTGAATAGAGCAGTCAAGAAGGACTTCCACCCTGTCATTCCATTTTATCAATTAATAAAAGTTTTATGTTGAAGAAAATGACTTCATGCCTCTTTTGTACCCAACAGCCCTGATTGGCAGTGAGGCTCATCCATCCATTTTTTAACCTCTTGATCCAAGGCAGGGTTGTGGACACCAGAGGCTGTCAAGCAATGGGCGCAAGGCAAGATGTATCCAAGACAGGATACTGTACCAGTACATCACAGGGCACATACTACCACAGACATAATGCATAACCACACCAGGGCCAATTTTGCTGGCAGCCAATTAACCTATCACTATTGTCTTTGGACATGGAAGAAAACTGGAGCCCCTGCAGGAAATCCATACAAACATGGAGAGACCATACAAACTCCACAGCGATAGCACCCCAGCTCCAGAATTGAATCCAATGCTAACCACTGGGACACCAGCCATAAGAGGTCTTTATCTTCAAGGTCTAAGGTAAAATGGAGCACTGGGCAGTTCAAAGTAAATCTAAAGCTCTTCCTCATGCACAGTCATGGTATTAGGAAGTTTAATAAATCCCTGTTACTGGTAAAGGGCATCAATTACAACCTTTGTCTTCAGAGGTTGACAAAGAAGGATATTTTAAAACTATTTGATTTGGCAGGGTAGTGCAGTGATATTCACTGGACTGTAGGGCTTCCCCCCATGAGAACTCAATACATGTTAAACTGTGCATTGCATTAAACAGCTTTTTCACAGTCTTTAGCTACCAAGAAGCTGAAATTACACACTGAAATACCTCCGAGTACTCCGGCAGAGGTACTTAAAACTCTACTCCTGTTTAATTAAGCTTTTTTCCAGTTGCTTTAAGCTTTTACAGGGGTACTGCAGCATCTCCATCTACAGTATATTTGAATTAGAGATATTAAATTGAGCTACTGTACATCTGACAGATTAGCTCTCGCTTTGCCATCATGATCTGCCCATTTGAAGGAAGCAAGTAGGCCTTTAGCACTGGCCTTCTTGGTAACAAGAGCTATTAAAGCCAACAGAAAGACCATTAAATTGCGATACAAAGCAAGAAAACTCCCAGGGATGTAGCTAAAGCTTAAAGCAATAAACTGGTTATTGCAGAAGGCTTTTCTGGGCTTTAGTTTTAAGTTCAGCAAATACCAAGGAGACATACTCAAGTTTCTTTAATCTTCTGGGTGGTGCCAGAGAAGATGTACATGTATTGATGATTTTTGTAATTTAGTACCACATCAGTCTTTGAGCCCATCACCTTCAACATATTCCACTCCCATTTCCCAGTTTTGAATACACTATTGTAGGGAGATGTAGGCCAGTGTTTAAGGACAAGTGAGCCCATTTTCTAATCAGATCATTAGAGACCATTTCTCTACTGCTTAGAAAAAAAGCAAAGTCTGCTTGGGTTTAATCAATAAACCCACCCTTTCCAACAGCAGCTTAAAGTCACTTCTTCAAACCTTGTAGATTAAGTATATACTGTTGGACCATATATACTTTGTTCAAATCCTGGGAGAAACTTAAATATTGAATCCTCCATCTACAGAATAGGGTAATAAGGAGGGGGGAGGGAAATCTTAAAACTACTCCCCACCTAAACTCTATAAATGAGTAGACAAAATGCTCCAGTGAGAATTTTATTTACTGAACAGAGCTCAAACCACATTTGGAACAGATTCCCCATAATCAAAGCCACAAAATGAAATTGAAAATAAACAGCTTCCTGTACTGCAAACTTAAAGTGCTTATGTTAACAGATTCACAAAACCCCCATGGTCTAGAACCAAGAACTCAGGTCAGACTTTCATTCACAAGCTCTGAAACATTTCTATCCAGCACAGTCAAAAACAAAGTTATGTAAGGGATTGGGTTTTCTGGACGGATTTCTTTGGGTTCCCATTGACCTTCTGTACCGATTTGATGACCCCAACTGCAATGGTCTGCCTCAGGTCCCTGGCAGCAAAACGACCTATCAGAAAAAAAAAAGGAAGTGGCATTTTCATTAGGAAAACAAGATTCCTAGAGTGCAAGGAGCAGAGATGTCACAAACATTCCTATGATGAGAATAGAAATTTACAGTGCTCACCTAAAGGAGGATAATTGAAGAAGCTCTCAACACACATTGGCTTGTTTGGTACCAGGTTGACAGTAGCAGCATCTCCAGATACCAGGACCTGAGGGTCATCTTCAAGTTTCTGCCCAGACCTCCGGTCAAGCTTCTCCCTCAGCTCCGCAAACTTGCAGCTAATGTGGGCTGTGTGGCAGTCGACAACTGGAGAGTAGCCTGCTTTGATCTTGCCAGGATGGTTCAAAATGATAACCTATTAAGAGGAGTAGGGGAGGGCAGCAGTAAATGTGACAAAGGTGGTCAAATGACATTTCTCCTCAGTTCCACCTTGAAAGAATGTTGAATAGTATACAAATGGCTTCCAAACTTAGTCCTCAAATGAGAACAGTTCTTGAGACTAAAATTGTTACAGGGTTCACACTAAATTACACATTTTTCCCAGTCATTTGACCTTTCAAGAGCTGAAAGCAAAAATCTAAAAAGTGTGCCCCTAACAAACCTAAATTAGCCTACGATTAAGAACTGGAATGACCTCTTGGGGACCCTGGTTGGGGATCAAGAAGGTGCCATTTCATTAAATGGAAATCCTGACTCTTCCAGGTTCAATTCTAGTGTACCATCTGTTTGGAGTTTGCATGTTCTCCTCAAGGGGTGATACCATTTCCCTCTACTTCCTAAACCCGCAATCTTTGTCCTCCCCAAGAGCGACCGCTGATCCCGGTCTGCTGGCTGAATAGGGCTCAAAATGCCGAATCCTGATAATTTGCCATGATGCATGCGAAAGACTTCATAGTCCTTAAAGATCACATGACACAAATCAATAGGTTTAGGAATGGGAATGTTTAGGAAGTTTAGAAGGAATGTCACCATGAGCTATTTCTGCTGAAAAGGAAGCATTGGCATCTAGGAGATCTCATTGCTCTCTAGGACCAGAGGTTGACCATGTTGGATCAGAAGGGGTACCTGTGCAACAAAGCTGGAGACATCAGAGGGAGGGTCATGCTGAGCATTCCCCGCCACGTCCCCACGCCGCAGATTTTTCACTGAAACATTCTTGATGTTGAAGCCTATATTGTACCCAGGGAAAGCAGTCTGGAGGCCTTGGTGATGCATTTCTATTGACTTAACCTCTGCAGTAAGTCTCGCAGGCGAGAAGGTCACCATCATCCCTGGCTTCAATATCCCCGTCTCAATTCTTCCTACTGGTACAGTACCAATACCTGGGGACATTGGAGAAGTGATAGGGATGCAAGAGTGTTGAGCATTTCCATCAACCGTACAATTGCAGTCCTTTTAAGATGTAAACCCTGTAATCCATTAAAAAAAAAAGACATTTAGGACTACAATGTTTGGATTTATAAGTTCAGTTATTTTTAGTCCTTGAAGCAATAAGCATAGAATGGTTACAATCAGCCTCAATACCATTGACTCTTATTCAGATGTTACTCAAAGAGCAGTTTCTTGTACTAGGAAGTGTACAAAGCAGATAAGCTTCCGAGATTGTAAACAACTGGTTAAGTCCAAAAGCACTTCGTGGGTAAAAAACAAAGCTCATCAGGGTACCTGTGCTAAAGTACCCATGATAATATTAATGCCATTAGGAATACATATGCACCTTTGCATCTTCACACTTAGTTGTGGGTTAAAACATTGTAAATCATGCATTAGCTCTCCCCATTTGAGTCATTCTCTACTAGAATCTCACAAAAGGATGCACATTATAAAAAGGGAGATGACTAAATGGGAAAGAAGTCCGTTTCATTCCTGTATGACCAGTGTAAGACCAGACTGCCTTTCCAAACATTTGGCAACTTTGAGCAATAAACCCAGCTGCCATGCTGGCACATTCCTGGCTTGACCTGCAATGACTGCATAATGGATACTGTGAACTTCAAAGGATAGGTTAGAAACAATACCTCCTATCTTATAAACATCCTGTAAGGGCAACCTCAGGGGTTTGTTGACTGTGCGCACTGGGGGCAGAATCGAGTCCAGGACTTCAAGTAAGGTTTTGCCATTTGCATTGCCTTCCTTCCGTTTAATTTTCCACCCTTTAAACCAAGGCATCTTTTAAAAGGGAGGGGAGAAAAATAAATACACCATAAAAAGCCTTATGAGAAGATGTATGCCACAACTCAAGGATAAGCCAACATGCTAAATACCTTATTGGAGGGAGTCAGCATGTTCTCTCCAGCCCATCCAGAAACTGGCACGAAGGGCACTGCTGTAGGGTTATAGCCTATTTTCTTCACGTAGATGGTCACATTGCGAACCACCTCATCGAAGCGCTTCTGGCTATAAGGGGGCTCCGTCACATCCATTTTGTTGACGCAGACAATGAGCTGCTTAACACCCAGCGTGTAAGCCAGCAAAGCATGTTCCCTTGTCTGGCCATTCCTGGAAATACCAGCCTCGAATTCGCCTCTGGCCGCAGAGACCACTAGGAGCGCAGCATCAGCCTAGAAGAGAGACTCAATCCGTACATACAGCGATAAGGGGGGTACAGAAGGTAACCAGAACACCCATTTAAAAAGAACGTAGAATGACCTACTTTATGCAATTTGCACAACATTAGGTTAAAGTGCATCTAGACTAATCCATCTGGCCCAGTGTTTAAACCGCGAATTCACCTGCGATGTTCCGGTGATCATGTTTTTGATGAAATCGCGATGTCCCGGTGCGTCGATGATGGTAATGTAGAATTTGTGAGTATTGAACTTCATTAACGAGATGTCGATGGTGATGCCTCTCTCTCTCTCCGCCTTCAGTTTATCCAGAACCCAGGCGTATTTAAACGAGCCCTTTCCCATCTAGAAGGGGATACAGTAAAGTGGTGGTCCTTGCTGAATTTCATTTCATTTTTATATACCGTAAGTGACGCAGATCAAACTTTACTTTTTTGGTCCTGTTTTATCATATATTAACATACTCAGAGCCGTTAAAAAGTCTTGCAATTACCAGTAGATTATATGGAACACTTTAGACGTAAATAGTTCCAAAAAAGTGATGTGCCAAAAAACCCTACACCGCTCTTTATAGCCTACTTCACGATGGAATACCGTTAAATTCTAAAATAGTTTATGCATCAATAAAGGCTGTACCTGGCTTGCGGTCTTCTCGAACTTCTCGATAGTCCTGGGGTCTACTCCGCCACATTTATAAACGAGGTGACCAGTGGTAGTGGATTTTCCACTATCCACATGACCAATGATCACAAGGTTAATATGAATCCTATCCTTTGGCATTGTAAGACTACACCTAGACTTTCGTCTCTTCAGCTGGTTTACAGTTATACAAAACTTTCTATTAAAGAATTGCGTTCTCTCCTTTTCTCTCACGACAAAGGCTTTCGTCTGAGCCGACCCTTTTTTATAAAGCCTGAGACCTATTACATCACCTTGTTAAGTACAACGAGCGAATCATTACACTCACCTGTACTTGTCAGCGGATCTCGATAAGAACTGACCTCAGAGCATTTTAAGGAATTTAAAATGATACATGTGTGAGGGAAATCTGCCTTTTACGTGTGATTGGCAATAATGTAAAATGCTAACAACTCCGGATACAGATGCTCTATTATGAACATAGTTATCAAATATGTTTTTAACGTATTGGTACTTTTTGCATTATTATACTAGTGAATCAAAAACATCCGGCAATAAATTGCCTTGCATCTTTTCTGCCCAATTTGTTGTGCTCATTATATTGAAATGTTAATCCAGTACTAAAGCGTGTTTAGCTGGATTAGTATGTATTAAGACAATTGGGATAATAATTAGTAATTCCTCCCATCATATTGGACTATTCGAACAGATGAGGAATACTACTGAAACAGACCCGCTGGGTGACGCGCGACAGCTATGGTGAGCTCGCAGGTCAGCAAGTCAGGAGGGAAGTGAGATATTAACTATTGAATTTACAGGGACATTCTGGAGCTGGATTGTGCAAGCCAAAACTGAAATTTGCACAGAACCCCTGCTTTAGCACTCCTATACTATTACAGTGTCGTGGGATCTTCTTCGAAAGATAAGGTCTATCTTTTGCATGTCGTGCAGAATTATCGGGATTCGGCATTTCGAGCCCTATTCAGCCAGCAGACTGGGACCAGTGGTCCCTCTCCGGGAAGACAAAGATTGCAGCTGTTTAGGAAGTAGAGGGAAACGGGATCACCCCTCGAGTAGAACATGCAAACTCCAAGCAGATGGTACACTAGAATTGAACCCAGAAGAGTCAGGATTTCAGTTTAATGATATAGCACCATCTTGGTCCCAACCAAGGTCCTAAGAGATTGTTCCACCTTCTGGTTTGTGCTCAAGCTGTGTTCGTAATCGTAGGCTAATGATTTCAGTTTGTTAGGGGTACATTTTAGATTTGCTTCCAGCTCTTAAATGACTTTAGTAATTGGTGTTAACAATTTCTCAGTTTCAAGAACTGCTCTCATTCAGAAGTAATCTGAAATGTACAGTAACCAACTGGACCTCTGCAGAAAAAAGCTCATTGTGGGAGTGGTTGATACACGGCTGTTCCCTATTTTGGTTGAAACATCAAGCGCGAATTGATAACCGCTCTAGAGCACAGCATTTCCTGTCACCATACTAAGGCATTTGTTGTCAATTCTGATCCAAGGAAAGACCGCCACCTACTGGTCCACCAACTATTTACAGAACCACAGAAATTAGATTAACGCACATGTCGGAGGCAAACTGAAGACAAAAATGTAGCTTTTCACTAACATTAACAGCCCAAATACCATGCTGCGATGTGTGTCCTGGCAAATCTACTTTATGAAACGGCAACACTCTACGTTCCTTAGGAATTAATATATTTGC
The DNA here is from genome assembly GCF_059453375.1 of Lepisosteus platostomus. Lineage (NCBI taxonomy): Eukaryota > Metazoa > Chordata > Actinopteri > Semionotiformes > Lepisosteidae > Lepisosteus > Lepisosteus platostomus. The sequence continues at coordinate 42,102,728 of NC_142618.1, forward strand.
ATGCACAGTTTAATTACGCACTGATCAAAGCACACCAAAACGTAGCACTAGTATTACAGCGCTGATATTGTATTTCTGTAAACATCTACACATTTCTGCGTTTTGAGCGCGGAAGGACAGAATCGCTGCACCACGTCAAGCAAGAGTACTGTAGATGCTCATATCTGTGCAGATTCTCTACGCCCCAGTCGTGGTTGCAAAAAGGAACTGCGGGCGACCGTATGCTGGCGTCAACCAACAGTGTGTCGTAGAGGTCAAGTGGCCTTAATAATTACGTTATTTTAGCGGTATTGTTTTTGTTATACACATATAGTACAAGCACTTGCATCACCCTAGATAATAATTCACGGAAGCTTCGAAAAGCCGGCACTATACTACTATCCTATACTACGAGGACGCAACCAGTGGGTGATCTCCGCAGTGCGTAAAAACGACTTTTCTGCGGGCGCTTAACTGTATTTACGATTCAGGAACTGAAGTTTTAGTCTTGGCCCAATTAATCTAATTCAGTATCTTTAATGTCAGGGTCATTAAAATACATTTCAACAAGCTGTTGTGTTTTCTGAAAAAAAGGAAAAAAGGGGCTTACAAATACAAGCAAATTAAAAGTGTGACCCGAGGACAAATCTTTTTCAGTTAACTAGCGGCCCGTTCCTCCCTCAGTTGTTCTTATTTACATTCATATTAAAATCGGCTCTCTGAGGCTTCAGATGTGACACCTCTTCCTCTACCGACTCTCTGAATGAATCAATTCCTTTTATAGTTATCGCCTGTCTCTCTGGCTGTGTCCGTGCTGTGTCTGAACCTGTGTAACTGTATCACAATGACGTTAGAAATTGGCCAACCCGGAAACTGCAGACAGCTGAAAGAAGCACCGCTGCAAATTTCTCTTCTGCAAGCCCACTGTGATCGCGGAACGGAGACTTCCTTATTCATTCTCCGTTCATTGATTTCTGTTTTAAAGGTATGTTTTAAAGCTGTATTTTTGTAATTCATTTGCTAGGCAGACTGTTTGTTAAATTTTACTTTGTTTCCTGATCTGTAATTACCGACAAACTAGTGTGTTTGTAGTACTAGCATGCTTTAGAGATGTACCGTTTTTATGCGAAGGTACTGGATGAATTGCGTGACCCGCGTGTGGTCCGGTAACACGGAGCAAAGGTTATAACTGAAAAAAAAACCTGCATCTTTCACTTTGCAGAATTTCTTCGTAGAGAATCAGATTAGCTAATGTCCTTGGTGAGGTATGTATGTCGTTGGGCTGTTAACTCTTCAATCCTTTCTGATCAATGTTTTTTCTGACGAGCAGTAGGTTTAATATTAGTTTTTCAACTATGCATTCCTTTATTTCAGTATTTTTATAGTCAATTTGTAAGATATTCCTTAAGTATTGACCACACACTGATAATCGGGTCAGTATTTTGTTGAAGGCAATCAGAAGCATTTAAGCAAAGATAAAATGCTTTCTCACGGAACGTGGACTCTTTCCAAACACATGGGCAGATCAGGGTTATTTTTTAAAGACACGCTTGATCAGATTCTATGGATATTGTTGAAATTACTTCTAACTGTTGTAATCAAATTACACTAAAGTACTGCATCGTATACTGCATGCAACCGACGTATATACAGTATGAAGCCTACAATCCTAACTCTCCGTTTTAAAAGTAAACACATTTTCATGTCCCTTCAAAAAAATTTTCGTGTTGTTTTATTTCATATACATGTTCCGTAAAGCAGATTATCTGCACATCTCAATAAATCTGACGAACGTTTTGTCTCTACACGAAAACGCTTAAAACGGCTCAGTCAGTTACTTCCTTATAGGCAAGGCACGCCTGTTTTTTCAGTTATGCTGTCCCACGATTAATTTTTCCTGTATCTTTTAAGTTCCTTCATTCGCAAATAAGCCTGAATTTCTTTAGTTTCCCTAATGTAATAACTTATAATATTGATTCGAAAATCTGCCATTTCAAATTTGCAATAATTGTATTCTAAAACCTTAACTAGTAGCCGAAAAAAATCATTATATACATTCAGAATTATATTCTAATAAATGATTCTAATAATGCTTTAATACCTGTATATGATGCAAAACAATGTATTATTGTCGTTGTATTGTTATCACATTGGTCCTTTTAAAAATGTAACAAAAGTGTTGTGTTTAATAATGAGGATATGGTACAGTATTCTGTTTACCAAACAGACTTAACTTGAAACAGACTGAATAAAATGACAACTGTTTGCATACTGTAAAAATGTGAAACTTTGTTGACTTTTTATATCACATATAACAGATTTCAGAAAAACACAACATTAGTTTAAGGAACTGATCAGACTTAAGAATGGTAAACCATTTCAGGTGTGATCATAGGAGAAAGAAAGAGACTCTATTTATCATTTAGCATGATGTTTGTGCAGTGCATGATGGGAACTGAAGCCAGGGACAGCATAATCATTACATTTCAGATGTGACTGAGACCATAAAGGTTTGCTTTGATATAGCCACAGGGTGTATTTAGTTTGAGAAGAAACACAATAGGTGTTTTTTTTTAATTGCAGCAGCAACACGCTGTATACATGTAACATATGGTAAACGTGATTAGTCATTAAACATTCCAGTGACAATGAATACAGTTTGATTCTTTATTACATTGAAGAGGTTTGTCCATGTCCCATATGAAATATATCACTTCACAGTTTGTGATTATCACAGCAGAATATGAACTTTGCAGGACCTCCTTTATCTTGTTCGCAGTCATTACTGTACCTTGTGTTGAATCAATCTCTTAAAGTGAAACAATTCACTCATTTGTTGAGATCAGGAAGTTTGAAATATTCATGACTTGTCAGTCATGTGATTTGGCTAAGTGCCACATATACATTTTGCTGAGACCATATAAGATCAGATGTGAGTTTGCACCCTGCTGGGTTGGAAATAGCTGATTGATTTGCATTTTGTTCCACCCCAGGTTTCAGAGCAAGTTAAATTAAAGACACAGGGACCAGGTCAAAACAGACGTGTTTTAAAGACTACTGGTGAGATAAAAGTGTTTAACCCCTTCCCTAACATTCAGATGGTCACAAACACATAAATCCACAGACCCTGAGGTGACATGAAAAAATGTTTTGCATGCAAGCCCTAAATAGGGCAGACATGGCTTAAAGACTCACACAAGCCACTTCAGTCTTTCTTGAGGAGGAAGTGATGTGCCTGTGGGTTTGAATCTCAAGATGTGAACACATTTTTTCACTACTGCGGGAGCACTGTCATGTTAGTTAGGTGTGAGGAAACAAAAATCTCAATAAACTTTATTTCTTTATTTATGTTCAACTTATGTTTTGACAATGAAAAGCGTTAGTTAAAAAATGTTTTTGTGCAGCTTGCTTAAACTGTATGTCAGAGTGTCAGAGTGCATTTGACCTAAATTCAGTCACTTTTGCATGCACAGCTGCTGCACACATGCGTATACATTTTGCAAAGAAGCAGGCTTTCAGTACTTCATAATAAGATCCTGCTCTGGATGAGCTTGCTCTCTCCCCTCTCTGTGGACAAGGGTTCTTCTCGGTCTAGGTGAGCTTGCCTCACTGCGGATCAATCAAGCAGCGGATCTATGGATCTGTGAGGTGTACAGTGATCCCATGTGCTGGGTGACTGGCAGATGAGATAGGAAAGTGCAAAGGCGAGAATCTCCCACACAGGGTAACTGCACAGGCTGCTGTAGCCAGGTAGAGACTCAGGAAGTTAATGCATTCTGAGATTGAGATCATGCAGGTGGGGGTCAAAGCCGGTGAATCACAAAGCTAAATCACTAACAAGAGTTCCTGTGAGTAGTCAGGGTCCAGAGAAGCTAGGGTCAAATCCAGGAAAACCTTAGCAGGCATGAGAGGAGAATCCAAGCCAAAGTCTTAAGGAAACAATCGGGGTCCCAGCATGTAAGCAGAGAAGAGTATCAAGCACAGGGGAGATTCAGGAGTTAGTAGTAAGCAAAGCAGTCTGGATTCCAATGTAGCCAGAACAATAATCCTCAAAGGGCAAAGACAAAACCATTACAGATGTTCAAGCTCTGTGAGATCAGAAGTTTTACATACTGAACTGCTTGAAAAGGGCATGATCGTCAGTCGTCTTCAGGTGGTCCGGGACTCCTGTCAATTGGTATCTACGGCAGCTGGACCTGAGAGACAGGTTGGAAGCTGGTGTAACTGGCTGCCACATCAATGCTAACTCACCCCTCCGCCTGTTAGTGAGGGCAAGGATGACATCTTTGAGGTGTTCGTGCATCTTCTGTGTGCAGTGCTGTTGGAAAAGTCATGCTCCTGGTGAAGTTTACGGTACGGTACTGAAGTTTAGGGAAATGCTGAAAGAACACAAGGAGATCAATTAGTCTCTGTTCCTTTTGCTGTTTTGTCCATGTACAGTATATATATATTGTGCAAAAATTGATACATCTTAGGTTTTTATTACTACTATATAACTGCCACTTTGGGTTAACAATTTTGGTGTATCAATCACAAATCTGTGGTCCCTGTGAATGGAGTTCCGCTCTCACTAGAAGGATTATGTACTGTATATAGATATCAGGCACTGTGTAAATTGTGGTAGCCAGACACTTTTTTGGTCAGGTTATTAACATTGGCAATGGAAAGATCACTAAATGAGTTTTCCTAAAGTGCATTTATCAAGCAACTGTGGCCCACAGTTTAAATTTCACTTTGATCCTTAAAAAGACATTTCAGGGTCTTGTATATTGCTTCTTGCAAATACTATAACTTTCTATAGTAATTCCTGAGTTATTATGCCTGGTATTTCCAGATCTTTATATTACTTTTGACTGTAGTCTCTGTCAAGCAATACCATCAGCTAACAAAAAGAAGCTTTTCCAGTTCTTCTTTAAAAAAAATGCTGAGCGCGGAAGCAAAACGGGCTATTGTTGTAGTAATGAGGAGAACAGAAAAGGTCACTGTCGAACCATAAAAAAAGAAAAAAAGGAGAACTTGGATAAAGGTTGAGTATAGCAGACTTTGGAGGCATGCACACTATCACCTTATTGCAGTTTGGAAGCTGACTCAACACAAAATTCAGAGTTTTTATAGTGATAGAATAAAAATGCTATAGCCAAAATTCATGTGAATGAGGAAGTCATGGGCCACTGTATGCCTTTGTTTAGACTTTTCCCTCACATTTGCAGTTCCATCAAATTGAGCGAGATAATACTAAGCTCTTTACATTTCAGATATTTTATCCCCCCCTTTTAAAGACGTGTTGACACAGTGTAGTCATGCAGTTTAAGCCAATGAAGTTTTTTGACAGTTTTTTCCACTAGGCAACTGGAAATTAAAATGTGTGTTCCTTTTTTTTAAAATTCTGACACTGTGCTATTCTTAGACTGTAAAATGACAGTGTTTTGTGGCTGAAGTGCATAAGTCACTGAAGACTTATTTTTCTTCTTTTGTGTACTTCTAAATTTAAGTGTTCTGTTTGTGGTGCAGCAAGTCCCGGAGTTGAATGTTTGTCTTCTGCTAATGTTATTGATCTGGAGTTCTACTCTGTCACACCACTGTGATGCTCTGCTTTTGTGAAGTGCTGCTCTGGACGTCACTTTGAAGGTGGAATAAAATGCCTGCTGAGCACCACTTTCTTAAACACACGCAGCACTGCATCTCTTTCAAGTCTGTACTAGGGGAGCTTCTCATGTTCATGGCATTTCCTTTAACACTGTGGCTCTGAGCATCTACAGTACCATGTGGTGCCCCCCTGAAAATGTTCCTACTTTCCATTTGTACATCTGTGAATATACATACTATATCACACAAGGACAAATGCACATAGGCGTATGTTATATATTGTTGTGTTTTATTCAGGAAAAAAACAGGGTAGCCAAGTTTAAAAATAAGTTAATAATATATTTATAATAATTCCTTATACCTATGTAGTGATTTCCTGGACACTCCATTCAAAGTGCTTCACAGGTAATGGGGACTCCCCTCCACCACCATTAATGTGTAGCATCCACCTGGATGATGTGACAGCACATAGTGTGCCAGAACGCTCACCACACATCAGCTATCAGTGGGGAGAAGAGCAGAGTAATGAAGCCAAGTCATAGATCGGAATTATTCAGAGACCATGATTGGTAAAGTCCAATGTGAACTTTGGCCAGGATACCGCGGTAACACCCCTATTTTTTTGAGAAATGCCCTGGGATTTTTAATGACCACAGAGAGTCAGGACCTCGGTTTTACGTCTCATACGAAGAACGGCGCCTTTTTACAGTATAGTGTCCCTGTCATTATACTGGGGCATTAGGACACACACAGAGTGCAGGGTGAGCGCCCCCTGCTGCCCCCACTAACACCTCTTCCAGCAGCAGCCGTAGTTTTTCCCAGGAGGTCTCCCATCCAGGTACTGACCAGGCTCACTTACTGTACCTTCAGTGGATTGCCAGTTGTGGGTTATGAGTTGCAGGGTGATATGGCTGTTTTATGGCCATTTTAATACTCATTTATTGGATTGAGGTTACTATTTTATAAAAGTAACAATTACAAATAAATGGCACGTGACATAGAAGTATCAAGCAGTGACATTGTAAAGATAAAATAACGTATTATAATAATAATAATAATAACGTTGGTTGATAAAAATGTGGCCAAACACAGTTTAAGTGAGGAATAAAAGCCTCTAGAGGTTTGTCTTCCCAAAGGAAGCTCTTTATCAACATCATTTCCATGGAAAGCACAGATGGCAGTGTGTTATCATATATGTTAAAGCTTTTGGATAACTGGCAACATTTTAAAAAACAATGTGTTTCACATTGACCAGATGTTATAAGTGATTCATACAGACCAACGTCTTTTATTTGAGGCTCATCAAAATGTGCTATAACCGCTTGCTTATACTATAGATACTTGTGACATTTACTGGTTAGGGCTCTGGACACAGTGTCACAGAAGTGTGAGTTTAAGCATCTGATGTAGACATTACTGTTGTATCAAAGAGCAAAGTGCTTTATTCAGCATGCTCCACCCCACCCGGCTGTACAAATGGGTACCAGCATTGCAGAGAGGTGCTGGGTTATTCTTTGTCGGATTAACAGAGGGAAGCTTGTACTCTCAACTCACTTCTGGTTCTGAATTTCCAAACTAATACCCTAGTATGGTGACAGTGGTTACTGGGGTGTAGGAGGTGTCGTCTGTCATGTGGGATCTTAAACCAGAGTCTGGAATACTTGGTTGTTAGAGATCTCTCTGTTCATAAAAGTAGGGGTGAATGGGTAAATTCTGAATGGCTAAATTGCAACCTGGTCTTGCAGAGTCTGACTTTCCTAAAGCCTTAATTCAATTGTTGAAGTCTCCACGCGATGTGCTGTTTGGTGGGGTTGCAGGCCAATAATAACTGTGTCTAAAATCATGGATAAAGTTTGCCCCCTGTTACTAGCTTCTGAGGTGCAAAGCACAATTTAAACACATCTGTTACACAAAACCATTATTAATGATACAAGATGAGGATAAATTTAGGTTCTGGTCTATTTATAGGCTTATGAAGAAGACATTAATCTTAACTGAACACTTCTGCTCTTTGAAGTTTTCTGATGGTTATGAAGTAAGCTGGTGCTGTGCTGTATATTTACAGCATCAGTCCTCAATAGATGTAGTGCCACTCAGCCATGGTCATCTGGATTTGGAATTATAAACCCTATTTTTTTCTCAAAATGCATGTACATGTACAGCCCTTTGACAGATGAACAAGCGCCCCTCTAGTATGATTAAACCGAAAAAAATCGCTTGGTGTAAACCAAATTCAATTGAAAGCATTTAGTTACTGTAAAAGTGTTAGAAACAGAGTGCAGGCCGTGATACTTGACACATTTGTTTTTGTTTCCTCTGCTGTGAAGTTTTGAAACGTTTAAAAAAAAAACTCAGTGATGGTAGGCTGGCAGAAGGGGAGCCACAATTCAGAACCTAGGCTAAGATTCCTTTGTAAAGAATCTCAAGCAGCTTTTGCGTAAGCTAATTTTAATGCCTTTTTAAAGCCTGCACCAACTTGACACGGTAATGTGTTTTCACTTTAATCTGACTCCAACTTCTGTTTGTACTGTCAGCCGTCCGCTGAATCAAAGGTGGATTAAAGCTGATCTTCACACATACTGCTGCATGCCATGGCTGTCGCGTGGTGTATTTGTGAACAAAGTGCTCTAACTCTTGCATTCTTAAAACAGAGCTGGGGTGGTGCTTTGTGTACTGTAAGGAAAATATACACTGTCTTGCAGAAGTATTTGGCCCCTTTCAATGATGTCCCATTTCGTTGAATTACATGCAGCATGCATTGAAATCAAAATGTGAATGCTCAAAACTGAACACATTCATGGGTGGAAAAGTGAAAATGTCAGCTGAAATGGCAAACAAAAATAAAAAAAACTAAAGAAATACATTCAACACCTGATTGTTAGCACGTTGGTAGCAGTTTCAGCTCTGATTCTTTTTGTGTAGGTCTCTACCCACTTTGTACAATGGGAGGGTGCACTTTTCACCCATACCTCTTTGCAATCAAATTCATGAAAAGTGAATATTCATCCCAGATTTACAGCAGGGCTTTAGCATATTGAAACATATTTAAGATTCACTTCTACTGTGAAGGCATGGATTAGTATTTCTGCCTTACAGCACTTTGGCCCTGGGTTCAGTTCCCATTCTGGGGGGTGCTACCTGTGTGGAGTTTATTTGTTCTCTGTTTATGTGGGTTTCCTCCTACAGTCCAAAATATATTGGTAGGTTAACTGGCTTCTGGGAAAATTGGCCCTAGGTGTGCGTGTGTGTATGTCCATTTTGCATATCTGTGTGTGTGCCCAGTGAAAGATTGGGATCCCACCCAGGATGTATCCTGCCTTGCACCTGTTGCTTTCTGAGACAGGCTCTGGCTCCCCTCTGACCCTGAAGTGGAAGAAGTGATTAGAAAATTGATGGATTTGCTTGTACTTTGCTAAATCTATCCGTAGGGATGGTATTGACTGGGTGATGCGCTGTATTGGGTTTGCTCCAGATAGAACACTTCACATTAAGCTAAAAGAATTCCAATTTAGTCTGACCTTTCAAAGTCATTGTTGGCCTCATTGTGGCATCCCTAACCAGATTCCTCCTTGCCTGGTTGCTCAGTTTGGAGGAACAGACTAATATAAGCATTGTCTAGATGGTAAGATGTACATTTCACATTCTTTCTTTGTAGTTTTCACTAACATTTAACATCTTTCATCCAGAAGTGTGTTTGGTTTGACATTTAAGTTTTGATTAATAATGTCCACTTAAAAAGGTTTGCATAATTTGTCATTTAAATGGCACGCCATTTAAAGGGAGTGAATAGTTTTGCAAAACGGTGTATGTTCAAGTGGACAGAGTTTATAGGAAGAAGGAAACATGTTTCACATTTATCTGGACGCAACAATGGTATGTCCAAAGTGTTTTAATTTCTCTATGTGGGAGCTGAATAATATCTTTACATTGTATATCAAGAAGCCACAGCAAAGATAGTGTCTTTCAAAACTATGTAGACAATTGCAGTTTTGCTGTTTTCACTTTTGTTTGCTTTAAAGATTGCTCTTACAACACTGAAATATCCATTAATATTTGTTATATGCTCAACCTACTCCACACATTCAAAGCAAAAAAGAATATGAAATTCAAACAGAATAGTTATGATTTATTTATGTAGTGTTCAACCCCTTTTTCTGTGGAAAATGTAAATCAATTTAGGTGCATAAAATGACTTTAAAAAGCCACACATTTAGTTGACTGGCCTCAGTCATTGTACAATATTAGAGATTCACATGTTTTCTGAATAAATACACCTGTCTCTGTATGATCCCTACGTCTGTCAAACAAAGATTCAACCACAAAGACCAAGGAGCTTAAAGAACAACTTTGGGATAAAGTTGTATAAAGACAAGGATCAGGGGGAGGATATAAAACATTTCAAAGGCCCTCAATATCTATAATAATACCCTCTTTGAACATGGTGAAGCCTATTATTTACGTAGAAGCAAAAGACACCTGTCACAGTTTAGATCACACTGTTCATCCAAACTGTTTGAGCTGTATGGAACTGAAAAAAAAAGACATCTTAAATCTCTTCTAGACAAAGAAGCTTTTAAGTGATACTGAGAACATTTCAGAAACACTTTTGTGGCCAGACAAAACACAATTTGAACTTTTTGGTCTAAATGCAAAATCTTATCTTTGAGGCCAACCCATTTGGTGCCTCATTCAGTCAACAGCATTTCTACTGTCAAGCATGGTGATGGCAGCGTTTTATTATTGCTTTGCTTCTCATTGACAAAACTGATGGTAATATAGATGGACCAAAGTACTGGCAAGAAAACCTGCTTCAGACATAAAACTGTCTCAAAAATGCACCTTGCGGTGGGCAGTGATCCAAAGCACACAGGCAAAGCTACACTGGAGTGGCTTAAGAAGAAGAAAGTGGTTCTGATAAAATTTGGACTTCGGTCCTATTGGAAATCCTGTAAAATAACTTGAAAACGGCTGTCCATAAGCAAACCAAAAGCAACTTCTGAAAGGTTGAGCAAATCTAACAAGACAAATTGGAAATAATTGCACCTTGCAGGTGAGCAAAGGTGATGGAGACTTATCCAAATAGACTTCCTGTAGATAATGAGTTCACAGGTCTGAATGCTTATGCAATCAACATATTTCATTTTTTCCCTTTTTAGTTTTTGCGGACCTTTGCTTGAACTCACCTTAACCTTAAATGTTTCAGTTGAAGAAATAAGGTTTTGAATAAACCTTTAAAGTTGAAGACATGTGTATGCGTCATTGTGTAATTTCCCAAAATGGACATCATGGGAAGAGCCTGAATACTTCTGCAAGGCACTGGCATATGGGGACCCACTTTATCCACATCCGAAGGGAAGTGCCCATCGGGGAACATGTAGCAGCCAGGATATACCAGCTATCCAACTACACAACAGATCAGGCAAAGAAGTAAGAAATTGTTTCACCATTTGAATTTAGGGAAAACTTTCATGAGGCCAGATTATATATACCCACATTGGAATGTAGTGAGGATGAGTGGATTAACAACCCTATTCTTTTGAACAGTGTCATGGGATTTTTATTGGACCTCGGTTTAATGTCTCCTCTAAAATACAGGAGCTCTTTTGGTATTGTTTCTTTGCTCACAATTCTGGGGGATTGGTTAGGAAATTGTGGTCTAGAGGGAATGTCCTGGTCCACCTACTGTACTGTACATCACCTGCAGAAGCTACCTGGTTTTCCTTTGGGGTCTTATCACAGAGCTGACCAGGCCCATACTTGACAGAAAATCTTGACATCTCATCAGATGAGGTCTACAAGGCCCCTGTCTGAAGTAGTATTCCGAGTTCACCTTCTGCACCCCTAAGGATTTTATACATTCCTGTATTAAACCTTCGCTTAAACTTCTTCCTTCTGGATTGAAGAGATTTTCTTCCTTTAAAACCAAGTACTGTTTGCTTCCCTGCATTACCATGATGCCGATGCAGAAATATCTATATAAACACCCAGATCCCTTTTGTGACTATACATTTTTATTAACTAAAATTACACACTACAATTCCCACACAGCTAAACATCTTTAAAAAAAAATCTGGGTTTAAATTTTGAAGAGGGATTCTTTTCAACTGTTAAGTCCAGTGCCTAGTTTCAGCCTGAAAAATGTAAAGTCAGGGCATAGATTATAAACCTCACTTAATTTGAGGTGAGGTGTTAGTGGGACCAGCAGGGGGCGCTCACCCTGCGGTCCATGTGGGTCCTAATGCCCCAGTATAGTGACGGGGACACTATACTGTAAACAGGTGCCGTCCTTCGGATGAGACGTAAAACCGAGGTCCTGACTCTCTGTGGTCATTAAAAATCCCAGGTCGTTTCTCGAAAAGAGTAGGGGTGTAACCCCGGCGTCCTGGCCAAATTTCCCATTGGCCCTCACCAATCATGGCCTCCTAATAATCCCCATCTATGAATTGGCTACATTACTCTGCTCTCCTCCCCACTGATAGCTGATGTGTGGTGAGTGTTCTGGCGCACTATGGCTGACATCGCATCATCCAGGTGGATGCTGCACATTGGTGGTGGTAGAGGGGAGTCCCCATTACCTGTAAAGCGCTTTGAGTGGAATGTCCAGAAAAGCGCTATATAAGTGTAAGCAATTATTATTATTATTATTTCCCATTTCCTCATATTATTCTTGGGAATGTCTACATGATTTACAGAAGTGCTTTTTTAACAATTATCTCATTCTTTGCAACATTAAAAACAGATGTAAACTTTAAGTATGTTCCTGCAGGTTGAAAATGTGACCATTAAAGTTTAAAAAATCAATAGCAATAAAGAAAAAACCTTTCATGATGATGAAATGTGAAAAGGCTAGGCCAGCCTGTTGAGATAGATTTTCTACATCATAATGATAATGTTGTTAGATTTATGGCTTTCTCACACAGTTTTGTTTGAGATCTCTATGCAGTTATTTATGTCAAAGCACCAAAACAGAACAAACAAAACAGCATTTTCTAACTGCCTTGTTCACTCAAGAACTTACTGTAGCTGTCTAATCTATTGACATCTCCTCTGATTTTCATACAATATATCTCCCTCTCCAATTTCACACAATCAGCCTATAGTAATTAATAAAAATAATGAAAAAGCAATCAAAAAGTCGGCAGTCATTGACCCTTGATTTGACACAATTCATGTTCCCAAATGTATTCACAAAATAAAATATCAATTTTACTGATGATAAAGGAATTTCAAAACAATTTACCAGTGAAACGATAATTAAAAACCATAATGAATACGTGTGGCGATGTAATTTCTTGTGATTTCTGTCGTTGCGGGCTGTATTGTGTCCGTTGAGGCGACATGAGGGTCACTAATGCAGCCATTAACACATTTTAGGCTGCCTACACCTGTTAAACGCTTTTGGTTAGATCCTTTTATAGGTAATGCTGGATCTTGCCAAATTGTTAATTAACCTTATATTTTAATTATTTTTACGCCAAATGCATGCCTTTCGAAACTGCACGATACAGCAGCGTAGTGTAATGTACTGTACTTTAAATCGAAGGATAGTAAGATTCGTCGTGAACATCCTCAGTTCCTGTAGCTGAATCTAATCGACGATAGGACCCAGAGGAAAACCAGTGTGTGTGTGAGAGTGAGTGCGAGGCGCTGGTGTTGAAGGTGGAAGTATCTTGGTTCACGTACTGGTATTTAAAAAAGGAAGAACCTTCTGTGTAAAATTACAATTAACCTAGTTCGATTTAAATTGAAATACCTCCGGCTATGTAATCCAAGGATTCATCCACGTATTGCTTAAGGTAAGAATGGAGCAACCCATCGTTAATCGTTTGCAGTTTTGCATTTTATTTCGGTTTTTGTGTCAGGTTGGGTTAACCCAGCGGAGCATGGGACTAGAGTGTGTGGCTTAGCCAAGGGAGGTGCCTGAAGTCTGGGGCACATGTAATAGAAATCCGTGCGATTTCGGTTTCTCGTGACATTTTCGCAGTGATACAGTGTAACTTGTCCAAAGGCAGAGCGATTGGAAGAGAAATTGTTAGCTCTAGCCCGTATGTCTCTTGTATTGTGCTGCATTGTATTTTTTCCTCATGGGAAGCTGTTAGTTTTGGAATTAATGTTCGTAATGTCTGTAGTAGGGTGAAAGTAGAGACATAGTTTTAAAAATAATACAAACATCTAGATTGTGTTGTCTAGTAAATTCACTAGAAACTGCTAGGTAAATCAGTACGCATTATAGAAATTCCGGATTCGCCTGGTGGGTTAATATATAATTCTATTTTCTTAATGAAATCGACACAGCAATATGCAATCCTTGGACAATGCTTTTAAGTTCTTAAGTTTAATTTCAAAGTTTATTGTATGTCTGTTACCGAGACCATCAAAATTACAAGTAAACACAACAGACCAACGCCAGAGCTACTAAACTGAACCGCATTAAAATCAATAACTGCCATTTAGCTTTTATCGTAGAATTAATCTCATTTTTAGATTTATTCCTGATTTCGCTCCAAACATTTAATATTTTCTTTCTGGTAACTGAAATAACAGAAACAGATCCAATTTTATAAACCACACTTCACTAGATACAGTACATATTTTAAATCAATAAGGAAAACGCTTAAGTTATTAAGCCAAATGCCCATACATTTCAGGATAACCTGAAAGGTGTGAGTTGATGGTTATAACTTGCGGGATATGAACTTCACTGTACAGTGATCATGCAGTATATTTCACGGCACTAAAGAATGTTTTGAGTGTACTTGAAATCTAGGCTTTGGTAACCATTTGTTATTTTTAAAGAGCCACGTGTACTGTATAGAGTGGTTATAAAGCCCTACTATTTTGTACAATCTTAACATTGGAGGTGGCTTTCTTTCCTTCTGTATTATTAACTTTCCTTTGTGCTCTGCCCTCAGGATCTTTTTTTCCCTCTGTACTGTTCTATCTCATAATAATAATGTTCTAAGTATCCATATAGAAAAGTTCTTTATATTATAGATTTAAACTCTTTAAATTGACTTTTTTTTTAAGAAAAAAGGTAGAAAATAAGAGGAGTGATTTTTTTTTTGTGTGTGTACTGATCTGAACTCTTTTAGTACTGTTCAGACATCTGAACAGTATAGGCCTGTTTGCATGTTAAAGCATGTGAATCTTGTGATTCAAGGAATGTGTGCGTAAAAAGCATGTAAAAGACATGGTCCGGCTCTTTTGTTTTGCCTGGGTGTAATAAGGGTTTTGTAGAAATCTTGGTTTTTACACTGTTGCTCTTTCCTTCCCAGAAGGGAGTGCACTGTAACAGAGCTGTGATAAGAATATCTTGTCTGTTAAGGCCTTACTTAAGTCTTGTGAGGGATATCACTCCCTTTCTTGTACTGTTCAATTCCTTTTGTACTTGCTGCTTTTTCCTTGTAAGCTTATAGAGATTTTAGGTGATTTAATCAGATTGCCTTGGTCCTGTTTCGCAAGTGATTCAAGTATGGATTTAGTTGTGCATTTAAGTTTAGGTTTTGCATTTTTTTTATCTTCCTGGGTGATGCCTTTTATTTCCTAAAAAGATATCCAAAACGGCCATAGTGACCTTGTGTGAACTATCAAAGTTTTTTTTTAAACGAGATCACTGAATTATAGTTAGGGCTTCTTCTATTTGTATTTAATAAGGTCTTCTATTCTTGAACTTTTCAGTGCAGTCAGAAGTATGTCCTACCATAAATTTGCTTCGATTTATTGCAGGTTGTGGCACTCAGAGCTTGCTGTGAAATTTGGGCTGGGAGACCAGTAATGAAGGACAGCCTAAAATGGCCGTGTGGGATTGGAAATGGGACATTACACGGTGTCTGCCACAGATAGCCAAGGGTGTTCATCCATCAGTCACTTTGTTCTCATAATGTTGTGTATACTATGTCAATGTCGTCACCTTTTTCCTGTTACAGTTCTTCATTTCTCACTCAGTCCATATCCTGTTGTGTATGCTTTTTGTGGCTCTTTGTTGTCGTTTCTGCATAGTTTATCACTTACCTTGCTGCAGTACAGGGATTGTCTTTTCACCTGACTTTAAAGATTTCTCAAAGCTGAATACGAATTCAAACTGTGTGTGAGGTGCAGGATTCAAGGAGCTGTGTTTTTCTGTGCAGTGCCTTGTCTGTCCCAGTTTTCTGTGCCGTGGAAGCTCTGCGCAGAAGCTGTCTTTCTGGGTGTTAAAAATGAGAAGTTGCATTCAACGGACGAGTAACAAACAGCCGCAATAATGGCACTTAACACAAATGCAGAAATTACGAACTAGTGAGAAATGAAATAGCAGGACAGTTCAAGTGGCAGAAACTAAATTAAGCTTGGTCATATTTACCCAGCCGGTTTGGATTAGTCAGTTACACCTCTACATCTCATCTTAAAGCTCCCTATAACCTCATATACATATATTTATATACCCTCATATTCCTCAGATAATGAGGAAGGGCAGGTTCCTCTGAACTGCCCACCCCTTTGTCATTCTGCATTTGAGGTACTTCACGAGGTTCTGGCACACCAGGAGGAGTGACGTGTTCTTTGCTGATGCCCTTGCAATCCTGCAGGTGCCCAGGAAGTCTCGGTGGATGTTACTTAACCAGGAGCTTAGAGCCTTTGAGGACTAATCCCAAACCTATTAATGGTGGTATCCCAGTATAACAGGACATGACTATAGGCCTCCCATAAATCATCAGTTTATTAGGACCTGGAACAAATGAATGTTTTTAAGCAATGTGGCAAGTCATTTATCAAAACTGGAGTGTACGATTCCTATGCTTAAATCGGGGGTGGCTTAATTCCTGGTGCTGGAAGGTTTGTTTTATTTGCTGGTTTTCAGTCCAGCTCCGCTCTTCTTGAGTTAAACCAACTGGTGATTGGCATAGCTCGACCAATTTAACACCTTCGAGCTCTTCTGATGCTCCTGCTTTGAAGACAGCTTGAAAACCTGTGGATCAGGAGTCTCATTACTGAAGGGCCTAGTGTCTTCTGGTTTGTCTCTCCCACATTCTCAGTTATGCATATGTTATTTAATTTGCTGCATAATTCTAAAACATGTGAGCAGGCTCTGAGATGAGTTATAGGGAGCTGTTGTTTTAAATGACGTGGGTGTCGTGGGTAATCTAACATAAAAGACTTGTATGTGTCTAATTTAGAAAACAGTTATGTCAGTTGTTTAACTGACTACTCGGGTCAGAACTAGGAGATGTGGCACACATGCAGAATGTGTGTTTAAACCCTTGCTGTAGACGCACTGGTCTTCCAGGCACCAGAAGTGCCCTTTCTCTGGCTTGTATCAAATAAGCTGCTATAGTGGACAAGTGTTCTGTGTCTTCAGTATCAGATCAGTAACTTCTGTCACCCAGTTCTGGTTTAAAGTGCATCGGATTGTTCTGTAGTGAGTGTAGGGATGGTACAGGTGGTGTAGCAACCACAGCTACTGCTGGCTGGGCTATAGCAGTGTTAATTACCTCTCTGCAAGAGCAGGAATGAGGGCCACAAAAGCTGAGAATGCTGGCTGGCACACTGCTTTCAGTTACTTCTTAATAATGGGATTTTTTTTTTTTTGGAGTCTCATGATGTCTGTGATGTAATCCAGCTTTGTTCATTTCAGGGAATGTGAAATCAGTATTCTGATTGCAGGACAATTCTTTTGTACAACAAATTATCATTACAAAATACCTCTCGGGGACTATCAATGTACCACTTTGAAAACAAATCCCTCGTCAGGAATTCCTGTGTGCTGTATGCAATCCTGCAGCTCTTTAAATGATATTTGTTCTTCGTGAGGCACATTATTGCTCTCTATGTGTTTAATTCACCTATAGAAATGTTCTTTTAAAATTTGACCAAGTCTTATTTATTATATAGTATAACACTGGGCAAACACTGAAATTCAGAATCTAACTTTCAGCACCAAAATGTGAAATACAGAGGGGTTAGAAGTCTGAATGTTTAAAGTGACTTGGGAGCATGAATCGTTGTATTTTTGTGCCTGATTAAGAGCCACAGTATTTACTTTATGTATTGTTTCAAAGTTACAGTTAAAAACTTTATTTTTCTATCCTTCTAGAACTTAGTCCTAAAATTTGTATCAGCTAATGATCCGAGTTCTGTGCTAGCTCTTTACACTGCAGGTTTCAAGTACAGTGAACACCATCGTCTGTAGGAATCCATTGTGTAGCTGTTCCTGTTACCCCACACTCTTCAGGTGGAGTCTATGGGCAGTGTCCAGCACTGTCATTTGGCATATTTGTCAATAAGAACAAGTAATAGGTTTATTCCGTGCTGAAAAGAGAAGAAAGGAAACACAATGTTTCAGCTGTGGAGCCATCACACCCGAAGAAGGCTCCACAGCCGAAACGTTGAGTTTCCTTTCTTCTCTTTTCAGCATGGAATAAACCTTTACTTGTTCCCTTGCAGCCTACGCATGCTGACTCAGCATCTGACATAACTATATTGATCAATATTTCATTGTAAAGAAAATAGTGGCTTTGCGCACTTCCAGAGCTTCAGGTGTAGTCTCTGCTTGCAAGCAGCCTTCAGGTTATGTGGCTTTTGGCTGTGTATAATGTTGCCAGTCTGGGGCGGGGGTGTTGAGTCGGCTGCATTGTAAAGGCTGCTGGCCTTTAGGTTCAGGTTTCCCATTAAGTCTGATGACTCTCCGGGGAAAGATGACGGCCAAAAACTCTTAACGGATGACTGGCTTTGGAGTCACAGTATGAAATTGCACTATAAAAGTGCCTGTGTTAATTTTTTCTGCACGTCCTTGCCAAAATGAGCAATCCTGTCGCTTTTGTTGTGCGTTTTTAGAAGGCCGAAAGGGTATATTCCACACCTGCCTCTGCTGTGGTTCCACTGTAATAGTTTTTTATTGCATTACATTTTGATTAAAATGACAGCTGCAGTTGAGGGAAGCAGCTCTCCTCTTATATTGACGGGGAAGACAAGTATTGGTAAAATATTACCAGTACTTGTCAGGGAAATGAAAGTATGTGTGACTGAAACCAATCTACTCATGTCTTAACTATCCTTTTTTACTTTAATTGTTTTCTTAATTGTCCTGTTTGGTGGTGGTGGAGTGACAGGGTCATTTTGCAATGCCTTTTACTTAAAGAAAAAGTGCAGTATTTTGTCATTTTCACATTTTCAATAAGCACTTATGCAATTCAGGGTCACAGTGTCCTGGAACCTTTTCCAGCAAGCAACAGGCACACCTCAGACAGGGCACTAGTAGTCCATTGCAGGGCACACAGAGACACAAACATGCTCACACTTGCACCAAGGACACTTTTGTGCTCTTGGTGGAAACCCACAGGAAGCTGGGGATAACATACAACCTCCTTGCAGACAGCACCCCAGGAACTGAACCCAGGGCCCTGGTGTTGCGAGGCACCAATGCTATCCACTGCGCCCCTGTGCTGCCTGTTTTTCTTCCTATAAAAGCAGATTGTTAAAATCTTTTGCATAATGTTATCCGAATCATGGTACACCCCAGCCCTTCTCCCTCATTTCATATATTCACATCTATTTCCTGCTTCACAAGAGCAGATATTGTGAGGAATGTGTGATACTGGGTTGTATGACTGATGATGATGTTTTCCCATTGATGATGATGGGCACACCCACTGTAGCATTGACTCTGGTCATCCTTTGCCATTCAGGCCCAATTCACTCATGAGAGACTTAAGTGGCCCTTAGAAAGTAATGAGTAAATCACTCTTGTTTAAAGTGTGAAATCTGGATGATGGTATGCATTGAGCTAAATCGATCCAATGCAAGGCGGTCATAGGCTAGTCAGGGTTCTCTGTAACTGATTGCATGAAAACCCTCCCAAGTCTGCTCCAACCCCAAGTTGGCGCATTCCTGATACCCCAAGTTATGTTAATGCAAGAAATGGTGTTGCATGGCTGAAATTCTATCTTGATATGAAAAGGCTGGGCTTTTGTGAAAGGGACAGCAGCATCGTTCCACGTGGAGGTTTAAACTGGAGTGGAATGTCTCTGCCCTTCCAGGTTGAGAATGAAACACACAGGGACTTCATTACGTAGATCTCCAATTTCTCATCCTGTATTGAGAGTTGGGACAGAGTGCGAGATGAAGGTTGTCAGAATAGGATTCCCTTTCTCTTGGATTAGGAGATAGATTGCACTCTTGGCAGGGTATTTTTACTTATGACCCTTCCCCACCGAAGAAAAATCATAATTGCATCATTAATTTGCAGAATTAATTGCATTTAATGCTGTTACTAAACATTTTAACTGTGGTGAAAAAAGCTTAACACCTAACTAGAAGGTTTAAGAACTGGTAAGATGTGGCTTGAGGATTTTTACTATTATTAGTAGTAATATAGCCACTAGTAGAACTTAATACAAAAATGGATGGGTTTGCATTTCTTTAAATAAAAAAACAAACAAAACAATTTGGAGATAAATACAATGTGAGAGAATCTTAAACCTTCCATAAGTGTTGCTGTTACCAAAGTAGTTGTGAGATGAAGCATGTGCTTTTGTGAAAAGGGGTGTTTTGTGGGGAGGGACACATGCATTTCTCTTGCAGTGCAGTCTTGATTTAAACCACCACCTCCAGAAGGGAAGGGCGATTTCCTTCAGTGCTTGAACAGAAGCTGCTCCTGCAGCCTCATACTGTACATTCCTTCCTTACACTCGGCAGAGTGCTCTGGGGCTACTTCTTTGAAGCCGACTCTCAGTGAAAACCACGGCATGCTTGGATTTTGCTTTGGACTCTGTCTTTGTTCTCGCATGGTGTCATTGGTCTGTCAGCTGAAGCCCGTTGCCAAGAGCTCGCAGCTCCTGTTTCACGAGGTGATGGCCACTGTGCCAGAGCAACCGATGACAAACGAGTCTGTTCCGCAGGCTCAAGTGGTTTTGACACATCGTCTCCTATCGGGGTCTCAACGATTAACTTGTGTGCATGACAAAACTTGAACACTACAGGAGGACGTGTGTCACGAGCTGGAACTTTAGAATTCATCAGTACAGCAAGTCCAACATTTAATTT
This sequence comes from Lepisosteus platostomus, assembly GCF_059453375.1. Classification (NCBI taxonomy): domain Eukaryota; kingdom Metazoa; phylum Chordata; class Actinopteri; order Semionotiformes; family Lepisosteidae; genus Lepisosteus; species Lepisosteus platostomus. The sequence goes on from NC_142618.1 coordinate 42,123,311, forward strand.
ACATGGGACTTTACATTTTTTTAGTAAAGACTTAATTCCATTAAAATTCTGCCCAGCTTTTTCCAGACTTGCAGAGATTTGCTGCTGCAGAACACCAAAGTAGGACATAAATACAACCTCTGGGCACAGCTTTTCGAATGTAGGAGCAGTAAGGGTGGCGTCCAATTTCTTTGTTAGTTGGCCCTGCAGGTTATTGCTTTTTTTTGTTTTTAGAGTGCCTGGTTGTGCAAATACCTGAGTGTGCATGTTGCTGCAAGTAATAGGAAAAGGCATTTTGGGGAAATATTTCTTTGCTAAAACTGGGCATTGGTACACTATTGCACAAACATTGTAACTTCCCAGGGCAGAGTGGTCTCAAAATTTGCCCTGATTGTCATTTCATCTGCATTGTGTCCTTTATTCTTTAATTTGTGGAAAGCAGTATAAAAGTAAAGAGCATCTGGAGGTCTGTGGCCTCTGTGGGATTAGTGTGTGCAGCTGTGAAGCTTTAGAGTCCCTTCAAGTTATTACTAAGGATAACCTGGTTAATTTCCTTTGAATCTGTACTGACTTTTTTCATTTTGTTCAGGATCTTCCTAGTACAACAGTAATTTCCATGAGCTGTTAAAGACTTTAAGGAAAAAAAAAAATAATTTAATCTTTTTTTTAAGAAAAGTGATTCAAAGGAAACCAACCAATCAACTTCCTGGCATTAACGGTCTTTTAGGAGGTTTCAAAAGCTTTGCTATTAAAAATGTTTGATCATTAGAGTTTCATTGTTGTTGCAGCAAGTATGATGGTTGTATTGTAGCGATCACCAGCTTAGATCCAAAGATTGTTGCATGAAGATGTCTGGAAGGCTAAGCATTTCATCCAAATACATGAGAATGGTTAATTTATTAGTCTTTATGGGTGCCAGAGATTGTAAATTTGCGGGAAATTAGGAAAAGTCTAGACATTTTTTGTTTGGTACTCTTTGACCATGAATCTTCTGGTCAGGTTGACATTTGTTTCTGTCAAGTGCCTTGAAGGTATTATATAAGAGAATTTGTATTTACTGGACCGCAGGAGAAGTTCTGAGCTATCTCCTTGCTACTCCACCCATATGCAACAGAAACAGTTCATCTAATGGAAGAGCTTTCAAGTCAACTGTGAAATTGACAATTTGTGTACCACCTGAAAACAACAAGGCAAATTTAGCTACTTTTTAGTTCACTCATGGACTCAAATAAGCAGCAGGGATTTCAGCTGGAGTAAATAACTAGTAGACACTGGGCTCTAGATGACCCTGACTAGGAAGATGTTTTTCGATGTAGAGGAAAGCATGTTTTTTCTTGGGATGGGGATATTTTATTAAACTGTGTGCTATCATTCGTACCATCATAAGAGTGTGGCAAAGAAAAAAACTATAGCACAAAAGGAGATATTTTCTGCCCAGCTTGGTGTTGTTATATCAGTAAGAAGGTTAATTTCTCACTGAACACTGGTCATGCTCTTTTTTGTCGCACAATTAGTTTAGTAGAGTGTCAGTCTCCTATTAAAAAGCTACTGACTTCCCCACACTCATCTACCCAGAATGTAGAAACTCGAGAAAGAGAGGGAGTATGAAACAGTGTGATTTGAATATAATATGTGGTAAGATCAAACAGAATCAATGGCAAAATAAGTGATTTCTGTCTCTTATAAAACTGGCATTTGCTCATCTCTTCAGACCTCAGATGACAAAACCAATTTTAAGCACACACGTTATTCAGCAGCTTTTGTCAAGAGAATTGATGCTCCTGCCTTATCTCTGAAGGGGCAGCTTTGCTGGGATTGTATCCAATTTTTGAAGAATTTTTGGGCAGATCTGCTTCAATCTACTTGTGTATAAATGGGGAAGATTTATTTAGTTCCTACATCTCTGCACTTACAAAACCAGATTTCCAGCTTTACAGACAGTGAGGGAAACATGCAAAACTCTTCCTTTGCATAGTGTACTATAAATAACTGCAGAATTTGATTGAGCTCCATTTTAATGATCAGGAATGTTGAGGTTAGAATATAATTGCTTTTGGAGAAATTCTGTGCATCTTTACAGTTGTTTCTTTCAGCAGGGTGTCTTTATACAATTTTTTATACTGTATTGTTTTAAGGGACAGTCTGTTTGGTTTAAGGCATAATCAAGTACCATACTAGGGTTTCCATGCTGGTGCTAGGCTTTCCTTTTGCCGTTTACTGTCAACTGGTAGTTTTGTAACATTGATTTCTATTTTTCCCTAATTTACATTGCTGTTTGCATGAGTGTAAACACCGGGATTTTTTAAAAGAAAAATGTTTATTCATTTTACTTGTGTGAAGCAAGGTTGTTTTCTTCTAATGTGTAAAATAAATTAGCTTGCCCTTGAGACTTGTAGTGCCGAATTGATATTCGATGGCTGAAGAATAACAATAGACAGAAACTGTGACCTAGGATGTTTTATTATTTCTGAAATGCAGAAAACAATAATTGCATGAGATAGGCAACTCGAAAGGGTGTCGGAGCAATCTAGTGCATTATCGATGATCTCAACAGCAGCTGAAACGGTTTGTTGTAGCTTCTGAATTGTTTTTACAACAGGAAGTTCATTCATTTTAAGAAACACAAGCTTCTTCCTGTGGCACAAACAGTTTTGGCTAGCTTAATGTAGCACCCTGCCCCCACTGAATTTAATGGGTTGGCCGTGGTCGTCATGCTGTCATGTGCAGTCTTTATAGGACTTTGTAGGTTTTAAATTCTGCTTTCTCAAGCAGAACATTGAAGACTACACAAGAGAGTGGTCAGTGCTCTGGGCTGAGCCATGTTTAGGCCTGCTAAGCAAGAAAAATAACCTATGGTTTTGCTGCATTTCAGGTTTGGTTTTTCAGTCCCCAAAGGTGTATCGCATGTCATGCACAATAACTTTGAAAGCTTTTGAAAGCTTGTGCTCCAATAAGAATCTTGGTTTTAGAATACTTATAGTACAAGACAGATCACTTTTTTTTTAATCGCAATATTTGTGCTTGACGGGAGTCTAGGCTGTCAAAAGCTTAAGTGGAATGAATAAATGAGGTGAGTGGATTGACTGATTAATTTTGCAAATGAGATGGAGATTGGGGAGTGTTTACAAATGAACAATCTGTAAATTCCTAGGTATGCTTTTCACCGGGCTGATCAATCTTGAAGCGTTTTTAAATCAAGATCTTTTCAACATTCACACCATGACTGTGATTAGGATTTTATTGGTGTCCAGGACACTTCCTTTTTTGCCTGCTTTTTGCAGGACTTAATTCGGAGGTTTGCCCTTTTGGTAGCCTTTTGTTTTTACTGGGGTTCCGCATCTGAATTTTGCAGACTTTGTTTTTGTAAGCCAAAAATAACACCAAGACGCACAGGGAGGAAGTGAGATACTGCTTAATCTAATCCAAAATATAGCCTGTTTCTTCCAAGACCATTTTGGTGTTTGCTCTTCAAAGCGACAGGTTCCCCTTTTCATCGGGCTCCTGATGGTGAGGGTAAATCGAGGCTGTCTGATTTTGAAAAATGCAAATGTTGCCGCATCTACTTTAGGCAGATTTGGTGCTTCTACAATGTCCCAGTCCCCCTCTTTTCAGTTTACTCCTATATGCACAAAGTTCAACAGAATAAAATGCCTCCCTGCCAGATGCAGCAGACATCTTGTGTACATTAGCTGAAGTCCAGTAGCCTTTCTTCTGCGCATGATTTTAACCCGCAATACTGCAATGTGCCACATTATGACTCATTTGACTTTCTGCAGAAAACATTATATATACCTTAGTGTGAGTCGGTCGGTAAGGCTTGTAACATTTGTTACTGTCTTTGAAATAACTGAAACAATTAGAACCCCTGTTTTTTTAACCACGGATGAGTTAAATTGTGCATTTGTATTCAAGTTGCATGTGCCTTTGGACTTCTTTAATTTCTCATTTTCTCACATATGGTTTTATATCTTGTACCTGCAGTATGTGCTAATTTCATATTCATTCTGGACGCCACGATTTACTTTTGAACTACATACTGCATTTCCTAAAATCTGTGCTCGTATTAAGTAAAACGCCTCAGCAGCACTTTCTTAATCGCTGGGTCTTGGAGCAGGTTTTATTTTTTTCATTAGTAGAGTTGAGTTCAAACAAGTCTGCTTTTTTAGAAATGTTTCATTAATCCAGCACTTTTGTCTGCCATTTTAAGCATACATGCATGTCTTTTGTTTTGCCAATCATTTTGTCTTCATCTACTGCATCTAGTCTCCTTTTTGCATTCCCAGGCAGCAGTTTTTTTCTTTAGATAGCCCACGTAAAAGGCCAGGAAACCATCTCTTAAGTACAGCTTTCCAGGAATTTGTAATGCAGCTTAGCATGACCGAAAAGTACACCCTGCGTGATTTGAAAGCTTTATGCTGCACTGCACATTGTAAGTATTTCACAGTATCTCAGTGCAGTGATTTCTATAGAAATGTAAGCATTGCCCGAACTCGAGGACTTTTAAGTCTTGGCAGCTTTAAATGTGAAATACCACATACACCAATGAACACTGTCCTATAGGACATTTGGTTCAGTCTTTCCTGGAAATGCAGAATGATACCTTAGTAGTTTAGCTAATTGTGGCAAAGTGAGGTCACACACAAATTGAAGAGTATTAGTACACGAAGAGAGGTATGTTTTGTACATAAGTCAGAATTGTTCAGTACACTGCAGTTTACGGTTATAGACATTAATATTGATGATCCATATCTTCCACGTAACATCTTCACTGACTTTCTTAGTGAAGTTACGTTTAAAAAAAATTGTGAATTTCGTGGTATTGGTTGCGGGGTGCCAATATAGAATGTAATTTACCTAGTTTATGTTGATGCCTTAGTAGGCTGGCACAGTGACACAGTGGTTAGCACTGCTGCCTCACAACACTGGTGTTCCGGGCTCCTGAGGGTGCTGTCTGTGTGGAGTTTGTATGTTCTTCTCGTGTTCTCAGGGAGTGGTGGAAAATACTGGTAGGTTAATTGTCATCTGGCAAGACTGGCCCTGGTGTATGTGTGTTTGTGTCTGTGTGATCTGTGATGGACTGGCGTCCTGTATCAGGATGTATCCTGCCTTGTGCCTTTTGCTTGTTGGGACAGGCTCCAGTTCCCCCATGACCCTGTATTGGCTAAAAAGTTTAGAAAATGGATGGATGATGAAGCTTTAACAGTAATCCAAGGCACATGGTATTATTATAAACAGACAGCAGATAGACTATTCCTGAGCTTGTGTAAGAGATCCCTGCTCTGGAAGAGTGAGTTCAGTTCCCTGTCGCCATATTGAAAATTTAAAAAAATGGACTGACACTGTGGGTCGTTCCGTGACATTAGTGAGGTCTTTGACATGGTTCCCCATTGTCATAGGATCTTTGTGTGTTTTGCTGACTCGAATCAGGGGTTTCCGACTAAAATGGTCTAATTATTTAACTGTGTAAGTGTAAGACTTGTAGCTTGGCTCTGAGGTGTTTTATACACAACTGTACATTTTAATGAAGCAAGTGTTTTGAGGAACCAACTGTAAAAGGCCTTAAGTAACATAATGTATTATGTCTAAGTAGAATCTTAGGTTTAACTGCTGGTTATTCCTCCAATCAGAGTAGTCAGAGATTAGGCCCTTCAGGAAGTAGCTTTGACATCCCTAGACTAAATGATCTAAAAGTAAAAACTACCACACAGGAAATCTTATAGTAGCCTGACATCACCTTATTGTGTTGTTGCAAAATGTTAAAATTGTCTGTTCTCTCACAGAACATTTTCTTTAGTTCATGAAAATGGACCAAGCACTGATGTACTGTACTACAGTCCCTGCGTTTCTATATTCTTAAAAAGGATTCATTTGTAACCTCATCCAGAATTAATTTTAAAACAGCTCTTACCCCCCTCCCGCATAGGTACACATCAAGACCTCTCAGCAGTTATAGTGCTGACGGTGCAAGCCCTGTTCTTTAACCTTGGGAGGATATGTCCATCTTGATCCAGTTAGGGTCGTGGTTCTTGTGAATTCGGTACCATGCTGTTTCCCTTCTGCTGCTTAGGAAGCTCTAAAGCACAGGGAGGCTGTAAAAAACACGACATTTTGCCAGAAAGCTGCATTTGAAGAAAAGAAGGGAGGTGAATATGTGGGGAGTAGAGTAAAAAAAGAGAACTCCAGGGAAAGCCAGAGTCAAAGGAGCAGGAAATTAAGGGCTTAAGCCTAAATGCTGGGCGTCTAGGATCAAAATACAGGAGATAAACGCTACCATGTAAGCACGTGATCGTGATGCATTTCAATTCTCATGGCTAATAGACTGAAGGCAAGGAATACAACATTAGTGGACACAACAGTTTTGAGTGATGTGAAAGATGAAAGAGGTGGAGGTATAGCACTATTCATCCAAAAGAGCATTGAGGTGCAAGGGCCTAAATGATTCAAGTGTCTCAGAAAATATCGGTCAGTTTGAAAAATTATTTAAAAAGCATAGCGTGCCACAGACCATAAAATTCAGATGTAATTCAATTCTGATGCAGCCATACGTAATAAAATTAAGAATGTCTGTTAAGGTAAAATAGTTTTCATGGGAGATGTTTAAATTTTCCTCCCTTGGATTGGGGAAAAACTAATAGCGGTATCTGCTGTACAAATGATAGCTACGACTTGTGAGTGCACCTTAGAGGGAACGTCTGTGTTGATTAAGTCCTTAGAAACAATGAAGATATAATGAGGAAAACAGAAGCAAAAGAACCAATTAGGCAAAGAAATTATAATATTGTATGAAGCACAGAACAGATTCATCCCATGAGTATGTAAATCAAAGACTGAAAAGCAGTGGCCTAGATAAAAGAAATATCAGGAGAAGGAAAACAGTGGAAAAAATTAAGATAGATCTCAGGGCCTTGATAGTAGTCTACCATTTTTTCTTAAAGAGATGTTGCATATAGACCATTAACAAAACACTGAATGACCAAAGTCAATCAAAACGAGGATAATACCCATTGACTCAAAAATGGATAAGGTAGTGCCCACCTGTGACCACACCAATCACCTGTATAAGCAAAACAATTAGAAATAAACTAGATCATCAATATGCCAGTAAAGATCTAGCGGATAGGATGTATGGATTTGAATATGGTATCTCTTCGTGCCCCTCATTGCTTTTGCTTGCTCTAACATGAACCAGAGGTCATTTACTACAGGGGAGAGAACAGGGAAGCACCTTTTTGCACAACTGTTGTTGAAGACGGGGACAAACTACCCAGCCGCATTGTCAAAGCTTTTTCTTTCAAGAAACAGATGGGTGATATCGTCTTTTTTTGAGACCTTTCTAATATTCTTAAATGCGTGGGACCTCTGTTGTGTGAATCCACCTATTAGCAGTGCAGATGCCCCTTTTTATGAGTCAAAGGCAGGTTTTTTGCTGTGTTATATTGAAATCAACTAGTCACAGCGACATACCAAGATAGGAGGGGTTTGTTTCGCAATAAGAAGACCATGACACAACAATTTCTCCAGCAAGCAAGAAGTTCACTTGGCTTTTCTGAATTGCAGACAGATGCTTTTTAACCAAGTAGTGATGCTGTTTGAGGAAAAGCTTCTGTCTTGACTATTCTGCCAATGTATCAAAATCTATATGCTGATCTTTTTGTGCATGTGTAAATAACTGGCAAATTGTATCTTGCATCAGCCAAGGCTACTTTTTGTGGACAGAATGTGATCCTGGAATGCTCTGGAATAGGTTGTTTAAGCCTGCTGGGTTTCTCCTTCCTGCTCCTTGTTGTACTGTAGGCAGTGCGCCGCTACAGAACAACACTGGACGCTTCTCTTCCAGAACCCCTCCCCGCAGACACTGACCACAAACATGACTGCTTTTGCAACCTGACCTAATTCATATCCCTCTGTTTTTAGTTTCCAGTGTACTTAATGTGAATAATAATAAAATGAACTTCATTTTATGTAGCACCTTAAATATGCTTCTCAAAATGCTTTAAAGAAAGGTAAAAGAAAACATAAACAACAGTTCACACAGATAGGCTATAACAAAATTAGGACAAATAATAGTTAGAAATACAGTAGAAGAAGTTGCAAGGAGCAGACCCAGAGCCAATTAAATCCCTTTCTAAATAAAGAAATTTTGAGTCTGGAATTGAACGTGCTCAGGGTAAGTAACTCTGATATCTTTGGGGATAGGATTATAGAGCTTTGGGGCATAGCAAGAGAAGGCCATGCCACTCAGGATGTTACAAGAGCTTGGAGGACAGCTAGGAGACATACTAAGGTGCCAAGCCATGTAGAGTCTTATAGCTGAGCATGACAATTTTGAAGAAGACATGAAACCTGATAGGAAGCCAGTGCAAGGACTCCAGGACAGGAGTAATATGAACACTTGCATGCAACCTGGTCAGTATTCTGACTGCTGAATTCTGGACATACTGAAGTTTGCTTTGCGTGGATTTACATATCCTGGCGAGTATGGCATTGTAGTTCTAGATTATATATTATAGAAAAGACAAATGTGTTTCTGCTACAGTCAGATAATATAGGACATACTCTGGCTATACAGTGCCTTGCGAAAGTATTCGGCCCCCTTGAACTTTTCAACCTTTTGCCACATTTCAGGCTTCAAACATAAAGATATAAATTTTTTATTTTATGTGAAGAATCACCAACAAGTGGGACACAATTGTGAAGTGGAACGAAATCTATTGGATTTTTGAAACTTTTTTAACTAATAAAAAAATGAAAAGTGGGGCGTGCAAAATTATTCGGCCCCCTTGCGTTAATACTTTGTAGAGCCACCTTTTGCTGCGATTACAGCTGCACGTCGCTTGGGGTATGTCTCTATCAGTTTTGCACATCGAGAGACTGAAATTCTTGCCCATTCTTCCTTGCAAAACAGCTCGAGCTCAGTGAGGTTGGATGGAGAGCGTTTGTGAACAGCAGTTTTCAGCTCTTTCCACAGATTCTCGATTGGATTCAGGTCTGGACTTTGACTTGGCCATTCAAACACCTGGATACGTTTATTTGTGAACCATTCCTTTGTAGATTTTGCTGTATGTTTGGGATCATTGTCTTGTTGGAAGATAAATCTCCGTCCCAGTTTCAGGTCTTTTGCAGACTCCAACAGGTTTTCATCCAGAATGGTCCTGTATTTGGCTGCATCCATCTTCCCCTCAATTTTAACCATCTTCCCTGTCCCTGCTGAAGAAAAGCAGGCCCAAACCATGATGCTGCCACCACCATGTTTGACAGTGGGGATGGTGTGTTGAGGGTGATGAGCTGTGTTGCTTTTACGCCAAACATATCGTTTTGCATTGTGGCCAAAAAGTTCGATTTTGGTTTCATCTGACCAGAGCACCTTCTTCCACATGTTTGGGGTGTCTCCCAGGTGGCTTGTGGCAAACTTTAGACGAGACTTTTTATGGATATCTTTGAGAAATGGCTTTCTTCTTGCCACTCTTCCATAAAGGCCAGATTTGTGCAGTGTAAGACTGATTGTTGTCCTATGGACAGACTCTCCCACCTCAGCTGTAGTTCTCTGCAGTTCATCCAGAGTGATCATGGGCCTCTTGGCTGCATCTCTGATCAGTCTTCTCCTTGTCTGAGCTGAAAGTTTAGAGGGACGGCCAGGTCTTGGTAGATTTGCAGTGGTCTGATACTCCTTCCATTTCAAGATGATCGCTTGCACAGTGCTCCTTGGGATGTTTGAAGCTTGGGAAATCTTTTTGTATCCAAATCCGGCTTTAAACTTCTCCACAACAGTATTACGGACCTGCCTGGTGTGTTCCTTGGTCTTCATGATGCTCTCTGCGCTTTCAACAGAACCTTGAGACTATCACAGAGCAGGTGCATTTATACAGAGACTTGATTACACACAGGTGGATTCTATTTATCACCATCAGTCATTTAGGACAACATTGGATCATTCAGAGATCCTCGCTGAACTTCTGGAGTGAGTTTGCTGCACTGAAAGTAAAGGGGCCGAATAATTTTGCACGCCCCACTTTTCATTTTTTTATTAGTTAAAAAAGTTTCAAAAATCCAATAGATTTCGTTCCACTTCACAATTGTGTCCCACTTGTTGGTGATTCTTCACATAAAATAAAAAATTTATATCTTTATGTTTGAAGCCTGAAATGTGGCAAAAGGTTGAAAAGTTCAAGGGGGCCGAATACTTTCGCAAGGCACTGTATTTCTGGGAAGGATTATGTGTTTATGATATTTTGCACATGTGGGTCTAATGTCAAGCCTGGATCAAACGTCAGCTGCAACTTCTTCAATTTTGATGGAAATTCAGGTACAGTTAAATTAACTTAATTTCCTACAGTGCCATCCAGTGATAGCATAACTGCATTGACTTTCCATACCTGATGGGAGGTACCGAGAAGATTTGTCCACAGCCTTGTCTACAAAGTCAGGCTGTTGATATGTGAGCTTAAGTAAAAAAACACCCACACCCCTTTTCCATTTTTTCTGAAACAGGCAACCTTAACTGCAGCTTACTATATGCCCATCATTGCTTGTATTAAACTTTCTTTACATCATCATCAGAATAACTTTGGGGATTGAAAGCTATTTCATATTTAACATGCCTTGCTTTGAGAAGATTTTGCTCTACAGACCTTGGTTGAGCTTTAATGCTTGGGTAGTGGTCTGGGACAGATGTTCATGATACAATGCTTGTCCTCTATAGAGCAGGTGGATTTTGATGTTGGGTTGCGTGCTCAAACTGATCTCTTATTAACAGTAGTCCTTGCCATTTAACTTTTAAGTATATCATAAGTGTCGAAAGCTAAATGGTCACCAGCGATTTCTGCCCCACTCCATTAGTGCACAATATTGCAACAATATTCCTGTGCCCAATGTTTTAGCTAGAATTTTAATGCCAAGCATACTGCATTTATGTAGAAAATCAATTGTCCGTGCTTGAATTTTCCATTGATTTAACTTGTCAGCACAGCTGTATTTTGAGTGTGGAATTTCACGCTGCTGCTGGATTAATTATGCTTCCACACAATTCACAACCTGGAAAGAAAACTGAACAGGTTAAAATTGCATTAAATGTGTAAATTTGTAATAAATTATTACTCTGTACGAAGCTTAACTGCATTAAATTGTGCTTTTCAGCTATCCTTGTGAAGCGAACGTATGGTAAATGAGATTGTTTCCATTTATATTTAAGTATACATTTAAAAGATAATACAACCAGAAAAGAAATCTATGTACTTCCTGCCTTGAAGACAAATTAGGCAAGTTGTTTGGCTCTACAATAAAAGACCTTTAAATCGGGTAGTAATCTTTTTGTGTATCAGAAGACATGCTAAAGTTTGTTGTCGGAAGAGCAGTTTGGTTAAAAAGTAACTTCTACTCGATGCTGTAAAGTTTTTTTTTCCTTTGAAATTGTTGACTCCTGAGCAGCACTTAACATACAGTCTTTTCTCTATGGAAACGAGATATGCTGAGACTCAAAAACTGATTTTGTTTTCTCTGGGAGTTCACTAAAGATGCAGAGATAGGTATTTGATTTATTTTGCTGATAAAGTGCTATATACTATAAACAGGTCAGCATTTTGCCAACATAATTAAAATGAAAGCCTGGTTAATTGATTCTACTGAATTAATCTGCATATTGTAACTTTTCCTAGTCCAGTTTTATCTAGTTTCTCACAACATTAACAATCCATGTGGAAATAGTGTATACTTAAAAGCCAAAATGTTGTTGTCCTTGAGATCTTATAGCTGTTCTAGAGACAGTGTGGTTAAAATGCTCCAGTTGCAGTAATTGCTCATACTGTATGCTCTATGATAAACTGTGATTGATTGCCATATGTACTGATAACACCTTTATCAGATTCCATTCTATATTCAGATAAATTGTAGATACTGCGGTTTGTAGATAGTATTAGTTCTCTGATTATTCCTTGAACTGCAGGATAAAAAAACTGAAGGTCTAATCCATTTAAAATTTTGTACTAATTAAAGTATTTGCATTTTGAAATACAAATTAATTCTCAACTCCCTGGTGACCGAGAGAAGAGACCTTCTATTTTAAAAATAAAAATCTGTTTTCTGCATATACATTTTGGATTCATTTTTCAAGGACACCACTCATTAGTCATGTACATTTCCACTTATAATTCTCTGCTCTGTATGCAGCCAATTAGTAGGTTTCAGCAGTGCAATGAAATCAGAGCTTGTTACATGTCCAGGGAGGTAATTCTGAAGTGCGAGAAATCTCTGCTTTATCCCCGCTGAGATTATTTTTCTTGAGATCTAATCCCAGCACTACCGATATGCTATTGTAAAGACTGGAAAGAGTCCAGGGAAGAGTCAGCTGCCACACATCAGTCCTGAACAAGTTAAAACTGATCACCTTTCAGGTCGGAGAATTAAAGGGTTCATGCAGACTGTAAGGAAAGTCAAGGCCACTCACCAGAACAGAAAACAGAACAGAGATTTGCCTGATTGAAAATCGAGGTGAACTGTGTGCTATTGCAGAAGCAGTTTGAACTTGAACTTTTGAATTGCTGTAATTGGAGTGGAAGAAATTCTTCACACTAATGTAGCACCATTAAACAAGGCTTTTTTTTAGTTTATCTAGTTAAAATCACCAAATTATGGTTTTGTCAAGCAACTGATTAAAACTTGGAATAGTTTAAAATTAATTACTGTGAGTGGTTTAGGATTTGACAGTGCTGCAGTGCTGTACAACGTTCATAATGCTGCCTTTGCAGTTTAGCATGAAATAACTTCTCTTTCACTGGAAATTTCATTTAACTTCCTACATTTAGTACAATAAAGGTTCTAAAATGATGCCTTTTAAAGCCAGGATTTTTTTGGTCATATCCTACGTTCAGTCTTCAAGAACATTGTTCATGCAGCCTTTTGAATTGCACAATACAGATTGCAAAAGCATTAGATAATTGTTTCACTAATTTTACACTTCATAGCTCTATTTGGATCGTAGATGACTGTAAACTAGAATGGGTAAGATTGCCATTTAGCCTAACCTGCAATACAATATTTGTCTAGTGTGGTGCAATGCATACCTTCAGTCTAGCTTCCCATGTGAGGTTTTTAATTTCATTTACTTTCTTACACCACTGGAGCTCTTGTGCACCCTGGACTAACAGTAACATTTCTGAAACACGCAGGTGTTGTTCTTTTCAATATCACTGCCCACTGGCCTTAACAGGAAAGCTGTCCTGGTAAGGCATGTGTCATCTGCAGTTTCACACTGCATGCAAAGAATGTGTCAGACCGAGTGGTGCAATATTGTGAATGTGAGAGGCCTCTGTCAGTAGGGATTATGTGAAATAAGTAAGGTAAAGACTCTTTTCTGCCTGTGTTTCTGTAGAAATATCTCCTGTAAGGGCTGTCAGCTCAGAGGGAATGACAGGAAATTATAGAATTGTTGCACCATAATACATAACAGTGATGCAATGTTTATTTGCTTCCGTTTTATTTCCTGGTTGTAAGACCTGAGCTTTTTTAATACTGTATTGTGTTTGTGTTTTTTTTTTACCAGTTTTACATATCTTGATATTTGTGTTTCTTAAATTTCTTTTTCATGAGTTAAACCCTGAACACCAGTCCCTCGTTGTCATTTAGGAATCACTCTAGCACAAGAACCTATTTGTCCCAGTACAAGAGGATGTCTACTTTTCTCAATACAGGGCATTAAAACCCAAGTACACAGGGGTAAAACAAGAATCATTTATCACTGAATTACATTTTAAATTCAGGGGTTTGCTTTTTTCCATGTTTTTATGCCATTTTAAATTTTGCTTCTCAAACTGGGGTGCTTTAAGCAGGATTAAAGCAGATTTAGAAAGAGCGGAAGATGAAACTATTCTGCTGTGTAAAGGTTTCATAATAAAAAGGAAGCAGTTCCTTTGTAACTTCTTCAGCAGATTTTAGCTTAGTATGAGATATAGAACCCTTATATACTTGTACCCTCTCCTGTGGTTAACAACTCGATCTGTATCTTGATATTCCTACACAGAAAAATACAATAGATCCTGCTTTAACTGGATTCTGCTTTTAGTGATAAGATTGTAAAGTGATAATAGCAAGGAATTCTTGATTTATCTGAAAGCTCATGATGTTTAAAAAATTATAAAAGAGGTTTTCACTTTTCTCATCTTAAGTTTAAATCCTACTTCGCATTCAGTTATTTCAGATGGATAATTGAGTCGGATGTGTTGAAAGATCATACCTAAACCGCTGACAGCACAGATTCCATTTCATTCTACTTGAGCTCTTTTTGATTGGTGGATTTTACGTTGCTACATTCTCATGATCCTGCCTTGCCCCCACAGAAGGTGATGACATTCCCCGGACATGAAAACACTGCAAGTGAAGGTGTGCAGACTCTTAAATTCACATCTGTCACTGGCCGTTTGCAATTGCTCCCTCTCTCCAGTAGTGGGGCTGTTGGTGAGCTTGTTGTATCTTATTACATGAAGGGAGCACATTGACTCAGAGCTTGTGATGTGTGTCATATTGCGAGACTGGAAAGCTTTCTTCAGGATGTCTTTTTAATGTTCATTCTAGGCTGCTGTTAACTTTGTTCTCTCTTTGCTCAATTGTCTGTATGCTCCCCAGTAAATAATTATATCCCCAGTGCACCCTATCTTGTGTTCTCTGTTTCCTGACACTGCAGTGCCTAGGGCAATACCATTCAGTGTTCAAAAGTGAAGCAGTGAGCTGTGTTGGAAAGCACACCTGGCTGTTAACAAAAATTCATCTATCTTTGCAAAGTATGTTGTGCAAATTTGTATTCTTTACATAAGCACAGTAAATGAAAATGTATTAATATGAAGTTTGATATGGGTGTCACAGTGGTTAGTGTTGCTCCCTCAAAATGCTGGGGCCCTGGATTCAAGTCCAGATCTGTCTGTGTGGAGTTTGTATGTTCTCACCATGTTCAAAGACATAATGGTAAGTTGATTTGCTTCTGGGAAAATGTATCCTTGGTGTCTGTGCCCTGAGTTGGACTGGCATCCCATCCAGGGTGTAACCTGCTTTGGGCCCATTGCTTTCTGGGATAGGCTACAGCTCTTCCACGACCGTTTTGGGCAAAACGGTTAGAAAATGTATAGATGAAGCTTGATGTGTTTGTTCTTTAAGCTGTTGATTTTCAATTAAATTCCTTAGTCTTGTGTATTTTTTCTTGTTGCTGTATTTCTGTATCTTTTTACAAAGAGAGATCTATCAGGATCGACAAGTATCATGTTAATTTCAAAAGTGCAGAAGTAATTATTTTAAATTAGCGATTCATTTAAAAATACATGTTACAGCCTGAGGCTATATCCCACTGCAACCCACTAAAGCTAAGCAGGTGTGAGCCTGGTCAGTACCTGAATAGGAGACCTCCTGGGAACGCTAAGGTTGCTGCTGTTTTGTTTGGTGGCTAGCAGCCTGACCCTAGAATCTCATCCCATCGTGTCATAAAGGATGCCAGAGTTTTGGCTCCAACAACTTAGCTGGCTGGGTATCCTGTTCCATACAACTCCTCCTGCTCCAAAATAACTCCTGTTCTAAATGCAATTCACTGCATTAGAATAACTACAATATAATATGACCTCTTGGATTAAAATTAATTCAACCCTCCCAGTTTTTGTGAGCAGTTAGAAAATGTATGTGTTCCATAAATTCTAATGGAATCATGTTACAGTATTTACTAGACCCATGGTACAAGGGTCTTTTACTACAAGAATACAGGGACTTTCCAATATTCACTGCATGTTGTACCTAATTCCTTACACACTAAAACTGTTTTTTGTTAACTTAAAAAAAAGGTCGCTCTTTATCTCTGCGCTATTGAACATTTTACTCCACATAGTTTTACTTTCTCTATTGAATATCCTCTTATTAAGTATGTTTGTTGCGAGTGTATAGTAAAACTAAAAACTGTTTGCGACGTATTCAAGTTATTAGTGTCTGCGATTTGGGAAAGATTTCATACCCTTTGTCAGACAAGGTCGTGCTTAGGATTTAATGTTAAAACATTAGTGGTAGCAACATCGTGCCATTAATGTAAAAGCTTTGCTGGAAAATGCCTATGATTTTCCAAGCTGTGGTTTTATACCCCAGAGAAATGCTGTCAATAACTTGAGTGCTAGCTCGCCTGTACACCTCCCCTCTTACTTCTGAGTCTTGAGAAGAGGGAGCCGACACCCTGCTTGTGCTATCATGCCACGCATTGCCTGCATTGCTCATATAATTGCCAAGGTTATGCAATAAACGAACCCTGGGGTTAAATTATTCACTCTTCACTTGTGTGTGGTTGTGTCACGCCCATTACACATTGAGGCCTGTTCCTGTAGGGATGGCAGAATCCACCAGAAATGTCTTAACAGCAATGCATTTTCTGTGGAGTGCCTATGTAATACAACAGAATGTTCTGGTAAAGGTTAAGTGGGTCCCCATGAACATATAAAGCACCTTGGGATGAAAAGGACTCCTTTATTGTGAAGTGTAGAGATATCCCTATATTGCATAAGCAATGCAAGGGTTTGGTAGACTTCTCTTCCTAGTGTATGTGCTGAGCTGTATATAGTGAAAGCTGTGTTATCACCTTTTTCTCTGAAGTAAGACATTTCTAGCAACGGGGAATTCCAGGTTCTCTGCTGCACTTTTTAGTAGGTGCTGGTATTGAAAAAGATTTATACAGAAGATTTTGTGAGCAGTTCTCGGGTGGCCTGGTGGTTAGCTGTAGCCCAGGTTCAAGAGGCGGGTGGTCTTTTTAAAGAGCAGAAGCGCAGAGCAGTGGTTGGGGTTCCGGACTTGTAACTGGAAGATCGTAAGTTAAACACTCTGTAGGGTGCTGCTGTTATACACGTGAACAAGGCACTTCACCTGAATTCCTTCAGAAAAATACCCAGTTGTAACAATTGATGCAGCTCGACGTCCCCTTGGATAAAAGCTTTAGTCAGAGTACCTATCCTTTTACAATTCCAGTTGTTTTGTGTTCTCCTTCTTGGTTTGAAATGTATTTACCTACTAATCATCAGTTTCTAAGCACTTTGTAAGGATTTGTTGCTGTGCTGGCGATGTGGTGACAGGATGAGACTGTGAACAGTATCATGGGCAGTGCTCTCTGACTCACTCCACACTCCCATTGTCCTCTTAAACATTAATGAGTCAGTTTGTGAAGAACTCAGCACAGCGGTGATTGCTGTGGCTTTATGCTTAACCCTGGCTGACTATACAGGGCAAGAGGTGTTAATGAGATTTTCAAAAGTTTAAACAACACTTAAACTCTACAGTCCTCTCTATTTCTCTATGCTATTACTGCATTTGCCCCCAAACTGATTACTTTATTAAAGATGTGATTGCTGTACTACTTGTTGACTGACTGTGGGAATGGGGAGTATGACAAACTTGTTTTTGCAAATGGAAGAAATGGTAATGAAGTAGCACAATACGTTCTCAAACTCAAGTTAACACGACTATCGCATTTGGGTTTTTTAAGAAAAGTACATTTAAAAGACTAGCAGTTTGAAGATGGTATTAGCAGGTCTGGATTAATCTTGACTCTTACATAGGTTTGGTGACACAAAACATAATTGTTAACCAAGTTTTTATTACAGCACAGTGCACCAGGAAAACCATTTCTAATCTCCCAGCGAAATCCTTTGTGAGGTGTTTACCAGAATCTGGATTCAGTTTGAACTGTTGTCCTAAATCTTACCTTAAGCACAGTTATGCTTTCTCCTCAAATTAACCTTTAATGAATGTTAGGTGAAAAGAAAGTCTTTTGAAAATGAAATTTGCAAAATTAGGCTTTATAGAAAAGATCCAGTGCATGGGGGAGTCAGAAAACCCACCAAAAACAATTAACAGAACAGGCAGTTAACCTCGTGTGCACTTTATTCTCTCTCCTTTCAGACACTGATACACTTACAGTGGGTGGACTGTAACCTCGGCCGTCAGAAAGGCTGGACCTTCCCAGTGAGACCTGAAGATCTCACTTGCTGGTAAACATTGAAACAGCTGTCCTTTAATTGGGTGGAAGTTTTTGTTCTTCTGTATTTAGAGAAACAAACTTTAACCAGAAACAACCCTATATATATCGGCTCTTGTGAGGTTCCCCTTTTGGCTGAAATACAGCAGAAATCATCTACACGTACATGATTCAGATAATAAGGCGTTAAGTGTTTTTTTTCCAGCATTTTGTCACAAGCATTGAAGTCCTTACTGGAGCTGGCCTACAAGTAGTACATTGTGAATCCTGGTGTGTTAAATGTGGTGGCCATGTTATTTTATACCATGTAAACCAAAGATGGGCACAGTACAGATACAGTATACCCGGCAACACAAGTTTGGGTTGTCCTACTCTTACCTTTTCTGGAACCCATTTCTCATTTTGACACTACTGAGCTTGAGTAGAATTTGAACCCAGAGGAGTCCTTAGAGGGGTTCTGCTGTAAAATACTCCAAAGGCTTGGCTTGAGAACTTGCATGTTATCTTTTAATCTCTCCCGGGAAGAAAGCAGTGCTTTCTTGTCTGTATGGTTAATGGTAGTGATGCAAGTTTAAGATCGAACTCAATTAACGTTCAGGGCACATTTCTTCCTGCCAAACTTCCTGTTAGGAGATAAAGTCCTTTGCCCTTGCGAATGTCAAGTGAGTCTGCGGGCATCCTTGAGGGCTTGTTCCATATTTTTAGCAATTCAGGTGACGTGACCATGAAATAGAATGTGTTTCTGTAAACAAGTAGGGTTTTCTTGGCTCCTGTCTTCGCCTAGATACAGTGTACAGGTGCATGTAGGTTGAAAGTGCATTTATATCTCATGTGTTTTCCTTCACAAATATGTCACATATTTAAATTTCAAAAACAAGAAGAAAAGTGAAATATGAACACGCTCCAGTCAGACTCGTTGTGGCCTGCATCCCGAGGCCTTGAGCTGGAGCTGTTAAAGAGCAGTTATTACTTTTTCCCTCTTATGGCCTTCATACGCTACTTAACACGACAGAGGTTACAAACAAGTGGAGGCTGTTTAGTTCTTTTATTGCCTGAAAACACATTACTGTGGGAGGAAAATTCCAGAATTGCTTGATTTTTTTTTCCACTGTTTTTTAGAACAACAGAAAGTTTTCTCAACAGAAAAATTGGAACCTTTTAACATTTCTTTTTCACTCCGACACATTAATGACATTATTGCTCTGTCCACAGGTTGTGGAGCTTTTCCGTTTTAATAAACGTTTGCTAATTAGCCATTTTATATACAAAATGGTCTTAAAAAGGAAACCATCCAAAGAAATGTACTGTATTACTGCAAAAAATTCAGTTATCTCGAAAATGGCAATCTTTTCTGGTCACAGGTGCACTGGCATCATATTCAAACAGACCTGACATATGGAAATTCTTTATAATTTGCAGTCAACAGGGTTTGATCAACAAGAGAAGTACTTGAAAAAGATACAAAGTAGTAGCTTGTGTGGCCAGTATTGGAAGTAATATTGGAAGCAAACTGTTCATTTGCGATGCATGCTATAGCTTTTCTAATAACGTGTATTATGAACGAGTAATTCAGTATAGGTCATTGAATATGTCATTGAAAATGTCAAGAAACCTGTTATATTGCATTCCAGTTTGTGGTCTGATTGTGGTCATGTCTGAAATCTAAAGTATAAATGATTTAATGGCAGTAATCTAGGACTTAATAAAATCTGGAGTAAAAGGTACAGGTTTGGTTCCTGTCCTGTAGATTTTTTATTTAGAAATAGGAAAACACTAAGCTTTTAAGATATTCAAACTTATTTTCCATTTTAAGAAAGGAAACTGTATTATAGATTAATTTTTAGGTTAATCCCAAGCTATTTTCATTCTCATTTTTTAAAATGGGGGGGAAATGAGATTTTAGGCTTTTGACCAAATATTTTATGATGGGATGGAAGGTTTGCTGTTAAACACTTCAAATGCAAGAGTACTGTATTAAAATTTTAGAAGATAGAGGAAAGAGAACAGCAATTTAAGGAAAGACTTCTTAGCTTTGAATCCCTTAGTACTCAGGATTCCCCTAAATAATACTGCTTCAAAATGTGGGCCAAATCAGCAATGATAATGACATTAATAAATATAAAAGTAGTCTATGCCAAGTGAATTAAAAAATGATGGCTAACTTGAGTGCACTGAAGAAATAGGCCTTTCCTTCCTCTACAAAGACTAAGGTCACAGCCCTGCGTTGCTTATTTGACAAGACATAACAAAAACTGGCAGCAAATTGACAGAGTAGCCCTGTTGTTTGACTACAAACAATGCCCTAGATTATAGATCCCTCCGGTCTTTTCAGGGAAGAGGTTGCGAGGCTGTGGTTACATGTTCATCTGTAAAAAATCACCATCTTGCCATCCTACCCTGGGACAAAATCAGTTGGTTTTGGACTCGGATTTAAGAGGTTCTTCTACATCCATTTCTTTAATGGTTTGACAGTATTGGAGTTCCTAGAGTTGTAAGTGTACTCGCCTTTTTAAGACATACTTCTTTTTTAATGTTGTTTTTGAATGACTTGGATGGTTGTATACAGCAAACGTGTTTTCATAACACAGTATTAACCACAATCGGACCAATGAAATAATGTGGTAAATTAAGAATAGTGGCTGACAATTTTTTTTTAATATATCAATAACCATACTCCAAATTGCTTTTTATCTGATTTCGTTTTAAAACCCGGGATGCCAAATTAAAATTGCCTGTACTGGGTGCATTTAGGAAAGGTTTTTGAAAATCAAAACTGCATGTTATCCTTGACTCACTGACTGAGCCTTTTTTTACTTTACCCTTTAATAAACTTTCTGAACTTTTTCTCAAGCTATTCTCGATGAACCTGCATAGTCATAATACTATGCATTGACTAAGCATCTCTTATTTTAAGAGTAAAATCACTATTCCAGATCAGTAGACTGTCCGGAGTCTACCAGCCAGATTGGCTCACACAGCACAGACAGTAAATGTGTACTTGTAGTGAAATGAGAACAATTATGGCAAATTGAAAACAAGCATGGGCCAGTCGTGAATTTGAATGAGAGTAATGCCTGCATTATAATACTGTTTTAACCGCAAAGAACTAAGAACCAGGTATTATCATTTTTAAATGTAAATAGGTTTTTTTTTTAACGTGTACTGTATTTCCTTAAAAGAGGCATTTGAAAACTCAGAATATTGGAAATTCTTTACTGAAATTTGAACAGATGTTAGAATAAGTCCTGATACTCTCCTCCCTATTCAATTCTATTTACACCTAAGATTGCATTTAAAAAAATCTCGTCTGTCACATCTTTAGTGTAATAGCAGTAATTGTTGGTTGCAACAGAGCTAGATTAAACATTGCTGTGAGACGAGTGGAAATAGGTCTGTGGCACGTGTGGCTCTTGAGAGATGTTCCACTTAATTTTGTCATCATACATGTGCTTAGTGAAGCTCTTAAACTCCTGTTATATGGTGAAAGATTTATTTACAGTAAAGGCCTGAGAGCTTTATTCTTTTCTGACTAGAAAGTATATGCTATAAGTGGAAACGCATATTGATCTGTTTATAATCAAACAATCATAGTATCTACTAGCCAGTGCACACAAGACTAATGAACCACAGAAATGAGTGAGGTACTTGCAGTGAAATTTAAGTTTCACTGCCAGATTCCTTTTTGATTCTATCAGAGAGTGAGTATTGCAGACAAATTGGAAAAAACATATTGGCTATTTATGGATGTCTTTAGTATTGTAGATGTTTTTATTGAAGAGGACAATGTTTTTCTAATTCTGCTGTCTACCTTCTTCTTTTCCCTTTTTAGCTTGTGAGCCAAAAACAGAGAAAAGAACACTGGTTTGAGGTAAGGATCAATTCTAGTTTCTTATGCATCTGCCCATCAGGAAACAAAAAAGTATATCTGTTATGTGTTCTTTTGAAATTATTGTTGGAGATCTTAGGAAGTCTAATTCCTAATCTAATTGTTAGATGTTTGCTATAATACTTTATAATACTATAAGTGTTGAATCATTTTGAGTGCACCCAGTTTGTTTTTTTACATCTTCATTTAATGTTATATCCATGAAAGAGACGCTTCAGAGCAAATTAGGAAAAATTAGTATATTCAAACATTTTGCGTTCAAAGGCAAAGTATAATTGCAGTATTCAGTTAAATGTTGTTTGTGAAATGACTAAAAAGTGAAATGACTAAGGAAATGCAAATGTGGTCATGAAAGAAAAGCATAGCTGTAAGTAGCTCATAACTAGTGATTCAATGGACTAACGCTCCTGCTTTGAGGTTTCTTCCATTCTTTGGAGGGTGTGCAATTCCCATCAAAAGTGTGATGAGTTGTAACATTGGAACTGAAGCTGTTTGCCTTTGCATGCCAAGTATGCAGGAGAGGCTCCCTGAAGCAGTGTACTATTAGGAACGAAGAACAGAAAGATGGACAACTGGGTTGTACAGCCAATCTTATGTTGTAATGAAATAGACCTTCCAAGTTACTCTGGAAGTAGGAATTAAAAGGCAGACAAGCTCTGAAATTTGATGCAACACCCTAAACATGTCTGTAAGACAGATTTACTTCTTCACTGGGAGTGTTCGATACTGTTTTATTAGGAATTGCTTTGCACATTTTTTTCCAGTGCTTTCTTTACAGTGCTATGTAAAAAGTGCCTAGAGTAGCCCCAGTGAAAATTTCCCCTGCACAATAAAATAACATACAAAATTGTGTGAGTGCATTTAATAGAGAGATTAAATTTCAATACAGTACGTTAATGAGTGTTTTGGCAAAAATGCAAATCTATAAATAATGCTTAATTGATTTTCACTTAGCATATCCACATCTCTGCAAGCATATGTAGTCTCTACAAAACGGAGAAGTAAAATGTGTAATAAAATATTACTAGTTTTAAAAAGTCAATCTCGGGTCCACTGAAAAACATGAATGTGAGAAGCAATGTGGCCAACTGTTGGTGACACTACTGTTCTTTTCTGACATTGTTCTCCTCACAGTTCTGCAGGCTTTGAAAAGCAAGAAATAAAGTACAAATTATTTTCTTAACCATTCGTCCCCTGAATTGGAAATAAGTGATGTAGAGAGTCATGTGGAGTAATGATCAGGAAAATGGTGAAAGGCTATGATCCATTATTAAAACTACCGTTGTTAGAGTTTTATTATTACTTGCATGGAAGAAGTTTATGAACCAAGGTGTTGAATATGTTGAAGGTGTCTTAGAGATGGGCCTGTGAGTTCAAGAAGGGTAGCATTAACCAGTTGTTTTGTGCAGCTTTCATGATTCACTTTATGTAATGTTTTCTAATTTCTCTGAGTTTGTAGTGCTCCAGGAGGATAACCACAAGGGCAGTGATGAAGCTAGCAGCTAGCAATGGAAATGGTCAGGAGAAATAAGTCAGACATCAGTACATATAACATTATGTGGGGCTTTCTGTGGCTTTGTATGCTCCTGGCTTTCCTGTTGTTCATGAGAAGAACTCTTTCATAGCTGCTATTCTGTAGCTTCAACAATTTATCCCTGGTGTAAAAAGACAGGACTTTATCACATAGTTGAAAAGTGTGCATCACCAGGAAATTAAGGGATTTAATCCTTATTTCTGATTTCTGTTACACAAGTTTTTGTCTTCTGTTTGGATTTAGTGAAAGTGTTACTCTTTCTGTATGTATTTTGAAGGTCAGAGCCTGTCTAAGATGAGCTCATTGTAGTTGTCATTCTATTGTTCTCATGGAAACCTGTTAAAAGTACAGGGATGACAGTTCAAGGCCTTCTTAGTGAACTTTTCATGAGGTATCAATTTATCAGATCTGTCTTCAGCTCGCAAGCATTCAAGGTCAATAAATATTTTTAAAAATGTACGGAGGCATGTATAAACACGCTTTCTTTTGCTTGCTTATTTGTCTAGTGAAGCCATTTTAGCTTCCTTTTAAGTCCACAAGATGTCGCACTTGGCCAGGACTTTGAGTTATTGTGTGGTTTGCAGTTTCAGGCCACATAACAGGTCTGACATTGACTTACTGGCTTTTCTGGTAAGCAGTCCTAGGAAATTTGGACTTTTTTAGGCTAGTTCCATACACAAGGCTAGCTACACTTATCAACCCAAAGTAATACTAACCATTAGTTCTAATACTCTGGTATTTTAGTACTTACTGGATACACTGCTGCACTGAGACCTACACAAAGGTAAAGTTGATGCGTTTAGTGCTATACACATCTACTGCTACAGATTAGTAGCGTTCAACATAGACCTGTCCTCCCATATCTTCTGTATGATATTTTCCCTGAACAATAAAAAAGATACCGAATTGTCTTAATAGAAAGCTTAAACTTCATCATTAAACATCATTAATGAGTGTTTTACCATAGAAACTGCATGCCCATTAATAAATCATTTATTTTGTATACTGTGGCATGCTGCTACAAATTGGGGTGAATTGGAGAAAAAAAGACTACACGTTTGGGATTACTATTTTTTAATTAAATCACAGTTAATTAATTTTTAATTTACAATTTAAATAAATCGGGCTCTTCATGGATATTGAGGAGCCTCATAAGTGCAGTAAAAGGTTTTGTGCAAAAGGAGCTGTTTTTGGCTTTGAAAATCTTTGTCTCAAAAAGCTTGCAAGCTTTGAAATTTAAATTTCAAATCCCAAGTGTAAACCACGGGATTCATATAAGAATAAACTCAACTTGAACAGAAGGAAATATAGCACCTTTTCTTTTGTTTATGTGGAAGCAGTGTAAGGTTTTTGTCAAATAAAACATAATGTTGTTATGTTTATGAATCACTAGTGCTGTCTATTCCTTTCTGCATGAAAACTATAGTTTTGTTTAGTGTTCCTACTCTACTACAGTTCCTACAGTTTTTTTTGTATTGTACTAAGAATACTTAGAATATTTATTTTATTTAAATATATAAAGAAAATTATTCAACTCACTAACGAATAACAAAGAACAATTCAAGGTATCTCCATATAAACCCAATGCAGCAATGTTTCATGCTGACACTTGTGTAAAGCATTTGCAGCGACGACACAGCACTGTATATATTTACAATATCAGTGCTATTACCAATAAATTTGTTTGCTCAACCTATTTTCCTCCTTGTTGTTGGGTATGAATATATAAAATATTGTAAGAATGGAAGCAGAATAATAAATCACCCTGCAAAGTTAAAGCACAGTAAGATGTACACAGGTAGCTATATGTAAGCCTATTGGATGTTATTTGCTCTTGATAAGTTTCTGCGAGTATGTTAAATACAGAAAACGTGGAGTCAATAGCTCTGCACTGGTTTGTTCTTTGAAGTTGATACTGTACTGAATCTCTGTTGTAATAGAAACATTTATTGTTATTTTCCTTCCCTAAGAGGGCGCTGCATGCAAACCTATTAAGATCAGTCTTCTGCATTGTGGTAACTCCTCTGCCAAGACTGAAGCTTTTTTAATATACTAGAGCCTTTACATCCCTGATTTATTCTCGACATCCCTATTTAAATTCATGTCTGCTCACAGCAGTGCTTGCAGTTAATGCAAAAAATACGCCAGTGATTTTTAAAGAGAAAACCAGTTCTTGAATGCAGATTTGAGTGGTACATTGATTGGTATTTGGAATCTTTATGCTAAGACTTTAACTGGCTTTTTTAATAAGTACTGTTCCATGTCACTGAATGTCAGAATTTTTGACTGTCAAGTATTTACAAAAGCTGAGATGCGTAAGCCAGCTCCACTCAAAATTTCAAATTGGCTGATTAACACTTTTATAAATGTATTCTGCTGCCAAAACAGGTACATTAATACTGTACAGTATGTGTATTGGTAAATCAGACATACATTACATTTAGCTGATTATTTTTGCTGATCATTATTTGGAAAAACTGCCAGGAAGATGTACAGTAGGGATCTATGATGTAAAACAGCAAACTGTTGAAGGCTCTGCTCCGTTTATAGCCCGAAGAGCTAGCCACACAGTTTTCAGTGTGCTAAATTTCTGCACTGTTTTGATAGCTAAAGCTCAGTGGAAGAGCCCATAGCCTCCTCAGCAGCATCTTTAATGTCATGTGGGAGCCCAGGGCTTTTTGAGACTCTGCACCTGTTTTATCTTGGCTAGGGGTAGCTGAGGGGAGAAACTGTAGATCTCCGCTCCTGTGTGCAGAAATCAGAACCCCCCTGGTCGCTGATTCACTAGATGCTTCTTCTTGCCTTGTTAGATATCCTGCCATTTATCACCTCCAAGAGGAGTCTGCACTCTCTCTGCTTTTATTGGGTTGCAGTTATTTATTTTGAAAATATCTTTATGCCAAAGCTTTTACCTGCGTTTTATTTTAAAGAGCATCAAAAGGTAAACGTGATCATGGTTTTATGTTTTCCTTATAAAAGAGCTAAGAAGCACACCATTTTTTCAATTATATCTCCAGTGTCTGTTTAGGGACTGTAAGCCATACTAGTCTTTGTTCTGGCAGCACTAAGGAAATGATAACTGCAGGGGAGATATTTCATGCCAGGAGTTGGAACAGTCTAGGTCTATTTAGTCAAGAGTAGGGGAGTCTTGGAGTTCCTGGAGGGCCTTGTGTTTTAGCACTTTTGTTTCAACGTGAGAAGTCACTTAATATTAAACTTAAGCACCCTCTTTTCTAAATTGGATATAGGGTTTTACAGCTGATTACAGAAGGCATTTACTTAATTAGAGGTACAACTACCCATAAATCACCTCAGAGCCCAGATAGACCGGTTTACAATTAAGCAGCTATTTGTCACCTCATAAACCCCTGCAGTTTGCAGAAGTGGCTGTCTAAGTTGTCAGAGGCACAGAATGGAATGTTTATGTATTGCAGGGGCAGTCAAGACAGTCAAGACCAGTGTGAAGGTTCTTCACTGATGGCATCCTGTCTTGTGCTGGCCCTAGCTTAGAGTGGCGAAACACAAAATGATAATGGACAAATGAAAAGGACTATAACCAGTGGAAGATTTCGTCATTTTTAGCTATGATTTTAGATGAGATTTGTGGCGGCACATTGGCAACTGGAATAGCAGGTCAGTGTAATATCCCTGCTGTGCAACTCAATATACCCAGAGCCGAATCTACATCTTTCGAAGACCTATATATAATCCATGCTATAAGTAATAAATCACATAAGCAGCCAGCGCATAGTGATTTATTTTCCAGTTGGCTCTTTCAGTTCTTGCTTAAGTACCACGAGATTGGTACTGTTGAAAAGGCCAGCTTGTTTCAACATTAATGCATGGCCAGTATGCGTTTGCTTCTACTTGATGTAGTCTGGGTGCAGCAAATGTTAATTTGCGTTTTACCTAGAGGGGGGGATTGGCAGGGTAGGGGGGCCAGCTCATGGAGTAGAAGCGTTAAGCTGTTTTCGGGCGGTCCACGGCCCACCTCAGTCTGAAGCCGCCGCCGAGGGAGACCCTGTGTGGTTTTGTCGCATGACAGCGACGGCGTTCACCGCGGGGGTTGATCTGGCGGAAGGGCAGGCCTGCGTGCAAGCGCCATTTAGAAAGCCCTTCTCCGTTTTCCGCCTGTCTGATCCCGACAGCTTGCAGCACCGCGCGAGGTTGTTAATGGCCCATGTGATCTAATGCAATGTGGCGTGTTGCTGGGAGAATCTAGGTCAAGTTTAAAGCCATATCCTCTGCTTGCCCCTGGAATTCCATGGGCGCGGCATCTCAGCACGAGCGCATGTGATGTAAACACTGTAGTAGCGGTTTCAGTGAAGCACTGAGCGTGAGGAGTTTTTGGGGGTGATTCTTTCAATATGTGCAGGTGGGTTCAAGAAAGGTCGTTTAATCATGCAGAGAGGTTTAGCATGGTGCACACTGAAGAGATTGAGACCTGTTTTTGCACAGGTGCTTCAATGAATGTCCTGGATAAGAAGGTCTTCCATACCATTCATAGTCATATCATATAAGTCTGTAAGGTCCTCTGTTTTTTTTAAAATTAGCTCTTTAACAGAATTGCTGCAGGTATTTTTGTCTATTTTGAGTGTTGAAAACCTTTTCTTCTTCCTTTTCTAGGAATGTCCTGACAGCAAGGGTTTTCTCTTTCTAAATAACTAAAATTCGTGGGTCCTTTTAAGGAGGTTATGCAGCTAAAATGGTTGTTTTTCGGTATTCTAAAATGTTTTAAAAAATCAAAGAAATTACTATTGCGTGCTTTCATTAAAATTGCTTTACTAGAAGCATTCCAAATGTACAAAAAGGGTCATATCTTTAAGAGACTTAATTCTCCTTTGTACAGCAGGTACAGATTGGAGTTGGACCATGAAACTGAAACTTGGCTCTGAGTTGTTTCCTAAAAAAATGTTTTCATCCACTTTAAGTGCTGGCCCAATTTTGCCTTTTAGATTTGTTGGCGTTTTTACTGCGTACAGTGCAGTGTTGTCAAATGTGCCCTCAAGTCACAGACAGACCACCTTCGCTTGTTGGCAGCTGAGGAAATAGGAGCATGCTAGCTCAGTAAGTCCCCAGTGCAAAGTGAGCCCTTTTTATGTAGACATATTTTAATGTTTTCTTTAATTGTAATACTTTCTTAAATCTTTAGCATTTCAATTGACTATTTTACCTGTTTTTCTCCGCTGCTAGCAGTTGTATGTGTGACTGTGAAAGTGGCAGATTGGATAGTTTTCAGCAACCACGTTGTATAAATAAGGTTGTCGCCAGTGAATCTGTGCCATACTACCCTTGTTGTTTACAAGCAACAAGGTAATTTTGTTTTTTTCTAGTTGCTCTAATAACATCAAATGCATCTGGTGTTAAATTATCTAGTCTAATTGCCAATAACCATCCAAACATTTTGAGACCTTCTGTACAGATAAAACTTAAAATGATTGCATGATGTGAGACCAGAGATGTAAATCCCTGTCTTTATATTGATTAATTGTATTATTATTGTGTGTAGCACTACGCTATTGGTAGATCGTAAGTAACATGCATCATGTTACCATACGGTTTTGTGTACTTTAAAGAGAATTGAGTAGGGAGCTACGTCAAATGGGTAGGGTCTCATTCCATGCAGAAAGGTAAATGTTGAGTTTTTTTCTGTGCTGTGTACCTGAAGAAGGCTCCACAGAGCCCAGACATAGCGTTTCTTTTCTTTATCTTTCTGCGTGGAATGAACCTTCACCTGTTCCTTTTAAAGAGAATGCTGTTTTCTTTTTATGTACTTTTACCCCTCCCCCAGTGTTTAATCTGGAATTGTTAATCAACTTGGCTTTATAGATAACACCCTTGCCTAACATGGGAGGAACAATGCCTTCCACAGAAACACCCGTCCCTTATTTTTCACAAAGCAAGTTCCTGCTTGCCTATGTGAAGAGAGTGGTCTGTCTCTCGCTGCCCACCCTGCAATTCTGCAAGAACTTCCCATGCGTGAGAGAGCACCGTTGTGCAGCAAGAGAAACCTTCCAGCCTGCTTCCGGTCTGCGTAGTTCCACTTGGGAAATCCCAGACAAAGTCGACCAGTCACATGGCCCATCTGACTTTAGGTCGTCCACAGGGGAACCCCAAATTCATAAAGTCTGTCTGTTCAGACAGTTGTTCATGTTCATAAGTAATGACCTTTGATCTAAGAAGTTGGGCATCTCTTTGAGAAGCAAAGTGGTGGGTAAGGAGAACAAAAGAAAATTCATGTGAGACTGGGTACCGGAGGTCAGGAGCGGTGTCTGAAGAAACAAATCTGTGAAGCAGATTCCAGGGCATGAAAAATCCAAATCTGTAGTTGGATGGAGAGATTTTAGATAGAAATGAGTTGATCATTGAGAGCTGGGGGAAGGCATGAACCTAGTTTAAGTGTTATTGTGGTGTGGATGCCTGTCTGGAGATTTGGAATCCCTTTAAAAGGATGCAGACAATCTTGAAAGGGAGAGAGAAAATGCCAGTAGTTCTCCCATTGAATTTTAATGTGCTTTTCTGTAATCAGGCAGCATTTAAGTATAATGTCTAGCCAACCTCTCACTTATTACATAATACATCAAAGCACAAACACAACTTCGACAGTGCTTTTGCAGCGCTTTTAGAGGTTATTGAAAGGTTGAGCGATTTCTTTAATCTATTTAAGGGTTTTCAGCATTAAATGTATTTTGTTTTGATTTGCTGTAAGCAGAAGAGAAGAAATAGGATTTGCATAGTTAGCGGTCGTAACTGATTCTAGATTTATTATTGTGAAATGCTTGGACACAGGCTGTGAGGCCTTTTGTGGGCTTTTGTGTAAATATATCTTTGAGAGACACTCTGCTTTTGGGCTGAAGTATTTTTATTTCCATCACCTTTGTGAAGGAAATTTGGAACATCTGATTTGTAACAAATATTATGATACAATCTTGATTTCACACAGGTACACAACTGAGGATGCATGCAAAAAAAAAAATCCAAAACTTTCTAGTCCAAAAGCAGATTTACAGTGCAGTGTTGCAGAAAGTGTTTTTGGTAACCTTGCAAAGAAGTTTGCTCTTTCCTGTAGTACAACACATGATGCATACCTTTTTTTTCCTTTTTATCTTTAGTTTTGAAGGTTAAATACTTGGTAAAGGATGTTTGATTAGACATGGTTCATTGGAGTGCAGTTCTGCAACTAAGTTGCAATTTATGAGAACTCCCAGTTAATTGGATGAAATTGGAAATATGAATTTAGTAGCAGACTTTCTGGTATGACTTCACTTTTGTGAAGTTTAATCTGTGGTTCCATTCGTTGCATAGTGTCATAGGCACCCATTGTTACAGGGCTCTGATTGCTCCTGCAGGTTTAAACCATATAGCTTCATGAAAGTGTGAACAGCTGTGAGAGTTTCTTGGTATTCTGCACGATTTCGGGTAATCCACGATGCTGTTTGAAGGGAACTTTGCAGTACTGTTTTCCCAAGGTAAAAGCAAGGCAGTTGTCCATGGGGAACGCATTTTCTGCGTTTACAGATAAGATGATGGTTCTTGGTGTGGGACTACAAAGAAATTTGCTTCCTGATTTTTTCCAGGTACCACAACTCAGCGTGTTGCTCCAGTCTGCGTCAAAACCACCAGCCACAGGTGTTCGCAGCTATACGCTGACTCGACTGCTGGCGTAACCTTAAACGGGTGCTTCCCTAATGCACGTCCCATCCTCTCCCGTTCCCTGGATCTAAATAATGTTGCCATTCTTCCCTTTTTAGGTTGTGCTGGAATGGGTAATCTCATTAAGGTGCTAACAAGGGATATAGACCACAATGCTGCAAATTTTTTCTTGGATTTTGAAAGTAAGTCCCCACAGAGTGGTAGAATGCCCCCTTCTCGCCACTTGTGAGCGCCAGAGTATTGTGGGGGAGAAGAGATCACCACTTAACCTAGACTGCATGTGCTTCATGGTGCACAACAACTTGATCTCTTCCTTGAAAGATCAGATCAGTAACTTCTTTCCATTCTTTCTGCATTCATCTGCAATCTAGTGGTGACCAGTTCCGGAATACAGTACTTACCTATGAAGAATTCTGACTGAAAGCCCTTTCAGTACAAACCTGCATGGTTTGATCACCCTTCATTATTGTTTATATTTGGTTGGACTTTTTTTCTTCTTATATCTGCTAAATGTTAAGACATTTAGCTTTTAGTATGCAGTGCTCTGCATGAAGGATGTCTTAGAATTCAAGAAAAACATTTTTTAACCTCAGGGGGTGTTGTTCCTTAGGGTGGCTCCGATATGTTAAGAGGTATCTGAAAACCTCAATAGAAAGGAATATTGCCTCATGATAAAACGTGCTTTCTCATATATTATATTGTTTAGTATGTAAAAAACATTTAAAGGAGTGAAATACCAAAATCGATTTTGCATCGCGCCCTACAACTCACAACTGGCAGCTCACTGAAGTGAAGCCAGTGTGAACCTGGTCAGTACCTGGATGGGAGACCTCCTGGGAAAAACCTAAGGTTGCTGGTGGAAGAGGTGTTGGTGGGGCCAGTAGGGAGAGCTCACTCTGTGGTCTTTGTGGGTCGTAATGCCCCAGGATGGGAACACTATAAAAAGGAACCATCCTTAAGATAAGACATAAAGCCAAGGTTCTGACTCTTTGTGGTCATTATAAATCCCAAGGTGATTCTCGAAAAGAGTAGGGGTGTTAACCCCCTAGCCTTTACCAGTCACAGCCTTCTAATAATCCCTATCTAAGAATTGGCTTAATTACTCTGTTTTCCCCACTGATATCCGATGTGTGGTGAGTATACAGTGCGCACTTTGGATGCTGTCACACCATCCAGGTGTGTGCTACACGTTGGTGGTGGTGGTGGAGGGGGGGCACCATTACTTGTATAGTGCTTTGAGAGGAGTGTCCAGAGAAGCACTGTATAAGTGTAAAGATTTATTATTCTTGTTTAATTTTCATCACCTTCATTCCTTGACTTCTCCCTACAGGATGAATTCTTTATCTTTACAGTCTCAAATATTAAACCTGCCAAAAAATTATCTTTACAGCAGAGTGCAGTGTTTACAGGAGATTGCAGTCCCTTAAAAAATAGAGGGTCGGTAGTCCATTCACGGAGGACTGCATTACTAGGTCAGTTATTTATAGGTCAGAAAGACAAACTGCCAGGCAGGTCTCTGCCTCTAAAACCTCTTTAAATTGGGATTGCGGTTCAGCTTCTTCATTCTTCCCACCTTTTTTGTATTCCTGGCTCAAGAACTTGAAGAAAAGGCTTCACAGATTCAGTGCTGTTCAACACCCTAGTAGACAGGACCCAAGGGGCTCTCTAAAGATTAGGTGGCCAAAACAGAATGAATTACTCGGTTAACCATGAGAAACTCCTGCTGTGGAGGCAAAGGGGGTCAGCGAGGACAAGAACAAGTCACGGAAATGACAGGGCAAGGCAGATGTACAGGAGCTAAACTCTTTGAAGCGTTTGCATGGTATTTATAAGCTGGGAATCCTCTGGTGAAAGGCCTGCTCAGTTAAAATTCTTCATAAATATAGATTCATTCCTGTAAACTGGTCACCGCTCCATATCTTCTGCGGGGTTCAGGGGGTGTCAAAGGGTGCAGACGTTAGAGACATCTGGCAAGTGCCGCCGCTCACAGGAAAACCACACAGCGTCTATGGAGTTCAACAGTTGGCGCATCTGGGCAGGCCTGGGGTATCTGCGGCTGATAACGCGCTGTCTGGAGCCGGAAGCAGTCGTGTGCCCCCTCTACACCCTGTAACTCCTCACTCCCTCGGATCCGTCTCTCTGGGTTACTTCCTTTTCACATACAGGGAACCTCTCTCTCTTCTTGTCTTAACAGGTGCCTTAACATGGGGAACCTTCTTAAAGTTTTGACTTGCACAGACCTTGAGCAGGGGCCAAATTTTTTCCTTGATTTTGAAAGTGAGCTCATTTATTTTTCTTTCTCCTTCACCCTCTCCTGTCAGCCCTTTCCGTGCTCTTTGTCTCCCTTCAGGTTTGCCACGCCAAGCTTCTTGCATGCCTTTGAGATTTTGTGCATGGCCGCTATAAACGCTATGCAAATTGTGATCAATTGCATTGAATGATGTGCCACAGATATTGGTTTACTACATAGGTTATTATATGATGGCTTTTTCTGTGTTGTCAGACTGTAGTGCAAAATTGACAATTCAAGCATTCATCACAATTTAGGTAGGAGCCATTCACATTAACCATTCAGTTTTATCTCTTAAAGTATTGATGTTCACACAATTCCTCATTTTGGTTTTATGATTAAGTTTTCTGTTCAAATAAGCAACACTCTTCTGAATACTATATAGTAAATGCATTGGGGAAACATTTTAAAAAATCCTTTCAGTGGTGTGCATCCTTTTTAACAACCTTGTTGCTGTGTACATGGAATTAATGAGTAAAATCCAGATTTAGTTATGCTAGTAACAATATTATATTAATTACAAGCTAATCATTTATTTGAAAGCTTAACAAAAAAACAGAGAAGCAGAGAAGCTAATATGTTGCAATAACACACATTTGTTATTGTGAAATCTTCGGCATTGCTCAACTAATGGGATAGTCTTGTCTGTTATTACCCATTTGGACATGCCAAGACAATTGAGTGCCTTATGAAGTGGATTTTCTATCTTCAGAATTCAAAACTGGGATAAATAATAACTTAGCTGTTCACTCCCACCTTCTCAGTTCTCAGTTAGTGCTTAGCCTTGCTATAGAATATATGTTCAGGTGTCTCTCCCATCCCCCCAACATTGAGTGAACCAAAGAGTAGGTGTGTTTGCCAGTAAATATGCTCCACTCTGCTTTTGCTTAGCCAGAGGGATCGTCTAGAACTGCCAGCAAAAAGGCAGAAAGTCTTATTGCTCTGCAGTAAGTCAGCTATGCACTCATTGTCCTCAGGCCCGATTTCATTTGTCTATCCTTGCATGGTTTGCTCTTAATCGGGAGCAGGCCAGCAATGGGCATAGCTTTCAGATACCCGCTAGCACTTCTGCAAAAAACAAAAAACCCTGGAGA
Organism: Lepisosteus platostomus; assembly: GCF_059453375.1. NCBI lineage: Eukaryota > Metazoa > Chordata > Actinopteri > Semionotiformes > Lepisosteidae > Lepisosteus > Lepisosteus platostomus. The sequence goes on from NC_142618.1 coordinate 42,157,724, forward strand.
AGCAGATAATTCTGACTCCAGCTCTAGCAAGCACTGACCTTTTTTGGGTTGGTGAAGAGATCTGAAACCCAACCAGCAAAAGAAATTCCTTAGTTACCACACAGCTGCCAGAATGTTCTATTTTGTTCGTCTTGGTATTCCATTTTGCTGCACATTTTACAATGAAAATCCACTCATACACACGAGCTTGTTAGAAGGATTGCTACATATATGGTTAATGGAGGGGGATATTGGGTTGCTGGGATAATATGAGGGATAAATTTAAAGTATATAGTAGTAACATTGTATTAAAAAATAACTAAGAAATAAGAAGCTGGCCCTTAGGCTAATTACTTTTTGTTTCTTACAACTTTTAAGGTACAGTAATTAACACAACCTGTTGTCTTGAATATCTTATTCCCAGTTTCTTTTGGGGTAGTGTTGCCTATAGTAATTCTATGGCCAAAGTACTGTCAGTACTGCTCCTTCTTACAGTACGAAGAACTCCTTACAAAATGCCATTATAAAAGGCAAGTGAAAGCTGTTATGTAGGTTAAGTTATATCTCAAATTGACACATTTCCACATTAGGCAGTGCAATGTACAGTGCACCATATGAAGAGTGTTAAAGGACATTTCAAGAATGTATCGTCACAATAACTGGGAAGGAATTTCCTTATTCATCACAACTACAAATTGTGCAGCCTGCCACTTCTTTTTAAACAGAAAAGGCACACTAGCAATAAAGCACGGCTTTCTGTCCTAGCACTTGAGTTGTCGTTTTTGCACGCTTCTAATACAGCTTAGGGCTGTAACACCGGGTGTTTGTGAGCACCTTAAGCCTGCTGGCTTTCTCTCTGGGGCTGCCACCCGAGCCTGCAGCCCCAAGGTTGTGGTCTTTTCCAAGCTTTTGCTCAGACTTGTTCTGACTCCTGTCTTGATTTGCTCAGACGCACAGCCGACAGAGCCAGAAAAAGAGGTGTGGGACCAGGTGAATGTAGTGCTGAAAGACGCCCGGGGAATCCTAGATGACCTGCAGTCTTACAAGGGGGCTGGAGATGAAATCCGAGAGGTATTCCATTGGGTGTCCTTTGTGTCTGCCTGCCACTGTGCTGCTGAGATGATGTGTGCCAGCAGTGCTAATGATGCAGAACGGGGTTTGAAAACACTACCAAGTGCTTTATTTAAGCACAATTTTATGCATATTAGGCCATAAATGGGCAGCATATCTACAGAACACAGTATATTTTACAACTCGTGTTCAGTTAGCAGACTTTTACAGTACTGGCCACTGGACAGTTGCATTCTGATATTAGTCATGTTAAGATCAATACAAGTACAAGGATACTATTATGCACCTCTTCGAGAAAGCTGTTAAAATGAATGGTTCCTCCTAATGATGATAGCAACATGTTTATATAGACAATTTTAGATATGTGTGAATCTCTACAGCTGGGATATATGTTTTTATTCTGTGTTTGGATGGATTTAGAGATGGGAGGTGCATTTTAAGACGGCCTTCCATCTTTCCACTCCTAGGAATCGCCATGCACCTGTTCATGTTGCTGTGATGGAGTGCTAAGCCTCACTTTTCCACAAGTCCTCATTTGCTGAGCCACAGTTCAGGAGCTCAGGGTACCACAGGAGCCCACTGGCTTGGTCACACTACACTACCTCCGTTTTTCTTAAGAGTCAATTGGTCCCTGTGGTTGCATTCAGAAAGAGAGGGAATAAATCTCCTCCTCTTGAAACCAAAACATTTCTATATTTTGCATGGACTTCCTCCCCAAAAATAACCAAGTGTAGCTCAAAAGAAAAAGTGGAGGAATTTGTAGAATGCAATTCCGTCTTCCCTGAAGTTAACACCGTTCCTTTGTTACACAATGAATATTTCTCCAATAACAGCGCTGTCGTTTTAATGATTGTTGTTTTCCCTGTTTTTTTCTGGTGCTGCTGTTCTTCATTCAACAGGCAATTCAGCACCCCAATGATGAAAGCCTTCAAGAGAAAGCTTGGGGTGCTGTGGTTCCTTTAGTAGGGAAGCTAAAGAAGTTTTACGAATTCTCTCAGAGGTTAGGTGAGTACAAAAGGAAATGCAGTATAATGATTCCTTCTGAAATATTAACGTCATTCTTTGTGGGTAGGGCATTTTTTGTTCCTGTAATAAAGTTCTTGCTTTCGGTATTCAATAGATTGACACACAGGTCCTTGTTAAACATTACCTGCTATTTGTTTTCCTAACACAAAGGGGATGTCCCTGTTTATGTTACTTATTTCTTAGAGTGCCCCCACTCTAGTTGACAAACTATAGCCTTGGTTTCTGTAATGAATATTGTCCAAGAATAAGTGGTTGCTGCCACTGTTGGTTATATAACATAAGTAGGTCACATCTTTCGTCCTTTCCACTGCATTGAGCTAATGGCACTTTATGCATGATATGCATGATGCAACCCGATTGGCTTTTGGCTGTCGGCAGAGTCTGAAACTCTTTTAGTTTTTATAAATTTTTTGGCAAGTTCATTTTTTATAACAATGAGGATATTGTAGAAACCTGGAGTGTTTGATATTAAATTGGAACCGTCTTTTTCCAAATTTGGGCATATAATGTGTTTTCCCCACTTACTTTCCTGTGCTTCCTGGGATATAGACAAGATGCTTTCCTTGAGACTGGCTTTGTTTTCACTGGAGCAGCAAAATAACAGAGGCCTGTAGGCTTTGCCTTAACTCACTTATGCGGGGCCATGAGTGCTGTAAGAAGTCGAATCACAGTTGCATTCTGATCTTTAGGCTTGTAACTGTCCCTCCATGATTTGACGTCTGATGGCATTCTGTATTTTAAGCTTGTGTTTTACATTTTCAGTCCAGCCCTCTCTGGGAAAGCTCGCTGTACAGATGGTTTGTAACCTACTTCCTTTCACTTTAAACTTGGCCCATGTGAAAATCTAGCCATGACAGTAGTACGAACACAGCATGACCACTCTGTTAGATTTTAAATTAGTTTGGTCCTTATGCGGTATTCCTGAGTAAGCGTAACAGTAATAAATAAATTAGCACCTATTTTTTTCTCATGACTGACTGCCTTTGCTCACACACCTGTCTGGAATTCCTCATTTTTATCCGCTGGTAAGAGTCCATCACAGATAAGGATGAAGTGAATGAACAGCCAAAGGCAGGGACTTAATTACATTAATTAATTTATCAATCTGTCTTAATTAGGTTAGTCTGCTGTCTGAACAAAGTCTCCATTCTCATTGATTTAGCGAAAAACAGTGTCAATTATTAATCCATTCTATATTATTAAATATACCCTTAGTTGTATCCATCATTTTATTGATATTCATTAGAATATATTATTTTTGTGCTATCACTGTTAGGAGGGAAAAGGAGGGAAAGACTCATATCCCTTCTGCTTTCTTAAAACCTCAATTATCTTGTATTTTCGTACAATATGAAAGTATTAAAACTGGAATAGCATTACTTAAAGATAACTAATCACTCCATTAGAAATAAAAATGCAATGTGACTGGTATGCAATGCAGTCTTATTCTTCTCTTTAATAATAGTCTAAGGAAAACCAGCAGAACTATCTGCTCATCTGTTCTTCTCATGTATTGCCTAGGTTGTCCTGTGGTGTCACACTTTTAATTTACGGACCTTTTTCTTTCAGAAGCAGCATTGCATGGTCTTCTAGGTGCCTTAACCAGCACTCCTTACAGCCCCACCCAGCACCTGGAGCGAGAGCAGGCTCTTGCCAAGCAATTTGCTGAAATTCTCCACTTCACACTCCGATTTGATGAGCTCAAGGTAGGGCCTACACCTTCCCCCCGTTTCTCTGGCAAGTCCAGGTTCGGGGGTTTGCTGTGACATGGGGATGTGGCCTTTGCCATTAGCTGCAACAGCCAACGAAGCCAGTCTTTGGCTTCAGCCTCTTTCAGGTCTGCTGCCGTGATGGGCAGCACCTTAATGTGGGGCTTTCCCCTCGGGGTGTGGGGGGCTTTGTGAGAGTCTTTGGTTCTTCCAGCTTCAGTAAGCTCAGAGGTTTTCTTTCAGCTGATCAAAATCACCTGTTTGCTGGCACACTGTTGCTGGGAAAACACCCAGAGATTAAACTGGATTTGAGCTCACTCATGAATTAAGTGTAGAATAAATGCTGTCAGGCAGGACTCTCTCCTACTTTTTTTCCCTTTGTTTTGTAGATTCCTCTTGGCCTGGAGACAGGCATGAACCTGCTCTAAGTGACGGTATTCCCTGTTTTCAATGGCAGATGTTTTTTTTTCCCCAGCTTTTCTGTGTAACAACACACACAAATGGTACCCCATTAGGCCATGCAATGGCAAAATGGGAGATAAAAGCTGGTATCCCTAAGCAGTTCATTAGTTTTGCAGTCATTTGGTTTCAAGATCCAATTTAGTCTCAAAGTGAAATTAGTTGTGTGATCTCAGGTCAATTTGCATACCAGTTAATGCTTCTTGGTTTTGATGAATGATGCACTTTGAAATTGGCTGTCCCAAACAGTTTTATTTTTATCATACTGTACCTGCAGAGATTTGAGTCAAATTAAGAAGATCCATTTAAGCCTGATATTTGCTGTATTAGCAAAATCCCTGAAAAGATGATAACTTGACATAATAACCTTGACTGATCCATTGCATTATAAGCCAATACTGGGGACTGTTTATAAAGTATCCCCTTTTGGTGAAAAGGATTTGAAGTGCTACATCTGGGAGAGAAAATGAAAATTGCTACAGTTCCAGTATTAACCTATAACTGAAAAGCCATTTGACTGTTTACTACGTTGTCTATGGTCATCACTGGAATAAGACGCTAAAAGTCAGTCTTTGTATACTGTAAACTGAAGAGTTTACTGAAGTTCTTTTGTTATCGTTACAACATGTCCTCACAGTCCTTTTTTGTCCTCAGTTTTCAATCTTGTGCTTCTCTGTAGAATTGCAAAGATTTCTTTTCCATGGATAATTGGAGGATTTCTGTCTTATTCTATAATATTGCTACACCATCCCTTCTGCATTCCCCTCCTGTGACATCCTTATGAATTGAGTCACATTTTCTTCACGGTATCGATATTCTCTGTAGAGTTTCATAAAAGGCAGCTGTCTCTTCTATAAAGAGTATAAAAAAAGAAACTGCATAATATTGCTGTGATGAAGCCTTCAAGCAATACTTCAAAAACTTGGGGAGCAAATACTTCAAAGGAGGAGGGTTTACCTCAGGGAGAAACAGTTTCATTAATTAACATTTTCGAAAACCAAGAATCTTGGGATTTGTGGTTACAGTTATCTTGTAAATGAGGATTGTTCTCTATTCCAGACCTTTACTTTAGGTGGTTTTCCTTTATTTAACACAATTTAAAAAACTGTTTAATTCAAAGCGACATACAGAGAGGTTCTAATTGGCTGTTGTTTTTCATGCATATTTTAGTACCAATTTCTGCAGCTCAGTTTAAGCATTATTCAAGGATAAGGCAGCAGTGTCCCTACGTGAGATCTAAACCTAGAACCGTGCACTCAGGAGTCCCTACCCCGGACCTCTGCTTCACACGGCTGTCCCACATTAGCAGTTAATTCCTTACAGGACAGTGTTCAAGAAATAAACTGTCTAACCAATTAAATCCACGGATTTCATTACTTAGTCCATTGAGGAAACTAGATCATGAGTGCCTCCCTTTTTTAACGAGTGTATTATGGTCTTTGATTTAAAGGGGAATTCTCAGACCTGTTAAGTCCTGATCACAAAATTAATGAACAGTATTGCAGAATTCTACAAATTCTTAATTAAGCACAAAATCATTAACTTTGTGAAAGTAATGTATAGTCAAACCCCTGGTCTTGCCAAGTTTGCAAGACTTTGTGATGTGATGCAGCCCTTCCTGCTCACTAGTCACTGTATTAATGTAATGTGATGTGCAAGCGAATGGGTATAGGTTGTGCCGCACACATTTCACAGTAGAAATGTTCCAATGTGATCTGCATGCAGAGCTGTCAAGTAAGTTTTATTTGTCTGCAAAACCTTCTTGAAATCAAGATAAATACTTATTTAAAAGAGAGAAACCTGCTTATTTACAATGTCAGGGGTCTGCTTCACGTCACCACATAGGTTGGTGTCCTCATTCTGAATTGCAGAATATGGCACTGTGCATACCTGGAAACTTAGTGTATTTTGTAATGTAAATGTGTACATTTCACTTTCATTGTGGTTTGAAATTCATTCATAAGTGCCGATTCTTTCCAACAGTGCAATATAAAAAGTGTTGCAGTTCTCCTTTAAAGGCTTGGCATATCTGGCAGAAATGTCGTGTTTCTCATTTTCAGCTATTGCTGCGGGCTGATTAATTAAATCACTTCATATCCAGGAAGGCAAAACTGTATTCTCTCCTAGTCTTATGACAAATGTTATCATAACATTTTAAACATTCTGTCTGGTCCCAAGCCATAACCCGTATCTTAATTTTATTTTTGACAGATGACGAATCCGGCAATACAGAATGACTTCAGCTACTATCGACGGACTTTGAATCGCATGCGGATTAATAATGTTCCAGTAAGTCCTTTTATTTGAATGATTTGAATGACACAATGCCCTTATGATGCTGCACTGCTCTTTGAGATCAGGAGTAATGAGATGTATGCATCGTCAGAGCTGACATTAATGGGATAAATCACAGATCTGTCAGGGATACTAAGTTGAAGCTTAGCCTTGTGCTATAGAGAGCAATCTCTTGTTTTTTTTCACAGCTTATAAGTGTATCATGGATATAATTGTAGAGCACAATCCCATCTAATGACTGCAGAGCCTAATTAGTAAGTTTGTCTCATCACAGAAAGTACCTAGACTGATGGTGGTAGTTTTGAAGACTTTGCCTTTCTGATCAATATAGAATATTTTATGCACTGTATTGTTAGATCTGTCTCAAAATAATTGCCAGCCCGTTAGCAATATACAGTATGAAGTTTCTCATATCCACATTTTAAATTATTGTTCTAAAAAGTGTTACAGAAAAAATGTTTTTAAAAACTATAGTTAAAATGTAAAAAACAAACATCAGGTCTCCATCAGTTGAACTTACAATTTCTTTCCTATTGCTGGTGTTAGATGAAGGATATGTTCAAGTCCATGTTTATTGTCATTATACTCATATACAGGTATATGGTATAACGAAATGCTATTTAGCTAGCTCTCAGACGATACGTAGCACAAAAGAACAACAACAATACAATTGTATAATAAAAGAAAGACCGAGACAACAGGCAATGTGCAAAACAACAACAGGCAATGTGCAATATGTTCAACAGATGTCACTATAATGTGGTTTTCAACAAATTGTCAAATTTATACTGAGTGTTCCCAGTTTATTAAGGAGCTAGTAAGTTGTACTGACAATGCTTTTAATTAATTAAAATTAATGTTAAGAGTCAATCTGAGTCTCAAGCAGATGCTCTTTCCCACAGAACATAATCTAATCTAATAAACTCTCTTCTTTACTTGTATATCTTTAGTGTGGCAATGGAGACAAAACCAACAGTTGGCCTTTGGGACACAAGTTTGCTGAATAGGACCGTGAAACTGTGTTCGTGGGTCTATAGGAACTGAAAACGCACAGGGCTTTATAAATATTCTGGCCCACTCATGTGCAGTGCTGTGAAGTGGTGTGGATCCACACCTGATGATTGCTGTAAGCTCTGTCTCCAGGGAGGAGGGCTAGAGGGAAGCAGTGCATATCAGTAATGCCTCTGGAGCACTGGGGTGTGAAAGAAAATGGGGTAGTGGTTTGGGGAAATTTGGGGTTATTCCCACTTTAAACATAAATTATCTAGCCAAAGGAATGTCAGTTTTATCTTCCTTATTGAGATGTTTGCATATGCTTTGTTAGTCCTTGTAGCCTTTGAGACAGTGGATATACTGTAGTTTGATTTAACCTTTATACTGTAGAATATAGGAAACATGGCAACAAAATATGGTTAGAAAAATCATGACTAATTACTGTCTTTTAAATTCCTTTTACTCCTGTCAAAGTAATATATACTGTACACAGAAATGAGTGTGGTTTGAGGGGTAAGCAGGACAATATTTTTGTATTCCATTGCAAAGATTTCTAAAATAAAATTAAACTTAGGTTTTCACCTATTTCCTATACTTTGTGTCCTTTAAGCTTATTTATATGGTCATTTATATATTTACAAAGTACCTTTCCACACCAAAGGGTGCTGACATTGAATGATAAAACCCGTACTTACAGAAGTGTAGTCGGTCTTGCTGTTTTTTTGTGTGCTGTTTTTGTTTTTTATCCAGTTCAACTTGTCAACCATATTGCATAGTTCCTACAGGTGAAAAGGCAACTGTTTTCTAATTGTTTATTTTAAGTTAATACAAGATAATTAGGAAAAGCTGAAAATATGAGGACATTTGGTCCATCTGACTTGTTTGGTTGCTAGCAGATTCTGATTTCCATATTCTGTTTCTTCTAAAACAGATTGAATATACTTTTAATTTTTATCCTCTGAATTGTCATAACCCAAGACTACTGACCAGAGGGCTTGTGGGTTCAGTCTGGTAGGGTGCTGCCTCTGTACCCTTGAGCAAGAGATGCTTTTCTAATTGCTCCAGGAAATGCTCTGCTGAGTGAGCTGTTATTCAGATTGCCAGTTTAAATAAGAATGTGTCCTTGATCAATGTTCTTTGGTAAAATATAACAACAGAACAGGATGTTTTTAAGTGGCAAATATAGTTAATATTTTCATTGCGAAAACAGTAGAGGCTATTCCTTCCATTCTTTGTAAAATGGGGGAAAAGGCATGTTTTAAGTGGCAATTTAAATGGCTCAATAAGCTGTTTGGTATAGGTTTGTATTGTTTTAAAATCTGCTTCTCATCCACTGGCATGTATGTGCAGTTTTCTTTTACTGGACCTCTGTTCTCTGTAATTCAATGTCCATTAGAGCAATGCAGTAGCATTGCATCATAGTTTTTAGATGGTGCTGTAAAAGACATTTCTATGAGCCTAATGTTCTTAGATGGCTTTTGCAAAGTACATTACAATTGTTAAGCTGGTTCAGGATTTGATTTGAATACTTTATCAAGTGTGTTGTTTTTCTCTGTTAGTAGGACCATATTAGTCTTGCTTAAAATATTCACTTAATAAGATTTTTATATGGTTTCCTAACCACTTACTTTCTATCGTTTTAGCCCAGCCTTACAGTTTACAGTGGGCTTTAAAATTTGTTGGATTCGTAAAATGGCTCGGCGAGGTGGGAAAAGTCTGTTTCTGCCGATGAGTAAATCTTTTTGTAGTAAATACCTGTGCCCACTTGCTTGGTAGTGAGGATGGTCCTCAAGCCTTTCATGCCTTTAATTACAGGCAGAGGGAGAAAACGAAGTGAACAACGAGCTGGCAAATCGCATGTCCCTCTTCTACGCTGAAGCCACACCTATGCTGAAAACATTAAGTGATGCCACAACAAAATTTGTGTCCGAGGTAAGTGCAACCAAGTGTGAGTAGCGGGTGCTTACAGCAGAGCTAATATTGTTGTTGCAATTGACTTTTTACCCAGTTTTCCATGTCCCATGCACCATGCTTTGTAAACCCACATTTTTCTTTATAACAAGGAATCCATACTTTCTTAAGGCAGAGCATGCAGTGATGGTTTGGGTTCTGTTGCATTACAGGATGGATGTGGGCACAAGCTCTTTGCGTCGCCTCCCTTACGGAGAGTTGCTTTACGTTGACTGCCAGCATAGCTGGGTGGACAGCCTGCTGTGTATCTCTATCCAGTGGTGGTCTTGTGCTCCACTTCAATGTGGCTTCAATACCAAAGTCCCAATCCAGTGTGTCACTTAGATTCATGAAGGCTATTAACTTCTTTTTTTACCCTAGCTCTCTTATTTGCCTTTAGTCAGTTTCATTTATTTTAGTATGAAGTTCGAGTTTCAGTTTGAGATGTCCATAGATCTTGGCTATATTCATCTTGCTCTTTTTTTTACCAGACACTATACTGGTTTTCTTTACTGTCTCATCAAAGATTGCACGTAATTTGGAAATGATTAGGATGGGTCAGAGTATTTCACAGTTATTTTATTTTTGAGTATTTTACTTTTCACATGTTTCTAATACTGGACACCATTACTGTGACCTTATTAAATGAGTTCTTCAAGTTGAAAATCGACAAGGCCTGAGAACATTGAAGCTCACATTATCTTTGCTACTTGCAGACCTAAAGAATGTGTTGTTCGCTATTATATATATATATTATATATATGTTTTATTTTGTTTTACGAATTATGACTGCCATTACCAGATATTTTGAACACTTTGAACAGTGAATTTTGAACAGTTTCTTCAGCATGCTGGATATGTCCTATAATTTTGTTCTTTATAACTTTTGTATTTTAATAGAACAAGAACTTACCTATCGAGAATACCACAGACTGTTTAAGCACAATGGCAAGTGTATGCAAAGTCATGCTGGAAACACCGTAAGTCGTTTTCCCTCTGTTTTTAAAAAAGGATGAAAGGGGAGGATGTCCTTTTAGCCTTAGTGTATAATGCTTGGAGAGTTAACCTCATGCCTGATTTAAATGAAAGAAAAATACTTCTTACATTTTAACATACAGAACTTCTCCCTGCATACATAAGACTATATACAGTATACCTACTCACCTTTTACTACTAGCTGTATTAAAGGGCTTTGATCTGTTTACTACTAACTATCAAATACTAGACTCGATGAGCCAATTGGCCTCTTGTCATTTGTAACTTTCTTGTGTTCTTGTTGTCCACACTTGGGCAACCAGTTGAAGTGCCATGTCCCTGCATGTGGACATGAGTTTTTAACAGCCAAGTGTGCTGACAATCCTATTTCCAGCACTTCTTTCCTTCTGGGAGCCAACACTTTTCAATATGGCTGTATTGTTAGCCAACAAGTATTCTATGAATTGCTTTCAAAAATCCGGCCACTGTATTTGCAAGAGCTGGAGTTTCTATATTTTGAAAAGTCTAAATAAAGATAATCTGAACTCTCCACAATGTTCTGCTCGTCATTATCAGCTCTAGCTTGACTTTGTGTTTTTTTTTAATATTGCAATTATTATAGTACATGAAAAGATGGAGTCATTAAAGAGCAATGTAAAATGTCTGTTTAGCACCATAACCTGACACAGGAAAATTCTACATATAACTCGTCAAGCTCGAGACCTGCATGTTGATCTGGTAATTCTCTTACTTCAGGTTCCCCATCTGGTATTTTGTGGCTTTTCTCCGTTTCATTCAGTTGTGTTGTGATTCTGTGAGTTTTCAACAGAGACCAGCGTCCTGGTACTGAAACCTTTCTGACTTGTTTCCTCGGTCTTGCCAGGGAGTACCGCAGCAGGTTTGCGAGTGAAGAGACGGCGTCGTTCTGCCTCAGGGTCATGGTGGGAGTGATTATACTCTACGATTACGTACATCCCGTTGGAGCGTTCGCGAAGACCTCCAAAATCGATGTAAGTTCCCCCATACTGCTTGTGTACCACAAATCAGACTAGCAGCTGTATAAAATCCAATGAGAGTATTCTGAAAATAAGACAATCTTATTTTTTCAATGTTAGATGAAAGGATGCATCAAAGTCCTCAAAGACCAGCCTCCGAACAGCGTAGAAGGCCTTCTCAATGCTCTCAGGTACGTGGTGTTTCTTGCCGTTTGTAGAGGAATAACCCACCCTTGAAAATGCCACTCATAACCATCGTTGGTCACATTGTTTTTGTCTTGAAATCAGTGTTCTGGTCAATATTCTGCTTAGAAACAAGTTGCCCTAGCATTTACGTCAGGACTGTCTAGCTCACTGTGAAATCTTTTTTTTCCTGGTTTACTTCTTCTTTTCGTTTCCATGTTTTTGTCTGAACAGAGGTAGTGTTCCCTTGCAAGAGAGGGACCTGGGAAAAGTTAAGATCTAGAACTGTGTTCCCTGATGACCACTCTAACATCACATAGTGTCTGGATTCTCTCTTTTCCTGCCTTCTCTGTACCACTATTAAGCAGACCTATTCTCTTTACTTTCTGATCATCTTTAATAAAATTGACATGAAGCAGCTTGTTGTCATAAGTGTCCGTGTTAGTGTTATTCCCGAATACATTTATGTTTTTATGTCTCTTATGGTTAGATCTTTTGTTTTTTCCCCAATTCAGGACTATTCTTTGAAATGTGATTATTCCAAAAATTGCAACTATGCATACAGGATGCATTTGCGCAGCTGTGCATAAATGATGACATGTAATCAACTGCCTTTCCCCATGTGTTAGTGGATAATTTCAAATAGCCCGGGATCCATTCCTGTCTGGGTACCTTCTGTGTGGAGTTTGCATGTTCCTATAGCTGTGTTTTTCTTTGGTGCTCCAGTTTCCTCTAACCTCCCATTCCCATAGAAATACTGGCTAGGTTAGTTGTGGGGTCTGTGAGTTGTCCCTGTGTGCCCATTCATGCCTTCCCTGCTCCTTGTTAAGATGCATCCTGTACAGGGTTCCCTGTGCTTCCAGGATAGGCTCTGGGTCATTGTTGCCCTTACCAGCAATAAGTGGTATTTTGATCATGAATGGATGGATGATTCCATATCTGAAGGGCTGGAGGGTTGAAATATGCGGTTCATAGAAAGTATAGTTCTGTGTTTGTTGGCTGTTGTTGTTATCTTGTTACATCTTGTCTTAATACTTTACTGTCTTGAAGAAAAGCTTTTTCAGATGCAAGGCTTTACAGTCAGCAAAGCATTAAAAATCTGTACATATTTGTCATTTGTCCAAAAATGCATTTTTGAAGCTTTCTTAGTTTTAACACTGTTAAAGAAACAGATCAGAACACCTTTGCAAAGACATTAAGTGCAGTTTCTCTTGCCTAGGTACACAACAAAGCATTTGAATGATGAGACTACCTCCAAGCAAATTAAGGCCATGTTGCAATAACACAGATCACTGAGACTTGAGCTGGCGACACATGGAATTTGGGAGACAGTATTCTCAAATGATGGAGATGCACAGAATGTTTTAAAAACAGAAAGAAAATGTTTAAAAATTTAGTAATGCAAACGCTTTGCCCTCTTTTATAAGAAAATAATGTTCCCGCTATCAAAATAAGCTGTCTTCTTTTTCTGTGCCAAAATCTTGTACGAAAAAAGAAAAAAAATTGCTGAAAATGGTTTTTATGTTTCTGAAAGGCCATACATCAGATGGCAGCTATAAATGCATACTGTTCTGGGGTTTTGTCTTTGTGAGGGGGGAAGTAATTTGACTTGAAAATTTAAAAAATATATTATTTTTGTCTGAACTAATATTTAATATTGCTTCTTCTGCATGACAGAATTGCCTCTTTCTGCTATTTAAGAACTAATACTTTTTTTGATTTTCTGTTTCTGCTTGTGTGTGAACCATTGAGGAAAAATGTTTAAATTATGTTTTGTTGTAAAAAAAAAAAGGTACCCAGCACAATGGAACTCAAAGATTAAAAATAGTACTGTTTATGTTTGAGATTTTTTTTTATTATTTTTTATAAGTTGTTTTGGACCTTTTTTTTGTATGCGTGTGTTGTAATTTTCTTTCATTTGGAAAAACTAACTTTAAAACTGTGATGTGTGCGTAACAACGTGGATGCATGTAAATGTACAACGAATGGCTGTTGGACAAAATAAAAAAAAATGGCTTTTCTTTTTCTAATGGTTGTTTACGGACATCACTGGCATGACGTCTCTAAATCAAGTTCAACTCAAAGATCCTGGATCCAGCCCAGGACTATTAAAACCTAATAGTATTTAAACCCTCATTCAGATTCCATAGTCCAGACACTGACTCCCAGCGGCCTGGATTTTACTGTACGTTAGTCTGCTGTGACCAGGATTCTCCAAACCGCGACGTGATTGGCTGAGAGCTACTGAGGTGGGAAGGGCTTGAGTGGATCAGAACTTCCCTGCATTCCCTGTGCATCAGCAATCCCAGAGCAGGCAACGGCGAGAATGCAGAGATGTTGGCTATAGCTTCATGGCTTCTACAGTTGGGTTGAATGCACCCTGCAGCTTATGGCAGATCCAGAATGAGTAGTTCAGACAGTGTGCACATCAGAGGAGTGCATGCACAAGGTCTCGCTCCACTTGTGCTGTTTTGGAGCATGTAGTGGTGAGCTGATGAATGATTTAAAAGGTATGAAATCTATTATATGCCCATTTGAGATTTAGAAGGATATTCCGAATAGTATTAGACCTGTGATATTCTGCTAGAGGAGCCCGAGCAGGGGAAACTTTGTTCCAGCGTGAGATGTAAGTTATTGTACTGTGCCTTTCAAAAGTATTAAGTTTTCAGGTTTTTTTGGTACTTTAAAACTTGCAGTCATGACAGTGTAGAGCTGACAAACTGTGTAGAGCCCACTCCTGACATTTAAAGCAAATAAAGTAAATTAATAATATGAAAGAAGTATGGAAGAGACTTAATTGAATGTTCTATAGCACACCTAAATTAATTTCAACCTAAAATATTATTTGATATTAAAACAATTCCTAATAGATAAAGTTAAGCCAATTAAACAAATGACACAAAACATGTTAATATTTCAACATTTCATCTGAGCTCAAATGATGAAACATTCAGTATGTGACAAAGTGGATTCAGTAACTGGCGGAGCTCCCTTAAGCAGCAATAACTGTAGCTAAACATTTTCTGTAACCATTGATCAGTCTCTTGCATTGGTTTGGAGTTCTTTTGGCTCATTCCTTATTGCAGATCTCCTTCACCTCTGTGACATTTAGGAGCCACCTTGAATGGACAGTTTGTTTCAGGTCCTTCTACAACATTGTGATGGACTTTAGGTCTAGTCTTTGACTTGGCCATTGTAAAAAAATTCTGCAGCCATTGTTTTGTAGATCTGTTTGTATGCACATACAGAGGGCCTGATGTCTCCACTAGAATCCTCTGGATTTATGGTTGTGTCAATGATGGCAAGCAAAGAAGCCTTGAACCCACCATGCTTGACAGTTGGGATAGGGTTCTGATGTTTGAAAGCAACGTTTTTGGTTCTTGCCAAAAACCGGTTTTTGCCATTGTCCATGAATAACAATGGCTTTGAGTCATTGATTAATCATGTACAGTCACATTAGTCAAGGTCATAGTAACCTGCAGTTCCTTGGTGGTTACTCTGATATTCTTTCCTTGATGATTTTTTTTTTTGTTCTTGGAGAGATTTTAGGTAAGGTAAGGCAACCACAGTGGCTGGTCTTTAACATTCTCCATTTGTCTGACAGTGGGTAGGTGGATCCCCAAATCCTTTTTGTAACTCTTTCTGGACTGATGAGCCTCAGTGTTACTTTTTCTGAGGTCCTCAGAGATTCCCTTAGTTTGTGGCCAGACTTGTTACTGCACACCTGTGTGGTGAAGACCAAACTTATTATGTTTCTGATCTTTATATGGAATATAAAATATTAATATATAAACCTTCCAAACTCAGCTCCCTGCAGTACCTAATTTACCCAATTATTTAAAAACCTGATTCTGATTAAATCCTTAATTGAGCTAATGAAACTGGGGGATTCAGTTCACTTATTCACATCTTGTACCTGAATTACTCATTGTTTAAAATTAATCATTTTGTTTCAAGAGATGTGGAATTGGTTACTGCCGTATAAACCCTATTAGATATTAACATAGTCTACTTAGCTCTGGGGTTCAATTTTTTTTGTCTCAATGCAGGTGCACAACCTTACGTTAATGAGCCACATGATTAGTTGAGTATTACTGTGAGCACAATCTACTTAAGTCACCAAGAATTGGAAGGTATATTGTGGCACCCAGACACTACTCAGATCAGGCTGTCACTCCAAAATGAGCAACTGGTAAAGGACGAAACTGGTTAGGGAAACTACTGTGAAGTCACTGACAACTTTGAAAGAGCTACAGCGTTTACTGTCTGAGATGGGAGAAATTCTGCATCAGTCAACAAGTCGCACCTCCAAGCCCCACCAAGGCTTATCCTCAGTAAGGACTGGAAAGCTTGATATGTTTCAAGGATAAATGGATGTAACAGCACAGGCAAATGCGAAAGGAAACCCTGTTTTCCAGATTTTAGAATAAGTGAATGCCCTTGAGCCGCCAGTCTATTTCTGACTTGAATCTTACTGAGAATCTGTGGACTTGAAACCTGCTGTCCATAGACAATCCCCACTTAACGCGAGAGAGCTTGAGCAAGAAGATGGTAGAGTCTTATCCAAAGAGACTTATGGCTGGAGTTACCACTAAAGCAAGTTCGTGGTTTTGAGTACTTATTCAATCAATATATTTCAGTTTCTTCTGTTTAGTTTTTGCACATTTACTGTAACATCTTGCTCTTGGAAGTCTGTAGCTTGGGTGTTCATGTTTTGAATAAAATATTAAGTTAAAAAATTGTGAATGCATCATTCACATTATACACTTCTGAGATACATGGTTTGTGGGGAAATCTCATGAGAATAATTTTATTAAAGACTTGTTATAATCATGACACAGATGCTGTGACCAGAAAGTTTGAATAGGTAGCAGCAATTTGAATATGTCTTCACAATTATACCAATAGCTTGACAGTGATTTTTAGCTTCCGATTCAATTATGGAGGTTTTATGAGAGTTTTCTCATCAAATTGTCATCAAATCGGTCAAATTTTCAGGTGACAACCTGAACTGAAACTGTTTTGGACCGTTAAGGATTATGTTTTAAAGGGAGGTTCATTGCTTACCTTAAAAATGCGATACAAAATGTATAAGGGGTAAAAGTCCAGTAGATGTCACTGTTACTCTCCTCTAGAAGATGTTTTCATGTGCAGTGTACTGTATATTTAAATTGCTTTTGTAATACTCTGTCCCCTGGACCAGGCTCAGTAATTACCGGAACCATTTACAACTCCAAACTGGAAATGTTAACTGATACAAACTAAATCTTGATATTTCTAGTTTTCATTTTATTTATTTATTTTTTATTCATTGAAAGTAGGATGCCATTAATTCTCCTTCTTGGATGTCATAAAAATACAGCCTGTACAGAGAAAAAAAAGATTCGAAAGGGATATGTATGGTTTTCAATGACCTCACTAGAAAATACTGATGAATAATGATTTGGTAATGCATTTTAATTATTACTTCTTACCTCTTAAAAAGAACAGATACAAAAATACTAATATATTGAATACTAATACTGCTATTACTTCCTGTTACGTAAAAATGTTACGTTTCCATGCTCATCATTTCAGTTTTCCAAAGTATTAAAAAGAGAAATGTGAATCAACTTTTGAGATAAGTTGCGTAGTCTTTTCTCTATTTATAGCTATACAAAATAAGCTATATTAAGTCTGCTAAATTCGTATTCATCTGTGTGGTCACAGAAGAGCAGTCATCAGATTCTTAGCACTCAAAACAGGCCTGTTAAACACAGCACTAAAAAGGAATTTCATAAAAAATGTGTACAGTTTTTATTTCCAAACTGCCTGGCTTACAACAACTAACCCTTTTTAACCTTATTTGCAGTTTTGTTTAATTCAATATATTTGTTTAGGTGTCATTTACCCCTAATCTTCTTTTATGTTAAACATTTTTAATTTCTTTTCCTTCTTTTCCCACATCCCGCTATTACTTCAGATTCAAAGAATCCTGAGAACAATGAAACCCCTCTCTGTTCCTCCCTTGGCTTCCTCCCTCTCTCCGGCGATCTCTTCATCTGAGTCAATGCTGAGTAACTTTAACAGCTGGCAGAAAGATGGCCGATATTCCATCTCTAGGAAGTGTTCAGCACTCACAGCAAAAACCACTCAGCCTGGTGGAATGTTGGGCTCCTGTCCATTCTACTGGCTGCCTCTGGTCAGCTGATGGTGCTTTAAAGAAAAACAAGAAATGTTTCCTCTTTCCATTTAATACCTGAAAAAAGCTTGTGGAGAGAGCCATGATACATTCCACTTTCCTGTATATCTTTGATTTGATGAAGCCAAGGCATACTTTGTCTATCTGAAATGTTGAGACAGACGAGGTTTAACAGCTCCTCTCTGATCAGAGCAAACCTTTCTTCTGTGTGCACACATTTAAACTGCAGACTGTCAGTCTTTAGTGTGAGTATGTCCTGGGGGTTCCTTTCATTTTCTGTTTTTTTCTGCATAAATTCTTAGGAAGTATTCCTAAGTGTTTTTTACATTTCCAGATAGTCACTGCAGGCATACAAACAGAAGTCTGAGAATTTGTGTATTATTTCCAAGGTACAGTTCAACACAACGTTGAACGTCACACAGTGGTGCCATGCAGACTCTGGTTTTTAATATAAAACATTTTTAAAAAAATATTTAAAGTGTCGAAATGAACAAAATGTTTTCATAGTGCAGATTCGCCCCATTTTTTTCTCTCCCTCCCTTGTCAGTGTACTTTTGCATGGGTAGTTTTTAATAAATATTGCTTTACTTAGATACACCTTTTTTTGAGAATGTAATTATAAGTAGCCTGTCATCTTGGGACAATGTTTTTCAGTGTCTTTTTTTCCCTGCTTGATTTTCCAGAAAAAAATGTTAAATGTTATTTTGAGAACAACCAAATTAATTCCGCTAAGGTCTCAAAGGAATGTCTCATAGACAGACTAATGAGACAGAATATCATTTGTCTTGTACACAGAAAACTGTGAACTTGATTCATGTTCTCAGAATCCTGAGAGGTGAATATGAAGTCAACCCAAGGGAACTTTTTTCGATCTCGATCATAATCTTAAAGACTGGTGGAAATGGTGCCGTGCAGTCTCTCCCACCATTCCTACTGTTACCAACTTAACTGAAGTTATCCTGCTGGAATGGGACTGGGCTGCCAGTATTTCAGAACTTTATAATAAATGCCAGATCCTGTTCAAGATCCACAGATGTCCAGCAAGTCATTGGGTAAAAGCTCCTGGTGGTTTAGAATGTCAGTGTAAATCACAGACTACATTTCAAAAATAACCATTGAGCTTTCTTCAAACCTTAGTTAGATACTTGTCTCTTGAAGTATAAATGCAGAATTTGTAAGAGTTCTATTAGGCACGTTGTCCTATTTGGATTTGCTATGGCACATTTTCTTCTTGTTTCTTATTTCCCAGATCAGATTCTAAGTGGCTCTCGGAGGTCTCTGTCATTTAAATGCAAAGTTTAGAATGACCTCCATGTTAGAATACCTCTTTTCACAGTTTCTCTAATACAAGCGTAAAGCACAATGTGAGCAGTTGTGTGTGGCTTCTGCTCAGCTCCTGATTTTCAAAAATGTGTCAAATTTTCCAAAATCATTAATGATTAACAAAAATTACTTCATACAAATTTAATTTTTTTCCCCATTTGATTTCTCCCTATGTATGATATGGTGTTTTTATAATTGTTATCAGTTGATTCAGCTTGCAATTTTCCCATGATGGCAGACTATAAGTGCAAATTGTTTTCTTATGAAGAGGCTCCTGAAATCAAAAGACAGAGCTGGAAGTGTGATGCCATTTTATTAGAGAATAGTACTACTGTACAGCCTTAAATCTCCTTTTTACAGAACACGTTTAATTAATGTTGTCATTTTAACAGTATCTAGAGAAAGGGCTTCTGGAGTGACACCAGTTATGGAAACATAGATGAGACTAACTCCATCCTTTTAGCCTGTAAAGATGAAGACTTCCTGCAGGTGTGACTAACTTTTTAATTAAAACATTTGCAAAAAAATTATTGGAAACTAAATTGAGGAGTTAGGCTGTTTTGGCCAAAGATTCTTAATGTGGTTCTTGAAACAATAAGCTACAAAACTGAATGCGGAAGCAGGCCTGAATAAGTAGGCCTCATGAAACTTAAAGCAAAAGTCACTGTTTAGTGCTGCTGTGTCCATCTGGGATGGACTTGGCTTGGCTCAGCACACAGGAGTGACCTATTTTGTTTGTCAGGTGTCTTGGGTTGTGGGCTTTATCATTAGCATCTGTCTGTTTGTTAGCTTCCACTGAAGCCCTGCTACTGTAGTTGCCAATTTAGGGAAAATTTACTTTTAAGTGTAGCTTGTAGCAGTAACTAGTTTCATGCATAATTACATTTTTAAATGAAAACGTTGGGGGAAAATTGCTCTAAAGAGTTGTGTCTTGCCTTAACAGTGCCTTGCAAACATATTTTCCCTCTTCCAGCGATGTCCCGTTTGATTGCACACTTTTATGTTTGAATGTCAGAAAAACTGCGTTGAAAATACAGTAGGATGATTTCATATTGCATAAGCATTCATCCACTTTCCTATTCCAAACCTGAATGACTTCAGTGCAGCTTTACTTTTTCCAATTACTTTGACGAGTCGCACAATTAGTTAAGTGGTTAAGATCAGGTTATTTCTTCATACGGAGCATCTGGACAAGGAGGAAACTGTTTAGGAATGCTACTGTGAGTTCAATGTGTGAGTTGGGAGAATGTCAATTGGTAAAGAAATGTCCCAGTAGCTCCAGAAAACTGGTCTGTAAGGCAGAGGGGCAATCCGATCTCAAATCCCCCATGGTGCTTACAACAAAGCATTTAAAAGCGATTTGGCAAACGTGTGGCAAAATGTTTTTGGATCAGACAAGACCGAACTGGAACTTTTTGGCCTAAATGTAAAGTGTTAAATGTGGCTGAAACCCAACACAGTACACCACTAAGTCAACGTCATCCTGACTGCATGCCTAAAGGTGGCATTATGTTATGGGCCTGTTCTTCATGAACACAGACTGGAAAGCTTGTCATAGTGGAGGGGAAAATGGATAAAGCAAATGTCGAATAAATCTTAGAGGAAACCTGTTTCAATATCCTAAAACTGGATTGAAATTCACTTTGAGTAGCCCAGTCCAAGTCCTGCCTTGAATCCAAGATAAATTCTATGGCAAGACTGGAAAATTGCTGCCCATCAACAATTCCCTATTATCTTGACAAAGCTTGACTCATGTACTGTTGGTAAGTATTTGCACATTCAACATATTCTGCTATTATTCTTTGTGCAAAGGAACAAGTAATAGGTTTGTTCCATGCTGAAAAAAAGAAGAAAGAGAACACAACGTTTTGGCCATGGAACCTTCTCCAGGTGTCAGACACCTGAAGAAGGCTCCACGGCCTAAACGTTGTGTTCTCTTTCTTCTTTTTTTCAGCATGGAATAAACCTATTACATGAAGAAGGCTCCACGGCCAAAACGTTGTGTTCTCTTTCTTCTTTTTTTCAGCATGGAATAAACCTATTACTTGTTCCTTTGCAGCCTACGCATGCTGACCACCTGAACTATTATTATTTATTATTATCACAAAATACATTTCTAAAACAATAAAACAGGACATTATTGGAAGGGAATACTTCCAGTGGAATACTTTCACTCTTGATCACCATAATTGACTTTTTCATTATTTTTCACTAGCATTTTAATGAAGTAAACTCTTAGTCTCTTAACTTGTTACTGTGATGGATTACTTCATGAGTCACGATCCCAGGTTTTGGAGGCAATATGTGTAATGTCTCCTCTGAACTGCCACATAGGTTGCTGTGGTAAGTTGAGTGGCTTTTCCACATACGGTAGGTGTACAGTAAACCAATGGGAATTACTCTTTAAAAAACTTTGGAGTTCTGAAGATGCTACTTGTCTGAGCTGTTCCTCTAAATGATTTGTTTGCAAAGCTGTAATACCAGTTAAAAATGCCCGGAAAGTCTCCTGTTTTCATAATAGGCCACAATTAACAATGATCAGCAGTTTTCTGAATGCGTTTATTTAAATTAAGATACAATTCTTCCTGTTTCCTTTACAATTATAGAAATAATTGAAACCTTGAAAGGACATTAAAGCGACAAAGACAAAACCCAATTTCCCATATAAAAAAAAGCTCCTAGGCCTCATTAGGCACTGTAATACCAATCTTTTGAATTTGTATCAAAGTGTTAAAAAAGGCAAGACCTTCACACTCACATGTTCTCAGATCCAGATCACTGTTTCCTGTCTGCTTTGGTGGGTAATAATGTGATGAATAAAACAGGAAATGACCACAGGGAACTGCTTTATGAGACACCGGATGTGAACTTCAGATTTCCTGTTAAGATGTTTGGAAGCCATCCCAAGGCAAATCTGCTTCCAGCTCGTCTCCAGTTGCATGGATTTTTTCTTACTGTTCATTCCTTCTCTTTATTTGTGTGTGTGTGGTGGGGGCAGCATAACAATACATCCTGCTTTACACAAAATCTAAAATCAGTCTTGAATGTCTGAAATCTCTGACTAATGAGTGACACAGTCTAACTGCTACGTATTATTAGCAGCATTCAGAGTGCCAAGTTAAGAGTCACACATAACTTATAGTGTTTATCGGTGCTGGGTAAACATACAGTAATTGACTTTGTTTTTTGTAAGAGGTGATTAGTTTTGCTGGAAGTTCTATGAAAAAAACGTTTGGCAAATGTACCGATTGTGCATTTTGGTCAGATTCTAATATCTTGTACAAAAGAAGTACATATGGAGATAATATTTTCTTTAGAGCGCAGCGTAGTGAAAAATTCCAGTTTGCACAGGAATTGATATTTAATAATAATACAAGGTGAATACAATTGAATACAACACACTGTGTTGAAAACAAAATGGCGCAAACACGTTGTTGTTCTTTAGTCTTTTATTAATTATGTGCTGCACAGCACATGCTGGTCCCTTCTTTCGCCAAAGCAGAAGAATTTGTATTTGGTAAGCATTACAGAAGCCACCACTTTCATTGACCTTCAGCAAAATCCAGGAAAAAATGTTTTGCATCAGCCTGTGTGGGTTCTGTTGTACTTCATTCCACCAGTGACGGAGTGTGAGGCACAGCCCCTGATACGCCTCTTGGCCACGGTGGTTCTTGTGAAACTAGAAATTACCTTTATGACTCCCCTGTGTGTCATGGCTCGGCGGTTGATCTTTAGATGTAGAGGAGGTCTTCCAGTACAGCTTTTTTTTAAAATAGAGATGTTTGTTTTGGCATTTCCTGTAGGAAGGGGGAATTATGATCAGACTTAACCCGTTTCTAACGTTTTATCACTACTGCTCCTATTACTGTAGTACTGTCTGTGAATGCACAACACAAAAAAAAAGGTCTTCACTTTTTTTGAGGTACTGTATATACAAAGATGTGCCAGAACTTGTGGGTTGTAAGTTCAGAAAAGCAGTACCAACACTTTCACTTTCACAACAAAGGAGAAACAGAGTGAAACTCTGGAAAGTTAATATTTATTTATTGGGAAATGGCAGTTTTGTTCAGTACGTCATTTGTAGTCCTGCTTTTTTATGTCTAATTCTAAGAAGCTTCTCTGATTGGTTAGTTTTTTGCTTTCACTTCATAATGTCATTGAACTGCAGAAATAGTTTTTCCCTTTTCCCTTAAGATGGGAATTTAACCATTTGTCCTAATTCTTGCAGCTATCACTTTTTTCTCTGTCATTGACATTATGGTCTGCCTTAAATGTATTCAAGTTTCACACAGAGAGAAAATGTATAAACCATTTGCAGTATTTTCTTCAGGCATCTGCTGTATTCTTTAACGGATTACAAAAACAGCTTGCCTTAATAATACACTTTCACACTTTTTTTGTTAATTACATTCATACAATTATAGTGCAACAAGTGACATTCGAAATGATGCTGTGATTGCACCCTGCATTATTACACCAAGTTATTTTTTTCCCGAACATTGCCTGCTTTGTGCTATGTAGTTTATTTTAACTTGTCATTTGAAGTCTGTGCAAATTCGTACCAGCTAGCAATTTAGAACATATACATTTATAAATTAATTCTCTTGGGCAAACTGTCCAACCTACAGTAAATGAATTCGGTTTGACAATTGTCTTTTAAATTTGAGATTAGCTGTTTCACAGGGAGAAGTCAGCCAGAATACCTTTACTTCATGTTCTTTGAAGCTGTACTGCATTGCAGTGGTAAGCCCCAATTGTGCTAGAATAGTTTAACATACAGCAAACAAGATTCATTTCTAGAGGGCAAAGGGGATTTTGGCCCATCTATGCTTAGGCAATTTTCATACTCACTCTCTAGCTGTGAAAATCCTTTGAGATTAAACTACATGATACCATTATCATTTAGGGAGCTGTCTAGTGATATATTGATTAGACTTGCAGAACTTCACTTACACCAAAGAATGTAGATGATGCTGAGAACACCGTGACCTCCTTGCACCTAGCTTGGCTTTTCAGAGGCTGTAATGGGAAAAGACACAGGGGACTAGAAATATGTCCCTACAGCCAAAAAGGATCAGAGATCTTCCACCCTGGTGCTAAATTATCTTAAAAGGCTTCTTTTTTGGTCACACTCTAATTCTGAATATGCCTTTCACATGGCACCATTAATCAGAGAAATGAAGAGGCTTTCAGCATTTGGCTTTTGTCACAGGTTCTCCTTTTTTTTTGGAATGTAGCATTTCAAATTAACTGCAACCAGTGCCTGTGCATTGCATTCCCGGCAAAATGAAAGTGTGATGGGATATGAAGTTGTTTATTCATACCTAAAGCAGTGTTATTTAAATCATTTATGTGAAATATTAATATTTTTAATATAATTAATACATTTATATCCCAGTGGCTTGGTGCTCCACTCTTTGTTTTGTGCTCAATTCTGGGCTGGAAAACCTTCTGTGGGGGAGTTGCATGTTCCTATTATTTTCAATTAGATCCTCCAGATGCTACAGTGTGCTCCCAATTTGCAAAGACCTGCTGTTGAGAATAATGGGAGCCTCTAAAATGTCCTTCTGTGCTTGAGCTTACTGTATGTGTGCATACCCCACAGGGCGTCGTCCTGCATTAGTTCCTAAGCTTATTAGGATAGAAAATAGGTTGCCCTAACAAATTTGTTTCTTATCATGGATGCATTGTTTTTGAGTCTGCATGGTCTGTTGGTTCTATTTCCTATCAATTACTGTTCATTTCTGGATTGTTTTATACTCAGTTCTGTTTTCACCTTGCATGAAAAGAGGAAATTAAAACTTAACATCTAAATATCCTCCTTCCTTATAAAATACAGTGCAGTTATGCTCGTGATTCCTTCTTTGGTTGATGAAATAAAAAAAAAACATTATTATTTAAGACAAAACATGTTGCGGGTTCTGATGTTTCTCAAACGTTTTTTGTTAATGATTTCAATGGTCCAAATTTAATTGATAAAAAAACCCACAGGCTTTGAAGTTCACAAAGAAAGTTCAGAGAGAAATTGTAAAAATGGGAAATGAACATTCTTGGTGAATCCTCCCAGACAGGTTGTCTACTTAAACTTTACTAAAATATGCACATTCCTTCACAAAATGGAAAAACAAAATGAATCTTTGAAAGCACCTTTTAACCTAAAAGACAAATGGTAAAAGGCTACTTGTCTGTAATATAAATTAATCTTGCTTTCTTTCCACATTTCCATATTTACATTAGAATATCCAAAGAAATGTACAAGTTGCCTGCAGAAGGTTTATGTCTTTGACATCTTTAATAAACTTAAATTATAACTTGATCTGTCTATAAAGGTGGGCATTTAAAGGTGTTTGTAACATGTGATGTATATTTTACATAAAGTATACATTACTGCTTATGTAATGTCTTAGCTCAGTACAGGGAAACTTAAATATCTTTATTTCTAAAGACATTATTTTATTATATAATTTTATTATACCATTGGACATACACCAGAGAAATCGACTCCGTCATATTGTGCTTTAAACCAAGCACACAGCCCTCATGAAAAGAACCATTGAAACAGATATTACCTAATGCCCTGGTTCTAAAATATCAGCATTCCAAAAATTTCATCCATTATGACAGGCACTTTCATGGAGCTAGTGGTATAATTTATATGTAACATTTTAGTTTATTCAGATTTGCTGGCTGTGCTCTCCCAGAGTCATGCTAAATCCCATGCAGCCCATTCTGCAGTTAAATGATAGCCTTCTTACAAGATTTGACTAATGGAGATCCCTGCAGCTTTACTGACATTCCCACTAAATTGTGATAAATAGATAGGCCCCAGATAAGGCTCAGTTTAACACCAGCAGCCTTTATATCCCTCAGTGCCAGATGCTGCCAGCTGTTTTAATTCACCGTGGTTAAATAACAGTGGAACCAATTAGATATGGGTGCCTAGGGATATGAACTCATGGTGGTATCTGTCCCACGATTAAGTAACACATACAGTACCTACCACATGTATATATTTAGAACAGGTCTCAAGCAGCTCCAAAACATGATTATGTATATTATTTATGTTTCATTCATTCACAAGACTACACACAACATTTTAATAAGACCACTGCTAATAAAGACATTCTAAATTCTGCCTAGCATTCTGAACAGTGTAGAGCTGAGTTCATGCTGAAGGCCTGGAGGAACATTAAGCAAAAGAATCTTCCAGCTTGATAGTGTGCAAAGAGGTCTCCTCTCTACAAACCAAGGCCTTTGGCTTCTGGGTTTATGTACTGTGATTAGAGTTTTTAACTGCTCTATTGGGCACATTTATGCAGTTCAAGAGGTGAGAGAGGAGTATAGGGCAGTGTGTATGAATCCTAGGATATTTCACAATGGTGGCAACAGAAGAGTATGATGGGGCATGGAACCCCCCAAAATGGAACCCCAGTACATTTTATGTACTGATTCATCAAAACAGCCACTTGTGATCTACTGTAAGAACTGCTCTGCATTAAATTGCTTTTAATGAAGTGCAGATTCATCCATATAGCGTAGAACTTAAGAATACAAGAAGGGTTACAAATGAGCAGAAGCTATTGGCCATTCTAGCCCATATAGTTTGGAGTTAATAGATCGAAGGACCTCACCCAGCCATGAAAGAAACCCGAGCATTGGCTTCATCAACATAGCTGGGTAGCTCGATCCCTACTCCCACAATCCTTGACATCATTGATTTGAGCCTGGGCCATGTCATCAGCTGGCTGTGACCAGGATTAAGAGGTAGTGTCACACCATTTGGTTTGTGCTTAATTGGCCTTGGTATCCTAAGCCTGCTGTGCAAGATCCACATCTGAGATCCTCTTGGCACAAGTGAGCTTGCAGTGACGTCAAGTGAAAGACTGTTTGCTCTCCTAAGAGCCACTCGGGAGTTTGCAGTGCAGCAATGAATGGCTTCCATCAGGATGGTACATAAGGGGGCTTTTGCATATGTTCAGTCTCTCAGGGCAACCTAGCAGTTTGGAAGAGTCACCAGAGTTAAGAGGTAAGAAATCCTAAATTAGAGGGATGCAAATGAGAGCATAATTGTAAAAATGATTGCCCAGATAAATAAGAAAAAACATGCATGTTCTTGTATCTATGGGGAGTATCCCACATTTGGGGCCCTGGGAATCAATTCCTGGGGTGTGGAGTTTGTATGTTCTCCCTGTGTTGGTGTGGGTTTTCTCCCACAGTCCAAAAACATGCTAGTAGGTGAGTTGGTTAATTTTCTGTGAAAATTGGCCGTAGTGTGGGTGTGTTTGTGTCTGTCTGCCTTGCGATGGACTGGTGTCCCTTCCAGGCTGAATCCTGCCTTGTGCTCTTTGCTTGCTGGAATAAGCTCCAGCTTCCTTGCGAACCCTGAATTGGATAAAGTAGTTAGAAAATGGATAGATGTATCTAAGGAGAGTGCCGTATCTAATTCCCATATTCTCTAATACTATGTCATTTTTGTTTGCATACCTCTTGCATGACCCTTGCAATTTGTTCCTTATTGTAATGGTATTAATCTGCTTTTCTTTGCATTTACACTTATAAAGTTGGCATAAATTGTCAGTCTTCCCGGAATAAAAGCATCTGCTTAGCAAATGTACGCTTACTACCCTTGTCCCTGTTGCAAGAGTCTCACAGGTTAGTTTAATGCAGAGGAGTCAGATTTCTATGTTTTGGAGCTGAATTAGCTTCTTCCTCTTCCCTTCTTGTGGATAAATATTATGCAACATGTACAACAATTAATCACACTATAACAATCACTGGCTCTGGTACATTGAATAAGTTTCTGTTGAATGGGTTGTGAATAACGTACAGTATCTCAGATACAGTATAACTGGGAAACTGCCATCAGACCTATTGTAGTGGAGTTTCTAGATTTTTATTGTGTCTAGTCCTGTAGCACTTTGGTTTTTGTTGTGCTTATTAATGCTTATTGCAGTCCTTCTTAAAGTTCTTTAACCTTTCCCCCCCATTATTGCAATCAATTCATTTAAGTTTAAAATTCCTAGCTTGCCCTGACACATCTTGAGGACCAGCATAAGACTGGACAAGCCCAACCTCGCATGCCAGCAGAGTTCTAGGAACTCTAGTTTTTTACAGTGTGGGTGTGAAAGCTCCTGTCAAAAGCAGAATGGCATGTGGGCCTAAGTCCTGCACAGCTGCAGTATATTGCCACATTGCACGCAGATATCCTGGTTGAGGCCTGTCCAACTGTAGATGCCATTTAACCTTGTTAGACAAGTGTATCTGCACCTGACAGGAATATTTGATTAACAGTCCAAGGTTGAACGGTTCCCAGTGTTCCTGCTGAGTCACTTGACAAAATTCCCATGACACTCACCAAATGAGAAAGTCTTGCACAGTTCTCCCCTGATGTGCCCGTGGACCTGCTTTTATTCTTTTTGCTAGTTAATGTCTATATCATGTGCTTCATTTCAAGTGACCTAGTTATGTTTGATGTGATCTTTTTTTTTAATAACCTTCATTAACCTTCTGGGTACCAAGGTGAACTATTGCATATAACAACTGGAGGCCTGCTGCCTCTAAATGTGGGGAAAACAAAGATGCTGCAGAAAAGGTTGAAAAGCAATTTCCTTTAGAAGGTAATAAAGATGTACTACAATACCAAAATGCTATTACTATACTATAAACTATAAACTATATACTATAAACGCTATTACTATACTTGGAAATTATAACATGCATTATTACCACAAAACCTCAATACAGTAGAACCTGAAAGACGTGGCACACACTAGTTGTTGCATTTGATATGAAGAAAATTAAAATAAAGGTGAGAGACACCTCAGACACCTAGAATAGATAACTGGGTCTGAGAATTGTCCAGAGGGTTTGAATTTGGACTGGCATGTGCTGACAGAAGTGATAGATATCTTGAAATCTACAACAGTGTTGAGTTACTTGACACATGTGTTTAACAAATGCTATAGATGCTTGTGAAGTACCTTCTGGAATAATTCTAAAGAAGGGCTTCCACGTGACTCTGGGAGTCAGTTGCATTTTATTACACTGCATGAGAATTGTGTGGTCATTGTAAATCCACTCATTTAAGGATAAAGACTGAAAAGTTTCCCGTTCCTTGAACACATTTGTATAATATGTATATTTTGGCCCATTGTTGTTTATAATAGCCTGTTTTATAAATCCATTGTTCAAATTATAACCCTTAACTGTGTTATGATCACCGTGCAATTACTTGGAACTAATCCTTTCAAAACCAACATGAGAGAGAGATGAACCATTGTGCAGTCCTACAGTATAGGACAAATTAGGGTCAGGGAAAGGAGTAACATTCAAGCATTTTCACAGCAGTTCATGTTGATGATCTTCTGGTCAGTGATTTATTGGTCTTGTATGTAATGTAAAGAGATTAGAATGAATGTTATTTTAGAGAATACAGATTTTAATTAAGATATGCAAAGGTTTCACTTGATTATCATCATCTCATTATACAACATATTCGCCTGTAAGAGATCAAGCCTGTTCTTGTCTTTTGAGTTAAATCAGTAAGTAACAGTGTAATTAATGTGTTATTATAAAAATGAAATAAATTACAAATGGTATTAAAATTAGGTTATATACAGTAGTATCTTAGTATTGCAATTCACAGGCCGATACAAATTGCTGATGTTCGCTTTACTGCATATAGAGTATTTTGAAGTTCCAGTGTCAGTATATTAAGAAAAACAAAAATATCCATTCAAATAGATCAAAATAGATTAAAAAATATAATTCCAAAGGACACATCGAAAAGACAGTGAAATTGAATAAGCATTTATTAACAAAATTAATTCATATCCACAATTTTTGGTTGTGCAACCTCAATGCCACATTCACGTTATGGATAATCTATGGGGCTCCAGACATTTCCCTTGATTTTGTCAGTCTACTGTCAGAACACAGCACCAATAAGTTACTGCAGAAATATGTTTCTACAGAAAAGCACCACACCACACAGGTGTGCCATAATATTGAATAATTGTACACGAGGCAGATGAATACTGTGGAACATTCTAAATGCTGAACATGCACTGTCAACATACAAAAGATGTAAAAATGAATCTTTCTGAGGAAGATTAATTGAAGTTGGATTTACCAAAGAAATATGAAAAACGAAGAAATACGAATTTCCTTTGAACGCTTCCAAATAAATGTGTGTGTCTGTTCTCCTGAATCTATCTAACTTCTCCTAAGGTTTTTTAAGACCTCAGAACAATTAATTAGATGATTACAGAGGAAGTTGATAGCTGATAAAATGAACAAGAGATCTGCAGGTGGCAGCAAAGTTACATAGTAGGGCAAAGTATGAAAAACTGCCTCTTCCTTCATTACATTTCCTTGCTTTCGTAATTAAAGTGAGCCCTTAGCGTAAAGTACTTTGTATGTTTAATCATAGGGGAATATCCACCTGTATACAACCCTGCAAAAGCAATGCGTAGTTCAGAATATTTATTTACAGAATTGTCACTGGTAGTCAAAAGCATGTCAAGTCTCATTTTTCAAACAACTTTTGTGGAGTGCCATTGACTAAAAGCCGTCTTGCTGAAAGTGTCCAGAACATTCCTGTTTTCTAAAAATTGTATGTTATAGAGGAACATGTGCCTGTTCACTTATCACTACCTTTATTACAAAAAACAGACAATATCCTTTTAATTTTGAAATGCTGTCTTTCTGCTGAACAGCAGCTAGTCACTGCATGTGGCAGGATTCTGACGTTGCTTCAAGGCCAGATTCCTAACATTGTCCCTCACTCTGCTCTGCATTCACAGTACTATGATACACTGTAAAGTCTTATACACATAACATTTCTTTATGTGAAACTGGAAAATATTGCACGTTTTTTCACAGTCTTCTAGTGGTCCCTTTTGATAATTTTAACATGCTGTGTATAAGGACACCTGGCTGCAGAGGATAGACTAGCTACATAATCTATAGGGAATCATTGTCAATGAGAAAGCATGTCAGGGCTATAGGGGTCCATTGTGAAATGACAAAAAGGTATCGGCAAGTCAAAAGCTGCTCTCATTGACTGTTCTTTAATCACAGGTGAGTGACAAAGAGTGTGAACCGCTATGTGGATCAGACTTCAGAGCAGGGAGTTGCATTAGCATGCAAGCTGCAAAAGAATAAGTGGAGGATAAAAGCATAAGTGTGTGAATTTTGGACATGAGTAGACCTCCTCAAGTTTCTGCACGAGAGAAGGAGAAAGCAGGGATATGAAAGAATGGGGGATGGTGGAGCAAACAGAAGAGAGAAGAGCTGAGAATGGGTAGGGCTATAATTGGGTGGAAATGTGAAGGACAATATTACAGGGTGAGGTGTAAAAGGCAGCAATCTGTAAATAACATCTATAGTGAAACTATGAGGCAATTTCTGCACTTTCATCACAATTAACTCTAGATTAAAACCATATTCTGCAGTTCTGTGTGTAGTTTGGTGATCTGACAGTTGTTTGTTCCTCTCTTTGCTTTTTGTTTACGTTTGTATGGATTTATAAATATTAAATTAAATCAAATCTATTGGTGAATGCTGCTTCTGTGTTATTTAAATAAATGAAAGTTTTAAAAAGTGGATAGCTACATTCTCCACTCGTCTAAAACATAAAGCACAGGGAACATTTCAAAGGAGAATCGTGCTTCTAGTAGAAAACTTTTTTTTGCTACCTTTTCCAGATAGTGCTGATGTATCTGCTGTAGAAAATCTTATCCTTTCCTAAGTAGCTTTGAATCTTGTAAGACTTTTACTGCATGTGATTCTTTTTTTAAAAAAATGTTGCTTTCAAACTTCCTTTCCAGTAATTCAAACTGGCAGTATTTGTGGGTTTGGGGTTTACTGCACAGATATGAGCCTATCACTACGCACGAATGGCAGTTTTTTTTTACAAATTTGTCATGATACAAATTTAGGTAGCACTTTCTAAATTTACTTTAACTAATAGATATCTACCCTTAAAAGAAACGTCAGTAAAAAAAGCACAAAACCTTATATTAATATTTCTCTCTTGTATTCCGGTATGTTGTTGGCATTCAAATTAGATTAGATTAGAGATGATGCCCTGCAACAGAACAGGATGTGCTGCCTGGATATTAGGTAATTCTGATGGATGTTACTGTAACAACCAAAGTTTCATTTTGAATAAAGTAGTACTTATTCAGTGCTTAAACTGACAAGACTGAGCTATCCCTGCCCTCCAGTGTAACTGTTGGTTGCACTGTCTACCCACTCTTGTTTTTCAAAGGACAAGCATCCCTGTCATTGTCAAGGTAGCTTTGCAACTGCGTTTTCTTAAATGCTGCTTCTTGCCTGTGGTTGGCACTAAAAGTGCCATCACCACCACAAAGTGATGTCTCCGGTTTCAACTACTGTATGTTGTCTTTGCCTCTTCCAGTTCAGTAGTAGGTTCATTATCAGTCAACTAATTTAAACAGAGGTTCTCTACATTTTTTACATCTTTTTTCACTGCGCTTACAGTGTTATATTAAAGGAATGTTGCAGATTACTTACAGTACATGAAACTCAATTGTTCTGAAATCAGCAATTATTAGTACTAGTTTGTTTTGGATTTTCCCCTTCACCCCCCTGTAGTAAGTCACTCCCTGTTAAAATAAAACACACCTATAAGGGATTCCCCTTGTATTTGGGGTAATTTTGTTGCAGCCATAGAATGTGACTAAAGCACTGGATGAAGAATGGAAGGCTGCCTAACCAAGCACAGGACAGAAGGCCTGATGATATAGTTTAGAACATATTTCATTAAAAATGTGTTAAAACATCTTAAGACACACAATAAAATATGTTGCAAAACTGTCTCAAAAAAGGGATTCTGGGTGTATGGGTGTTAACCGAAGCGTCCTGGCCAAATTTCCCATTGGTCTTTACCAGTCATGGCCTCCTTATTATCCCCATCTATGAATTGGCTTCATTACTCTGCTCTCCTCCCCACTGATAGCTGGTGGGTGGTGAGCGTTCTGGTGCACTATGGCTACCTTCACACTTCCAGAAGGGGGCTACACATTATTGGTGGAGGAGGGGATCCCCATTACCTACAGTATAAAGTGCTTTGAGTGGAGTATCCAGGAAAGTGCTATTTAAGTGTGAGGAATTATTATTAAAAAGCCAGAGGAGATGTGTTTTAGGAGGACCAGCTACTACATGAATATATTTATTTATGTAAATCTTCTCCATTTATTCCATTAGCTTTTATTTGATGTAATGAATATAAGACATAAGTAAATTACTAAAGGCCCTATCTAAATGTTTCACTTAGACGTCTTTGTTTGTGGGGGCTTTCAACTGAAATCGGTTGGGGATATTTGGTAACTGAATTTTGAAATGTGTGGTACGTTTCAGAAGTGTGTTTAAGTCATTATGATAAAAGACCGTTTTTTATAATAATAAAAAAAAGACATGACATGACATGCATAACGTTACATCTGTTCCAAAAGCAGGATTTGGCTGCAACACATGTTGGGCTGTCTAAAAGCAATCAAAGGAGAAACAGCCACAGAATTGCCTAATTATGTAAATAAAAAAGATGGAAAAAATCAGTCCCCATAAGCTGCTCCTGTTATCACTGGTGGAGAAGTGGATCCAGGAGCAGGTTTCTGCTTGTAATGGGGGTTCGGTATTCTTAGGCATCAATTGTAAGAATGGGACAGAGCTAGACACCTAACATTTACACAGAGGTGTGCAACTGCATCAGCAACACCAGCTTTTGCTCTTCCACTGCCGGGTCTATTGGCTAATGGAAAGCAGCTACAGTAATTGAGTCTTTCCATTGAAAGGTAGAAGGATTAAATACCACACTTTCTTGGTTTTACAGTATAAATTTGCAATAAATGTACCCAAAATCTACTCCCATCAACAATAAAACACTGAACGTATTGTGGGAGATGTAAGCATTTCAGGAATTATAGTGCAAATTTGGGAACTTTTTAATCCCTTTTTTCCCACAACAATATGGAAAAAAGCTTTTCCATTTTCATTAATCTTAACTTGCTATACGGACGATCTCTTCCTGAAATAAATATAATTTTTTTTTTACCGTATAGATTTTTTACCCCTTCAAATTTGTATTCAGCCTTGGGTTAAATGTGAAAATCCTTGGTGTTTTTTTAATCTAGTCCAACATAAAATGTAAGGTTATTCCAAAGAATTCACAAGATCAATAACAGTGCATGTAAGTCCCTGAGAGCTCCGGGCCTTCAGAACACACTGTCTGTTCTATATTTGGAAAATGTCTGTGTGCCAATACCTGGAGAGAAACAGCAACAGCTGCGCATGTTCAGAGAAGAAGAGTTCACCCACTGCTGCAGGCAAAACATAACCCGTGTATGTCACTGAGTACCAAAAATCAACCTGGAAAGCTTTTTGTTCTTGGAAGATACTTGAAGACTTGTTTTTTCCTGCTGATGTCATTCAGTTGAAACAAAAGCTTAACACAGAATTCAGCATTAACAAGCAAAAAAAAACCCAACAACATGGCTAACAGTATGTTATGGAAATCGTAGTAGAGACTCAGCATTCCAAAGAAAGGGAAAGATGGAAGAGGGAAAGGAGTAGCGCTATCCATCAAAAAGAGCCTTCAGGTACAAGAAGATAACCTAATGTAGATAAATCAGGGATCTATTTTGTCACACTTATAAAAAAAAACAAAGGACAAAGTGTTCAGAGTATGCTACAGACCAACAAACGCAGATATGAATTACAATGCAGTTTTATATGATGACATCAAGGAAGTATGTGTAAAAGAAGAAGTGGTTTTCGTAGGCAATTTTAACTTTCCTCACATAGATTGGGAAAAAAACCTACTGGAATATCAACAGCTGAAATTGACATGGTAGACATGTCCAATGACAGCTTTCTTCCCCAGTTTTTTTTTCAGAGCATCTGCTGGAGGCAACGCTGGTATTGATTTTTTAGCTTTTTTTAAGGGCGAGAGAAACCAAAGTGGGAGAACCACTAGGGACCAGTGATTGCAATATGGAATGCTTGGAGATACTGTATTCAGAACAGTTCAGAGTTCAGAAGACAGGGTTACAAATTTAGGAAAGCAGACTATGAAAGAAAGAGACAGCCCTGAAGAGAAGTGAAATGGGATAAAACAAATATGAAATCAGCAGAAAAAAGAAAGCTAGTAACCCACTAAAGTTGTTCTGCTTAAAACACAAAGATTTATAACACAAGTAGATAAATGAAAGTCAAACAAGCAACTAAACAAATGGTTAAGTATATCTGTTGAGAAATTACTTTATATAGCATTAAAAAGAACAGGATCCAATTAAAGAAAATGAGAGTAATGAATTCCTAGAATTGAAAGTGTTAAAAATAATTGTAGGTCAAGGGAGAAAAAATATTGCATTGGAGGCTTAAATACACAATGAACATTTGTTCAGTATAAGAACTAAAAAGGGACACTAAAGAACAAAGTTAAATGTGTTAAGGTTAAAAACATTTAGGTGATTACAGGGGACATTGCTAATATATTAAAGAATTCACTCATGTTTATCAAGAAAGGTACAGATAACATGCCTCAGGCTGAGCAAACACAAAGATCCATATTAAAAAATATGACATAGAAGGGACAGAAATGTTAGAAGTACAAGAATCTTGTAAGATAAATCTCTCAGGCCTGATGGTATTCTACCAAGTGTACTTAAGGAAACAAGAGATGATAGTCATAGACCAGCACCAAAATACTAACAGCAGTCTCTCAAGACAAGGTTAGTATAGGTATAGGCAATATCCACTGATTGGAAAGTTGCAAATGCAGTGTCCATTCATAGATTGAGTGGCAAAACCAAAGACGATAATTACAGATAAGTAGGACTTGCTTCTATTATAGTACATTTATGATTGTGGAAGCAATATTTATAGCTAAATTATAGGATCATCTGTATGGCAGGTGCATTCTAAGGGGTAGTCAAAATGGTCAACGTGGAGTTAGAAAGGGTAGGTCTTTCTTACCTTTCCTGTGAGGTAAATAATATATAACATATTTAGATTAACTATCAAGGTGATGCCAGCAGCCATGTCAGCCTGCAACTTACAATTGGTAACCCACTGAATCTAAGCAGGTGTGAGCCTGGTCAGTACCTGGATGGGAGACCTCCTGGGAAAAACTAAGGTTGCTGCTGGAAGAGGTGTTAGTGAGGCCAGCAGGGGGCGCTCACCCTGCGGTCCATGTGGGACCTAATGCCCCAGTATAGTGACGGAGACACTATACTGTAAACAAGCGCCGTCTTTCGGATGAGACGTAAAACCGAGGTCCTGACTCTCTGTGGTCATTCAAAATTCCAGGGTGTTTCTCGAGAAGAGTAGGGGTGTAACCCCGGCTTCCTGGCCAAATTTCCCATGCCTCCTAATAATCCCCCTCTATGAATTGGCTACATTTCTTTGTTCTCCTCCCCGCCCCTCCCTTCTCCGTTGCATTTAATGGCAACGTCAGCTCAAAGATTTGGTTCAAACCACCAAATGGAGACGGGCGTGCCGACAAGCGGACCCTGTTGATGCGGGATTAATGCTAGGATGAGAGAGATTAATTATCAAGGTGCAGACAGTAATTCATGTACATGGGTTATGAATTAGTTAATGGTCAGGAAATGGAGGGTACAGATAAGGGATAAATGCTTCTCATGTAGATCATGTAATTAGTGGAGTACCTACTGTAGATTCTGGTAAAGTTATCGAGATACTCAAGATCACAGATGATGACAACCTTTAAGGTTAGCAAACACTAAAATTCAAAAGATCATAGACCTGATCTAGGACTGGTCAAACACCAAGCAGATGACATTTCACGAGGAATGAGAATAGCTGAGTTCCCAGGACGTGGAGGCTAGGACTCCCATGCCCTGTGCAAAGGTGAAGGAT
This sequence comes from Lepisosteus platostomus, assembly GCF_059453375.1. Taxonomy (NCBI): domain Eukaryota; kingdom Metazoa; phylum Chordata; class Actinopteri; order Semionotiformes; family Lepisosteidae; genus Lepisosteus; species Lepisosteus platostomus. Next base: position 42,194,770 of record NC_142618.1, read on the forward strand.
AGGGTACAGGAGGGTTGTAAGACAAGCAAGGAAGAGAAGAGGGTGAGGTGTAATATATTTTTGAGATCTGAGAAATTACGTCAGGATTAGTTGTGGGTTGTGGCAGCTGAGTATAAATAGTCTGGCAGCCCTCATCCCTCACAAACTTTTGTTAGAACTCCATTTAAAGTACAGGGAATTGCAGGTGGCAAAAATATAAACTACACATATAAAATAAGAAAATACCAAACTTGAAGAGGCTACTTATGAGAAATACTTTTTGTAAAGGTATTTATGTTTTAACACATCATTTTTATCTTCTTGACACTGTAAGACATTAAAAAGGCAAACAAGACTGGGCTGTATATTGCAGAATTAAAATCAATGGACAATATAAGTACACAAGTAAAACCTAATTTAGAATAAGATCAAGTGCGTCACTGCGTCAGCATGCATAGGCTGCAAAGAAACAAGTAAAGGTTTATACCATCTTGAAAAGAGAAGAAAAGAAACAATGTTTCGGCTGTGGAGCCTTCCATACACCCGAAGGAATAAACCTTTACTTGTTCCTCATTTAGAATAATGTGTGTGTTCAGCTGTGATCAACTGGCATCCCATCCAGGGATCTCAGTGGGCAGCACAGTAGCCAGTAGTTTGCATTGCTGCCTTGCAGGGCTGGGGCCCTGGGTTCAGTTCCAGACCTGAGGTGCTACCTGTATATGCGCATGGAGTCTGTATGTTCTCCTTGTGTTTGTGTGGGTTTCCTCCAGGTGCCCTTGTTTCCTCAAACAGTTAAAAAATATACTGGTGGTTAATTGGTTTCTTGGTGTGTGTGTGTCCGACCTGTGATGGACTGGCATACTGTCCAGGGTGTACAGTACCTACTACTACACAACCCTGAAGTGGATGAACCAGATGGAAAACGGATGGATGGACATTATAGACTGGACAGAACATTTTCAAAATTGTCATGTAATTTGCCAAACCGCTTTATACCATACGGTGTCGCGGGAACCTGGAGCCTACCTGGCAAGCAACGAGCACAAGGCAGGGTACACCCTGGATGGGGCGCCAGCCCATCGCAGGGCAAGTGCAAGCCAATCATACATGGGGATAATTTAGAGGCCACGGTAACTCCCTACTCTGATCGAGAAATGCCCAGGGATCTTTAATGACCACTGAGAGTCTGGACCTCGGTTTAACGTCTTATCCAAAAGACGGCATTTTCAAAATTATATTCTATCTAATTTTAGGGACTTCAGCTAAGTGACAGGTTGTTTTTTTCCTCTTTCTCTTCTCCCCTTATGTAGCCTCTTACCACATTGCTGTGACAAATTTGTTGTTCACAGCTTGTCCCTATCACTATAACCCACACTCTTAACGTTCTCCAGAAAATTGTCTGTCATAATCTTCCAAGAAATTATGCATTATCTGTAAGGGAAATCAGAAGACAAGTTACAATTATCTGGCTGTATTGTTGTGTTTCATTTTTTAAGTAAAAAAAATAAAGCCATGCACACAGACATAAGAGGGCTTCACACTTCTGTGGAATACCAAATTGTACTTTGTGAGAATCTCCTTGTAAAAGAAACAAAACATTTACAAAAGATGGGTAGAGGAAAAATAAATCTACTCAAATATAATGCATGCACATACTCAGTACCTTATTACTATGTATTTAGAAATTATTGCTACACTAATCTGAAAGTACCTCAACTTTGAATTGCATGTCTGTGTGCGTTTTAAAGAGCAGTTGAATTGCTATTTCTTTTTTTGGGGTTGCCCTTGAAAGTACAGTAGTGTCATCTTATAGGGAAGACTGTCCCAACCCTTTTCAGCCAAAGTTGCACTTGCTTTAACAAATTAATAAATTCTATGAGGCACACCAGCTACAGTACCTCCCACCTCCCCAATCTACTCCCCTATGAACCTTTTAAAAACGTTGTGTGAATGCATGTTTCCATGGAGACATCTTCATATGCAATTTCATTCCATGGGATTAATTAAGCAGCGTTAGCCAAATTGACATACAATATTTGTACTTCACAGAGTTGACGGTGGGTCAGCATCCTAAGGTGAAAAGTTTGCCTTTTTTGCAGTGCAGAAATTATTACAAAAGCAAAGATTTGCCCAAATAGCAAAAGCCATGCTTCCATCTTGTAAAATAATGAAGGATTTTGGTTTTCTCCTGCACCTCCCCACCTACAGTATGAGACATCATGTTACAAGTGTCACTACTTTGCCCCCAAAAAGCGATAGATTAGATTTTGATTTTGCTGCTCTAATAGGTAGAAATTGCTGTCAGTAAGTGAAATCTGACCATTAGAGATTTAGGGCTGGCATAAAGCCTCCCAGTGATAATCGAAGCAGTCTGTAAAATGAAAATGCTGAGACTGGCCATTGATGGGCACATTCCACAGACATAATTATTCTGTGGAATTCACTTCAGTAGAAAGAGTGGACACAGTAGCGAAAAAAAAGTATAATTTCACAGTTTTTCAAGTCAATTTCTTTGAATAACTAAAAAATGGCAAGCAAATCAGCATATCAGGGACAGAACTGTAGATATCTATGCAATGGAGGTATTTCAATACTTACTGGATAGTGTATTGTGGATACACTTCAGCCACCTCAAACCTCTCCAAAAAGGCCACCTTTTGGATGAAATATTGGACTGCTAAGAAAAAAAGTGAATTGAAAACTGTGATCTGATGCCAGAAGGTGATGTTCCATTTAAATTGTTCTCATAAAATTAGTGTCTGACTGGTCATAAAGATCAGTAAATTTTTACATTTTGGAGACCCTTGGGCTTAGATTTATAAAAGCTTATGCAGAATTTCTTTTGTCTTTGTTCTATAAGTTTTAGGTTTTTAACCTGAGTAGTAGACACATTGGAGAAGCACTGGGAGAAATTATTTTCATGCGCTAGTTTTTGAAAAAGTGACTTTTGAAGACAGAAAATGAAGAGCGTTTGCAGTTTTTCTTTCTGTTTTTCTTTTGGATATTTCTTACGAGTGTGTGGACTGGGTAAGAGATATAAATATATAGTTTAAGCTCTGAACCAGGCCTCTACTGTCTATACTTCCTAAAATACTGCAAGATACAGTATTTAAGGCACAACTATTACAGGCAGAAATGCCTGGAGTACTAAAAGGTACAATTAAAGCGAAAAGCAGGACTTTCAAGCCCTATTTAACAATTAAAAAGCTGAAGCTGCGGAGGTTCAGAACAAAAACAACTACAATAGGCATTTACCTTATGCAAGCCACAACGTAATTCCTGTCCTTCCTTGATGTTTACAGAGAACATGGGAGCTCAATGTATCTTTTCAGTAGTTTTACTCAAAACTGGAGCCTCAGAGTTACAGTATATCTCATTTTGAAATGATGGCAGTGGCAATCATTCAAGCCAAGGTCATTCTTAGATCTTCATAAATCTGAGTCAGAGGAATTCCCATCCCAGAGTTAAGTTCAACCCTTTATAGTTGTGCATTTCACATTTCTTTCAGCACTTTCAAAAAAGCCATCCTTCTTCTGTAGTTCAAGACGTGACGGCACTCAAGCTAGCTGTGATGTGGGAACAGTCACAGCCTTGAAAACTGTTTACTGTATTTGTGACAGGATAAAAATAAATAAGAACTGGTGTAAAACTAGTTTTCTCAAAAATGTTTCTAAAAAGAGTCTCTAATTGCAGTTTCCATAGGCTTTATATAGAGTTTGCCAGATGAACTTGTTGAACTCTAAGTAGGTCAAAATTGAATTAAAATATCCAGTTACCTATGTTTTGAAAATTATTTTGTGACCTAGGTCATATTTTGCTTCTTGCATTGTGTTCATGTCTTCTGAAGTTAAGGAACTGGGTGGCCTCTTTCTAGTTGATTTACCCCTCAGATATGAAAGTGTTATAAATGCAAGCTTTAGAGGTAATGAGATCATCTCAATGTGGTATTATATAATATTTAATCTTAATTTAATCACATATAAAACCAATACATATTAAACAAATTAGTCTACCACCTGTTTGTCTCCCAGGTGCCCTTTTTGGAAAATGATGAAGTACTGGCAGAGGTGGGTGAGAAAGTTTTGGTTTTTAAAGGTAATTTTGCAAAAAACTTTGAGACGAAATTAATTCATTATCTCATTGAATCGCCTCCTTGGCCAGTACAGGTTGACCCCTGCACATGGTGTTCTGTTGCCCAGCAACACACAAGGGCTTTCAAAGGCACCGAAAACAGGTTAAATCTGATTAGTAGTGTTGAGGAAGACAAGTTTTGGTGCTCAGACTAGAGACTCCAAAAAAGAGGTATACTGTATCTATTTGCCGAGGCAACAGTTTCACTAGTTCCTGTTGCCTTGGAAAATTATGTTCTCTTTATTTTTTTTTCAGTTTTCCCAAATTCAGCGGCACTCCTGTTCGTTACACAGCCACAAAGCCCTGAACATCATTGTTAGAATCCTCTTTCCTCTGTGAGCATCGGTGAAAAGGCCGGACAGAACTACACCAATCTCTAAGGCTGCAAACATTCAATTACTGTATCTGCCCCTAAAGTTATAATGAACATTTTTAAAAGCCTGTCCGTCAATTAATTGTGTTAAGAGTGTGAAATCCTTAATGCAACCAGGGAAAAAAATGTAACCAGGAAAAAAATGTTTCCCAAAAGAAAGGTTTTTATCTAAAGCCATTTTCTTCTCTTCTCTACCCTTGGTGAGAAGTTTTGTCTTCTCAAGCTGAATGTTCAACTCCTTTCTTTCACTCTTTGATATAACAAATGCTAAAATCAGTCTTTCTGTGACAAATCACGAGAGTTAGAGGTTACGTATCAGCCATCAGTTGTATGATCTAGCCAGGTCTGTTATTTCCCTCATCTCAGAGGGAGGCCTGCGCTCAGGTTGTCACCTCATCAGACAACTGCCACCCCTGTTTACCGTACCTGCCTGGGAATGGCTCGGGACGAAGCAATGCTTTTGATGATTTTTCTGTTTCAGCCTCTTGTTTTCCAATGGTCTTTTAGACAGGCTTGTTATAGTGAGAATCACTACAGGACCAGGCCATGAGAACCTGGAAATCCTTTGTGTAATGGAAACCCATCTTTGAGTTATTTATGTTTGGAGTATCAATTAATGCGAGTGTAATATGCCATACTCTTACTGTAAGGACGCTGTCACTTTTTAACCTATTATTATTAAGGCGCTGTAATCTATGCCGATTTTCTCATGAATTTTGGGTTTTCACAAAGTCCCCCATTTCCGCTCCCTTATTTATCTCTGCCCTGTTCCACCACACTGAACATGCTGGGGCTGTAATGAAAACCTTTTCATTCCCTATGTGTTGAAGGGTCTTTGCGGCGGTCGTCCTTTCATTCTTTAAGGGTAAATCCTCTCTGGCCCTCAGATTTGAGCTGCATTCTTTTTGGATTAAGGGTTTCAAATTTCCTGGAAGACAGGGCAACAGAGACCTTAGTGACTTAATGTGAGTAAGGTAAACCCTTCCATTAAAAACACAAGTAATTTACCTTTATTTAGCTTTCACTGCAGTAACCCAACTTTCATCTAGGCAAGTCCTGTTAAACTACGCAATAGGAAACAACCATCTATTCAACAGGAGAAAAAGCCTGCCTACCTTCTTCACTTGCTCTAATGAAAATACAGCCTTTGCCATATGAAATTGCCATTTAAACATGTCTTATTTAAGATTTAGGTTTACAACAAATTTACAGTAAGTTGTTTAATAGAGATGAGATAATGTGTGAAATCTAGCTTGTGTACAAGTGTGGGCTGAGGATGAGATCAAAGTGAATTATTAAGTGAATTGGATTTCCACTTTGTATATACAGCTGAGTTTTTATTAAATAATTGTGTGTTGTTTTCCATTTCTGATCTCAGAACATTAGATTGTGTGCCTTAAATGGACTATTTCAGCCTTTTATGTTTCAGTTTTATGAAGCATATTCCTTTTTGTATTTTGCTATAGAAAAGGACTTTCAAAACTTGAATAAAGCTTTATATTATATTAGGTCTATATAATATTTGTTTAGTAAGACAAAGTACTTAGTAATTAAAATCTTCTCTGATTTTGTTTGTTGTTGTTCCTGTAAGATTTTAAGAACTTGAAACAAGTCATACACAATTGTTACAGTATGATTAAAATGTGTACTTTTGGTTCTTTGGTGAAAACATCTTCTTTCACAACCTCTAGATGGCAAAATGAATGCTGTTCAAAGCATTCTGGATGTTCAAAATCCAAAAAGGCAGCTGCTCTCTGTTGTTAAAAAATGATGTATTTCAACTGAACTTGCCTAAGCGCAACAACAGAGAGTTGCAGTGTTTCTCAACAATTCAGTGATATTGTTACCCAACGAACCTCAATGAGGTTATCAGTGTAGTTCCAGTTTATTTATGAAATAACTGAATAACATCAGGTGTGAGTCTCTGAAAGCTGCAATCATCATTGACTAAATCCTTCTGATGGAGCTGTAGGCCAGCCTCATCGATGATTCATTTGTATGCCTGGGAGTGGGGAAACTTATTTAAAAAAATTATAGTTATTCATATAAAAGATTATTTTTTTGTGTGGAGTTCTTTATACAGTAACTCTATTTACAATTACTGTAACTGTTTACTTTCAGTTATTTTCTCACAAATTCCTATTAAATGGAGTTCATGATGAAAGTTCGAGAGGGACAACAACAGCCAAGTTCAATCAGCCTCAGCTGCCAGTAACTCATAATCCTGAAATCATTACAAATCATTTACAAAGAAAGTGGACTTTCTTTTTTATTTAAGCTACCACTTCCAGCCATATACAGTTTGTATTATATATTTATATTCCTAAATTAATATCATTTATGACGTTCAGAGACTACACTTATTTTTACGCTCAGCTACCAAACTTTCCCTTTAGCTGTCAAATTCCATATTAATATTCCATATTTAGCGGATTTAAGCATGCAGTAGAGAGATTAAATGAAGCAGTCGTTTCACTCACAACTAATGCACCACAAGTGCCACCTGTCGATCATTTTGGCCAGTGAATCATGTACAGCAATAGCCTGTAGATTAATTTCCATAGTACAGGATTTTACAGCACATTTTGAATGGCTACATCTGTAAACCACTATAAATACTATACATTTTCCCCTTCTCACCCCCACATACATTTTTTGCATCCCACTGTCACCCCATTCTCCACCTCTGCAGCCCCCTTGGGCACTCCTCACCCCACAGGGGGATCCTGGTTTCCTCGTCTTGTGGCCTGGAGGTTAGCCCTCAGCCAGGAGCAATCAGCGACATTTTATTGTGGCTAAAACACTCCATAAACCTTCCAATTTCTTTAGTGTTATTTAATACTTTTCTCCAAGACTGGCTGTAATGCCCACTATAGCATATAATCCAACAATCTGTGCTCATCATTATGGATCAAAGATCCAGATTGTACCATAATTACTTTTGCTAAAAGACAGAACAGATGCCATTATCCCATTAGATGCTTTCACTATAAGACATTTTGGGAGTTTACTGTAGCTGGTACTGTGGTTACAGTGATGACTTATTACCAGAAGGTCAGCAGGTCAAACCTTGGTTGTAACATGGTGTGTTTTCTTGAGCCAATCACTTAATTTTCTTGGGATTTGTTCTTCAAAAGTGTTGATAGCCAAAGATTACAGTATTAAGCAAATTATTATTCACCTAGAAGTTTTCTGTGCCTTCCTCTGGTTGTGAGTGCCCTTTGTTTAAAGACTAATTCTAGTAATTACTAAGTGGTACATTAAAAACTAAGGTTATTACAGAGTAAGCTGTGAACAATTGAAAGGTTACCAATGAGAGGAAGTCATTTTTCCCACCAGTCCTATCAACTGATCCAAGATCTTGGCTGGGTATCTTTTCCCAGACTCCCACAACACCTCATGTAAACGTGTTTGAAAACTCGAGTGTCTCACATTTGAACATACTTCCCTGTAGATTCCACTTGGTGTCCTCTGGTTTGTGTTTTTCAGCTTATTGGAACTCATTAATCAATTGATAATGAGTTCGATAATGACCGAGCCACATTTCACAACTTCTCACAGTGATTACCATTTATGAGAGGAAATAGAGTAGTATAACAAAGAGCCTTGTAGCTGTGTTGCTGGCGCTATAAATCCACAGGAGTAAACTCGACTTGGGCACAGCTTGAGAATTCCTTTTACTGCTGCTGTGAATTACGAACCACAATACCATTAGCAAATCATCTAGAAATTACCTTATACTTTTATATATTATTTATATTTGAACCAGTTAACATACTGGCATTGATTTCCTCTTTGTCTTTTGTATTTTCTGTACCTGCCTATACACCAAGTATTTTTTATTCTCCCTGTGAGTCTCTCTGACAATGTCTTCCAGGCCCAATTGGTCTGTTTAGTTATAAGGGATTTTGATAGGTTGTGGAAGGTAAGCTAAAGACTAATCTGATGGCTGGAAACAATCACTGTGCTACAGAAAAATGCATACATTTCCAGTTATCGAGCTTATCAACATCTGAGCTGGCCATTACAAACCATCCAGAAAGGAGTAATGATAACGATTATCATTTAGCTAAGATGATTAATGGAGTCTAGTGGGTGAACTATACATCAGCAGCTCCCAATGTCCAGTCACCTATGATCTTGTTTTTACAAACCCATATATAGTGCAATATATTCTAAATAGTGAAAAATATTGTTTTCTCACAGTGGTTTAATCATCTTTAAATGTAAGAAAGCGCCTCAATTTTTAGCATGCTACACATTGTGTTTTATTTTGCCTAGTTTATGCTACACTTTTATCTTTGACACTGCACAGTGAGATTTCATAACTTGTAATAAAAAAAACAGCGCATGCAAAACCATGGACCCCTCACCCCCCCTTCATCTATCACAGGGGGAACGACATGTTCTTTTCTAAGAAGGACAGCTAAGATCAGCAGAGACCACCCCCAACCCACTTCCTCTAATTCGTTAACTGAATCAAGAAGCCATTTAATAAATGGATCCTGTTTCACAGTCCTGACAAGCGACCATGAGATGCTTTTAATATGGTGAAGAAAAGGACCAAAAATATTTTCAGAAATAAAAAGAAGTAGTGATAGGAATGAGATGGGTTGAGGACTGAGAAATGCCAGTGCCATTAGGTACATTTTTAAAGTTTTCATTGTTTGCTGCTTGTCCTCAGTTCTGTGGCTTTCAGAGTGTGCAGACTGTGCACCTACTGTAAAGCCACGCCCCTTTTTTGAACACCTGCTGTGCTATTATTCACTTCTGACCCAATATGGTTATGGGATATTCTATTGTTTAGTCTACCTGGGCTTTTCGTGACTTATTTTCTTTAGTTATTGATTTCATTAGTCTTAAATACCATTGTGTCCTGGTCAAGGATTAAGGTAAACTGCAGGACTGT